>NC_080396.1:30414166-30742500 GCF_030265065.1 Corythoichthys intestinalis | reverse complement strand
ATTATCCCTACCGTCCCTATGCAAACCTACGCCCTTGCGTTCTTGAAAACTATTGATGCTCTTGTATCAAACATTACTGTAGTTCACTGTAGAAGCATACACGTTCTGGCTGTGACTACAGCCTGTTTACTTGGTACTTGGACCCTTTAATACAATTTAAGCCAGTCTTTTATGTGGCCATACCAAGCATATTTGGTTCATGAATTTTGAGTCATGTGATATTATTTCCCATGAGGAGACGAACTGATGTATCAGATCAGACATTTATGAAAAGTATATTTAAAGGCTAAAAGGTTAAAGATTTTTTAAATTTATGTCAATTACTTAGTGGTTTGGGCTTGATAGGGTTTAGAGTGCCAGTACCACCGGAAGGCAATCAAAACGACTAGTATACAAACATGCAACATAACAGCATGCAACTACAGGTACATTGTCTACAGACATGTTTAGCCAGTCAAATGTGGCTTGCTCTGAACAACCGGAGGATGAAAAAATGTCTTTAAAATGAGATTAAATCCAAATCTGTTTCAGTAAAGAAAAAAAAAAAAAAACAGGAAAGCATTTCCAGTATACAGTGGATATAAGTGAATACCACACTTTTTCAAGTGCCGATGTTTTTTATTAAAGTGATCCTCTAACTTAAGTACATGTAGGCTCTAATAAACCACAATTGTTCTCTTGTACTAAAATATGTTGTTAGAAACACATAAAATGTTAAATCAATGGCAATATTTTATAATATTTAGTCCATATTTTGACCGTTAGTTGGCGCCATGGTTTGCGGGCTCGCAGTGATGACGTCATTGGTATCTTTCGTGTTCAACAATTGCTTATTGCTGCCTAAACTCGCGAAGTAAAATGCCACGATGTGCTGCTTTTGGATGCAATTTCCAGTCAAATGGAAACAAGGGGAGTGAAGTGAGTGGTCAAGGTGGAATTATTATTTTTACTGAATAAATGTGCATAAGTGGAAGCTTCTCCCCCTTTTTGGTCCCTGTATGCACGCATCCTACCCACCACGCGTTACAACTAGCGCCCAAACATTTTTCCTGGATCCTCAGTCATGTAAGGGATCCGTCTATTTTCTGGATCCGACGGTCCCACCACGTCTGCAATATTGGTTTCGGATCTGTCCATTTTTTTGATTCGTCGGCCTGACAGCGGCTTTTCGGATCAATCTATTTTGTGGAATTGACGGCCTAATCGCGGCTGCGACATTGCCATGGTATCGGTCTAATTCCTGGATCTTCGAGTGAGTAAAAAACGCAGATTTGGATTACTATTGCTATCTTTTTTGTTGACTATTCTTCGTGGGAGTTTTCCCCAAATCATACTAAATATTAAAGCACTTTGGCACGCTACAGTGACGACAGTGACTCTGACGTGGACCTTACAACATTAGCCACGTTTACATGCTGACTTTTATTCATACCGATTCAAATCATTCCGAATGGAAATTTCACATCAGCTGTTAACATGTCACTTCATCTATTCCGATCCAGCGTTTACATGTGACTGCCTTTATTCCGAAAGGACGTTTGACAACTGCCGTCTGACATGCGCAAATTAATCAAAACAAAGCGTCACATTGCAAAACATGGAGCTCGATCGTCAGATCAGCTGCTGTTTTAACTTTTCGAGTGGAAACAAAACTTCAGAATGATACGCCGTTCATGTAAAAAGTTGTGTGGGTGAGCTGTGCGTGTGCTTGGAAGCCATGTTGCAAGTGACGTTACTTACGTCACAGAGTGACGTCACCACGTCAGTACGGAGCATGCGCAGAAAGAACGCAACCAGACACCATTCCGCTTCCCTGTTTACATGATATAATTTTACTTCTAATCGGTTTGGGAAAAGGAATATTCCACCCCTGTGAATCGGAATGAAATTCCATTCGGTTTGGGCCTGTTCATTCCGAATGAGGTGTTTATATGGAACACATTTATTCGGTTTGAACAAATATTCCGATTGTAATTGGAATATTTGGCTCCATGTAAACGTGGCAAATGTTGGGAGTTCGTCAGGGAACGCGTGTTTGCGTACTGCTGAGCTCCCGAGTGAAGAGTGGTCAAGGTGGAAATATTATTTTTTTTGTGAATAAATGTGCATAAGTGGAAGCTTCTCCCCTTTTTGGTACTTTTATACACGTATCCTAGCTACCATGCGTTACAATGTACAAGACATGGATTACACAAGGTGTGCTCTTTGGCCTGTACTGTAAGCACACGACAGCTTTGGATGCCAACAATCTACATAATTATATTGGGATAAGTTTGAAAACGCAATATGCTTACCTTGAATATCTGCTAATAAAACCGGACAGCATACACTCTCGCTCCCAACCGGACTTCCCAACAGGACTCTCTCGCATCACCAGTTTTGCCCAACTTTTGTCTTATCAGGTATTTGCTGCGCGCATTTTTCCCTGAAGCTCGTCTTGTGAACGACCGACCGTGCTGTCCTGCTCTTCACTTTTCAGATGTGGTTCAAATAGGCAGGGTAGAACTGACGATATGTTGGGAAAGCTAACGAGTGACACGCTGGAATTTCAGCAACGGGACCAGTGACGTCACGCACTGCGACGTAACAAGAATGGCGACCTATCACTTAAAATAATTTTACAAACTTTATTAAAACAAAAACATTAAGAAGGGTTTTAATATCAAATTATTATAACTCATACTAACATGTATCTTTGAAGAATTACTTGTCTTAAAAACAGAGGATCCCTTTAATAATTTCAAAACTTTTTTCATTTTTACGTAGCTTGTAACTGTCATCCATTCTTTCATCTTCAGAGTCGCTTATCCTCATGAGGGTCATGGGGATGCTGGAACCTATCCCAGCTAACTATGGACAGTAGTCAATGTGCACCCTGAATTGGTTGCAAGGGCATAAGGAGACAAACAACCATCCATGCAGACACTCATACTTTGACAATTTGACAACAGGCAATTTGGATTGTTCAATCAAGCCTAGCATGCATATTTTTCAGATGTGGGAGTTAACCGGAGTACCCGGAGAAAACACGCAGAGAACATTCATACTCTACACAGGAAGGTTAGAGCCAGGGATTGAACCCTTGATCTCAGAAATTAGGCAGATGTGCCAACCACTCTTTCACTGTGCCACCTGGCCTTCAATTGAGTACAATTCAATTGAAGGAACAAAAAATATTTTAGTAGGGGATGTCAAAATAAATGAGATATTGGTAGCACAAGTGTATACAGGATACGGTCTTGTAAATGAACTCCTTATATTCTAACTCATTTCAACTGTGGATCGGTACGCAACTGTCACCATTCAATTAAATACTGTACTATGAAAAAAAAAATTACAGTTTTAGTTGGAGCTGTAACCAGTGTGTTTCTTTTTTTGGTAATTGGGATTTATTGTTAATAAATCTAATATATAAATATAAATAAAAATAAATGTGTTGATTTAAATGTGTATGTATTATTTTTTTCTAAAAAATACAAAAATAACATATTAATTGTCAATATGTATTTAAATGATTAAAAAAAAAAGTGTTAAAGGTTTTAAATGTCTTACCCAAAATTATTGCTCTGTAAAGAGTTAAAGATCTTAAGTCTCAACTTTTAATTAGTTGTCCACTGTACTGACTCCTGCCCCTTAAAGGTGTCGCTTAACAACGACAAATAAAATTTTGCTTTCAAATACACTTTTATATAGATTTTTTTTGGCTTCATAGCAAGAATTGTTAATGACTCCAGTCCACCTATGTTCTTTGAGTAATGATTTTTTTTTTTGCACTTAACATTCATTTTACAATAATAGCTATCATTTTAAACCATGGTTGGTTTTATTAAACCACAACACGCCGCCCCTCCCCCACAATTTTGTCGAACAAAACAATCTAACGTCCACAAACACACACTGAAAGTAGCGCAGCCAGAAGAAAAGTAATGATAAGAAGAGCCTTTTGGGGATAAATTAATACAATTTAATGGAAAAAATATGTTAATGAGGGTTGTAAATGTAGGTCAGTCCCAGAAAAGACCTTGCCATCATGGCTTTTTTTTTTTTTTTTAACAAATGTGAATTTTAATATGAATCTGGTACTTCAGTTGCCTGACCTCTGCGCAATAGTTAGCCTGAATTCAGTTCAATGTGAACGTTTGTCTGTGCTATATGTGCCCTGTGAGTGACTAGTGGCCAGTGACCTTTTGCCCCAAAACTACTGGGATAGACCTAGTTCCGTCATCTTTTATCACTGCACATCTATACCGCCATGAAACATTTTTTATGACATACATATGATGTTTCGCATATGCCATTAAACACCGTCAAACATTACACGCGCAACACACCATGTGATATCCATGAAAGAAACAGGTGTACAATTCCTGTAGAAAATCTGTCAAGTTAATGTGATTTAGTAAGATGGAATTTTTATTAAATCAGAACCATGTTTTCTTTCTCCCCTAAAATTGAATACATCAGCTCCATCGGTCATTTCAATCTCGATGGTGTTTGGCAGGATTAATGTTTTTTAAAGATCAAAAATCACATTACTACTGGTATTTACTTTGCAAGCTGTTTGGTTTACTTTAGTTTTCGCCTCAAAATCGAAGTGTTGTCGAAGCCCTTGATAAGCATATAGGGTTTGGTGTCCCCCTTGAAGAAGGTTCAAAAAGACTTGAAACAAAGAGAAGGAACCCCTGGATGAGCAGACATCTGGTTGGCCGCTTTCTGAATAAAGGCCCATTCTGTGCTGTAAAGCGGAGCCTATCGTAACACGACTGTGATATACGGCGGCGGGTCGCGGGGGGGGGGGGGGGGGGGGGGGGGGGTTGAAGGGTATTAACTTTCACAAGGGTGCAAAATCAAAGGGAGTTTCAGTCACCACCGAGGGGGTCTCAGCAACAGGGGTCCCATTCACAGGGAATTCCTTGCCAGTGCTCTCCGTGGCATCTGTTGACTCAGTCTTGTGCGTGGAGCGAAAGAAAACAGCCATTAAAAGGCCACATGACTGTGAACTTGATTGCAGAAGGCGCAACAAACAGCCCATCAATTGGATGAGTGTTTACTCGGAGGTGCGAAGTTCTTTGAACAGCCCACCATGATGGTCTTCCTTCACGCCAGTAGCACAATGGGACAGCAATGCTATTCTTCTCCGGATGTTATGATCATTTGCATGGACATTAAATGTTAGGGTTTTACACGGTATTAACACATTAAGTAAATGAGTTGGTAAAAATAAATTAAAATAACCTGCCTTGCCAAGGTGTGTGAAAGCATAATTAAAGAAGCGCCTCGTCTCGGTTCAACACGGAGATTGTTTATTCAAATTTACATGCAGCCGTTCACCCAAATACATGGTTCACATTGATACATAATTTACAGTAAAATTGGAATGTTTTGTGTACACCTTCAGAATCAGAAACGGAAAGATTGCCTTTGTTCAAAATGAAAAGCAAAAACAGACAAATTTGGGCAAGTACTTAAATTATTCGGATCAAGTTCTTATCTATTCATCCTGGGCTTACTTGTATGGCTTACATTTAACTGCGCAAAGGCATTGTCATTTTGCTTCTTAAAATATATAACAAACCTTTTATGTAAACCCTTTCCCCCGTTTTTACATAAAATAAACTTTAGCAGACATGTAAAATCCTTTTTCTCTTTGACAAAACAAGATGTGTGGCGAGCTTGGCGCTCGCCCCAGAGTGCAAACATGGCGTGAGGTCAATAATCACTCCGTTTTGATTGCAAAGATGGACAGGAGACGTTACTCTCGCTTAATGTTGGCGAGGAGCGCTTCTGAGCCTTGTGACGGCTGCACGGACCTGCTCTTCCTGGTCTGGTGGGTCTTGACATGTTTGGAGAGGTGGTCGCTCCTCATGAACCTCTTACCGCACTGCTGGCACCCAAAGCGTTTCTCGCCAGTGTGTGTGCGCAGGTGCCTCTGCAGCTCGTCCGAGCGCGTGAAGCTTTTGCCACAGAAGAGCCAGTTACAGATGAAGGGCCTCTCGCCGGCGTGCCAGCGCAGATGGGCCTTCAGGTGCGACGTCTTCTTGTAAACTTTGCCGCACTCGGGGACGTGGCAGATGTGCAGTCTCTTCTTACCAAACTCCAATCCTCCGCCGCTGGCTTGGCAGTTGGGGCACTTGCAGCGCCTGCAGCGACGCGTGGAGCTCAGCAGGCCCTTGGAACTCCCTTGGAGGAGGGCAGCTATCTGAGGTTGGTGGCCCAACACCAGCTGCCTGCCCAGGGCGAAGGGATGCCCGGAGGGTGTGGCGTTGCTTTGGGGGAGGCTCCACCATTGCTGGCCTTCAGCTGCGTGGCCTCCGGCCAGGTGGTGCCTGGCTGAGGAGTTATGGAGAAAGTTAGGGAAGTTTTGTCCCACGCTACTATGCTGTGGGTAGTAGGAGCCGTTAGTCTGCGGCTGCGAGGAAAGCGTTTTGACGGGGGAGAGTTCGAACGAGTACGATGATGGCGTCGGCTCAGCTGGAGGGGTTAGAGGAAGCTCGTGGTGATGGTGTGGGTGATGCGGGTGATGGTGGTGATGGTGCCCCAGGCCGGACTGTGCGTGTGTGGGAAACTGCACCTTGGGCACGGTAAAGGCCATTTGGTGCGTGCTGATGGCCGCGCCGGGCGCCATCTCGTTGCTCCACAGTTGGAACATCCCCGATGCCGAGCTGACCGTACCCTCGTAGGGAAACTGGGAGCCCTCGGAGCCCGGCGCGCCGCTCACCTGCCAGGCTTGGCTGCAGGTGGTGGCCAAGAAGGAAAGAGCGTTGGGGTGGCCCTCGGGGGAGGAGCTGGGTGTGCGATCCTGAAAAAGCAAAGATTGTTAAGAACGACCTTTACAATAATTAAACTGTTCCACATTGTATTTTATTAGTCAGCACAATTGTCGTCGGCACTGGGTGGAATTTTTGCATTTGCGAAATCTTCACTTAAAAAAAAAAATACTCACATGGGACTGACCAATACTATCAATTTCAGAAAAAAAAAAAAAGAAATTGACCAAAATTGGTCTAATCCTCGATATGTCCCAATAATCTAAAATGAACTTGTTGAATAAATATATTTGTGTGGTGTGTGTGGATCTTTTTTCTCTGTATGAATTAAATAATTCAAATGAACCAGTCCGTTCTGGGCAAATCCTATTAAATACACCATTAAAATGACAAAAGATTGACTTTAGTATCATTGACTTTGATTAAATCCTTTTCATCTATTTCTATTTTCCCTTTTCTCTAAATTTTGATTTGATGTGAGAAAGGTGCAACATAACGTAGCAAGTTTCAGACATTTGAGTAGAAAAACCAAATATACTCTAACTAGTAATAGTCAAATATTTAGTTGGTTCAACACAACCATTGCATTGAGTAGACTGTACACCAAAACATGAAATTAATCTACTGAAAGCACAACTTTGTCAAAGAAAACCAATTCATCAGGACAATTTAGCTCATATTTAGTTAGTTTGGCAAAATCATGAAAGTTATTAGAATGTTAAAATGAATAGACAAATAAAAGAACGGTGTACAGCATGGTATGCATACGTGCACTTAAACACCGTTTTATTTCCATACAAACTGGAATATAATGTACACGTTCTACAGTGATTTGCTTTGAAAGATATTTTATACTGTTTTTCTCATGAACAGAACATTTTCTATTCAGAATTTCGGACGTTAATTTAATTTCAATGATAAAATCATTCAAAAAAAAAAAAGAAATAATTTATTTCATTAACTGACAATTAACGCAACAAAAACGGGCATCGCAACAAACCTGTAAAAAAGTGTGCAAAAAGTTGTCAGTCCTTTGTATGGTGAGCGCAGCCATGTGTCCTTGCGTCGCGTCGCTTCTTCTCCACGCAAATATCGTAAAGTCTCACTCGGCTCCTGCACGATCGCTCTCGGCAAGAACCGCACCGGGCCAATTCGGCGGCATTCAAAACCACCTCCACGCGCTTGTCAGCGGGAAGCTCGCGGAAGATGCGCACTCCAAATTCTTGCAATCAACTCCTGAGGAGGGGGAGCTGCCTGCCTCTCCTCTTTATAGAGGCAAAAGAGTGGCTCAACGGGGTTTCCACAATTATGCAGGAGAGCGAATCATTGAAGGGAGGTTTAGTGAAGGGGTGGGTCACTCATGATTTCACTTCATCCAAAAGCTGTCCCCCAACATCTGAGGGAAATGAAGCCTTTCCCCTATTGATATGAACTCGACTCCTGTGAGGAGTTTGTGATTTACTTGCATAGTGGAGACTTTAAGAATTGAAATTTCTAACACTCGCCTAAATTTGAAGAGGTGTCAAACATTCACATTTGTCCGTTTTCTACCTTGTAAAATCATTGTGGGCTATAAAGCGTCGGTGAACAACTTATAAAGAAAACTTTTTAGCTAATTTTGGGGTGTACAATCGAAAACGGATCTCAGTTTTTCTCTACCACATTAATTTTTTCTCCAGTTTTTTCCCCCTCCACTACTTACAGTGTTGTTACTACATGCAATAGGGGTGTGACAAAATATCGAAATGGTGAAAGATCGTGATACTTTGTACTCCAAAAGGTTATCGATATGCTCCTGCCAAGAATCGAGATAACGCTTTAAAAAGGTGTCAATGTTTAAAAAAAAAAAAAAAAAATTTAACCAACAAATCTTCCACTATAATATGGTATTATAATAATAATAATAATAATAATATAATATAACCATAGTATCTCAGTCAGGTGCGCTGTATAGGGGTGAAAAGTGAGACTGATTCTAAGGGCCTATGCCCTAATGGGGGCCTACAAAGAAAATTATAACATTAGGTAATCGTTTGCAAATGTAAATATTAATCACTATAATTTTAATAGGAATAAAACAAAGGGTTTGGTTTTCTTGTTTTGTTTTTGGCAAAAAGTAAACACACAGAGAGCATATGTATTGCCAGCCCCCCCCAAACCCCCGTATTTTCATTAAATGGTTTGGTCCGCCCTTCCTTCGATCAAAATGGGAGCAGCAATTCGCACTTACGCCAGTCAATGACTCGAAGCGCGCAGAGCGCGGTCGTGCAGAAATGTTTTCAAAACAAAAATCAGGTTTTCAAAAGAGGAAAGAAAAGAAAGCAAAACAGGAGATGGGTAGAAAAGGCCAACAGGATGTGACAAAGTACTTCACAAAGGAAGGTTGGTGTCTTGTGTCAGTGTAGTGCTGAAAATTAACCTGTTATCTTAGCTTTGAAGCGAGGTCCCAGCTCACTCCGTAAGAAATACAGGAGCCTCAATGAGCGACATGCACCTATTCAAAAACATTCAAAACAAATTTTCTTTTTTAAAATCGGCTTGAATCAAGTTTGTCAAAAATTTATTGAATTTCGTTTGTCATCAGTTGAATTTAGTTTGTTAACAAGGGACCTTGCTTCGGAGCTGTAGCCTATAGACCCTACCCACGTGACGTCACAACTTCGCCCTCCTGACTGGTGCCGCCCAATTGTCCGTCAACACATCGTGTTTACCTGTTACGGCTACGTACATTCCTCCTATTTACGGCGTGTTTTTCTGCTCGTTAACTTTGATAATCAAAATGGTGAAGGCGTGTGTGGCGGTCGGTTGCAATAACAGAGAAGATAGACGGAGAGACTTGAAGTTCTACCGGATTCCGAGAGACCCGGAGAGGAGAGAGCGAGATGGGCTGCTGCAATTCGACGAGAAAACTGGGCTCCAAACGATTACCACAGATTATGTAGTAGTCATTTTATATCTGGTAAGATGCATTTAATATATATTTAGAGGATTTTGGGCTGACAACCAAAATTAAGATCATTGCTAGGCTAATCGCCGACAACATACACGTATGTATGTAGTGAGAGTGCTATCGCTAACCATATAAACGTTAAAAGCCCTAGCTCCATTGACAAATGACATGAAATACATTAGACTTGACAGTGGATGTTAGCAAGAACAAAAGATTTTGAACTGAAAATTTCGTAACTCACCTTTCCAAGCACAAGATAGATTCCTGCCGAATTTTCGTGGACGAGGACCTGTTTCACCCAACCAGCAACGAAGTATTTATAAGCCTCCAAGCTCTTAAAGTTTTCAAACTTTCGTGAGAATAGGCTGATTTTGTTAGGACAAGATAGTTGTAAATATCAGGCTAGCTAGCAGATGTCAGGCAAATACGGCGCAGACAGCGGGTCGAAAAACATCGATTTAGGCATCAAATATGGATCTGGCAAATGGATAAATTGAAGCTTTTCCACATAACGCCTTTTATGCAACGCATCCAGTGAGTTTACGGCATCCGAAAGCACCGGGTCTTCCATGAAATGCATTATAAATTGCTCGATCAATTGAGACCATTGATAATACAGACACAAAATGACGGACAAGGGGGCGGAACAATACAGCGATCACGTGATTTTGTGACGTCGGTGGGTAGGGTCTTTGGAGTTTCCAGATGGGGCTTAGCCTACTCCATAATGAAATACTGTAATTGTTTGCTAGCTAGTGTTTGCTCCACTTTTAGCTTACATTTAATCAGTACAGCAGGCAAATCCCTAGCAATCTCGTCATACTAAAACGGTTGTATACTGTATACTGTAATGTACAGTGCCTTGCAAAAGTATTCGGCCCCCTTGAACCTTGCAACCTTTCGCCACATTTCAGGCTTCAAACATAAAGATATAAAATTTAAATTTTTTTGTCAAGAATAAACAACAAGTGGGACACAATCGTGAAGTGGAACAAAAGTTATTGGATAATTTAAACATTTTTAACAAATAAAAAACTGAAAAGTGGGGCGTGCAATATTATTCGGCCCCCTTGCGTTAATACTTTGTAGCGCCACCTTTTGCTCCAATTACAGCTGCAAGTCGCTTGGGGTATGTTTCTATCAGTTTTGCACATCGAGAGACTGACATTCTTGCCCATTCTTCCTTGCAAAACAGCTCGAGCTCAGTGAGGTTGGATGGAGAGTGTTTGTGAACAGCAGTCTTCAGCTCTTTCCACAGATTCTCGATTGGATTCAGGTCTGGACTTTGAGAAATGGCTTTCTTCTTGCCACTCTTCCATAAAGGCCAGATTTGTGCAGTGTACGACTGATTGTTGTCCTATGTGGCATCAAATGTGGCGAAAGGTTGCAAGATTCAAGGGGGCCGAATACTTTTGCAAGGCACTGTATACTGTAGTCAAGGGCGTAGGTTTGGTCTCAACATTGGGAGGGATGATATTACAGCATAACCTGCATGTACACTTTTTGCTCAGTATGGGACATTAATAATACGAAACAGATTGGGTGAACGGGGCCAGGGCTACATTTCTCATGAATATGAACCTAATTAATTGATATACTAAAACAGGGGTGCTAATGACGTTAATGACCAGTCAATCGCAAAGTTAGTTCAATTCAATTCAATTCAATTTTATTTGTATAGCCCTGGATCACAACAACATTGTCTCAAAGGGCTTTGCAGAGGCAATATGATACACAATCAGAAACAGCAATTGAAGCAATAAAGATGAATAAATAAATTCAAGTCCTGGGTTTCCCCCATCCTTAGACCCTCCTGGCCGGCAAGGAAAAAACTCCAAAAACTCCAGAGTCTTCGGGAGAAAACGAGAAACCTTGGGGAGTACCACAGTCAGGAGGGATCCACTCCCAGGACGGATAGACAGGAAGCCCCAGGACCGCTAATGGGAATTAGCAGGCAAAGTTACAGTTCGTAAAGATGCAGTGGAGTAAAGGAACAAGAAGCGGTCCATCTAGCCAGATAAGACGCGGGTAGCAACGAGGACGTCCATCCAGCTTGGGGTCCGGACAGTCAGGAGTCTGCAGCTGAAAAATAGCCCCTCCCCAGAGGGGAGGGGGGAAAGGGGACACCGGGTGACTAGTGATGAAGAGACTAGACAACTAGATATTAACATTGGAAAATAGAAATAAAGTAAGATAAGTGGTAGGTAGAGTGAGAAAAAGGAGATAGAACTCAGTGGCTGTACTTCCCCCAGCTTTATAGCTTCTAGTGCAGCTTAGACTAAACTTTGAGTCTACTCCGACTTCAACTAGCCTGACCATAAGCTTTGTTGAAGCTAGTGTGGGTAGCTCCCAGCACCCCCCCAATACTTTTTTTTTTTTTTTTTTAATTTACATAATTAATTATGATTGTTGTGTGTATGTTGTGTTGTGTGAGCTATGTACGAGGTTATGCAGCACCCCTCTCTCTCTAAGCAGATTCTTGCTAACGTTTTTGTAGTTCCATAGTTGCCAGCAGAGGTTACTACATTTCTCACAGTTTATTTAATGTTAACAGTAGAGAACACAAAGAGAAGGACACTTCTCTCGAAGCAACTTCCTACTTGAGTTTTGCAGGTTAGCAAGTTCACACAGTTTAATGTTATGCTAACACTGATGCGGGTTTGAACCTACATTAGCAAATTTAATGGTGTGTTCCCCACTTTTAAACAATTATGTCTTTTTACATTTCAATTTTACCAAACCATTAGTTACCGTCTGGTTATGCATTAACTAATGCATTAACTAATGCATTAGCTAATGCATTAATTAATATATTAATAAATGTTAGATAAGCAATTATATGAATTATTGTAATGTTACTTAAACATTAGTTACTGTCTAAAAATGCATTAACTAATGGTAATTAAGGGACCCTTATTGTAAAGAGTTACCAATCAAAATAATAATAATACCTGTAATAACGAATCGGGTTTGCGTGGTGTACCTGAACGCACCGTGGGGCTGAGTAAGAGAGGTGCATTAGAGTTTTTACTTTCACTTTTCATGTTCTGTCGTTGGCGAACTTGGCGTCAACTGCGGTGGACAGTAGGCGTGTTGTGTTGCACAAATTAAATGAGTAACAACCTGACAAAGCTGGCAAATTCTTTGGCAATGCTACCACAGTAATAATTGTCAGCTTAACTTATAAAGACTGGCGAATGGAGGTCGGAGGAGGGCTGTCAAGATCGTAGACATTCTACGGCCGTATTGTCAAGCCAGTTTACGGACGCGCTCATATTTTTCGAACATTTCCATCTTTGTTTCACAGGTAAGCTTCACCTTTATCCTTTTTTACCACCTGCACTAACGTTTTGGAACCCATGTTGATTTCTCTCACAAGAAAATCCACCGTGCGTCCGGGAAAACAAAGAAACTGCAGCGCTGTCATAAATCGTCGTATTTCGAGCATGTCGTGAGATGTAGAAAAAAATGGCGAGTTAAATTTTACGTCGGGTGCCGAAAAGATCGTGTGTTGAAGTGATCGTATGTCGTGGGACAACTGTATTTTCTTTCTTTCTTTCTTTCATTTTTATTTATTTATTTTTTTTAAAAAGAAAATTGGCATCATATCGTTAAAAAAACTGACCTCATATTGTTCAAAAACTGTGCCTGTCAGTTTTGGATTCAGCAACCAACAATATGTTAAAAAAAAAAAAAAAAAAGAACTGGGATCAGTTTTGGAAAATCAGTTAAAAAACGAAATCAATACGAACAACAAATACTTTGATCTTCTTGCATTATTGTGATGCAGCATTGTGACTATGTAATCAGGGGGTTCACATGATGAATGCCATTCAATAGTATAGGTTGGTCATGAGGAAATTTGTTTTTTTCGGAAGTGTGGTAGGATTTTGCATTATTCCGAACCCAAAATGAACAGCTCAGTTTTAAAGGAAACCTTGGACTTAAAAACTTATAGGCTTTAATAAGCCACAACTGTTCTCTTTTATGAAAATATGTTACTTGAAACACATAAAATATTGACATTGATTTAAAAATGCATAATATTTTGTACATGTTTTGACACACAGAGGCTGCCATGTTTTATGTGCGCAATGGAGGTAGTTTGTCACTGTTACTAGACGAACACTACAGGGTTTCTCCAATTCCCTCTAAGCGGCGAGACGTCTAACACATGCGCACATCTTTTAAAAGCGGTGACTCCACACAGTTTGTGTTTTTATTGATTCTTTGATTACCTTTTCTTTGCCTCAAAATACTTTATGCATGTATTTCCGTCTCATACTTTTAAGCATTGTGTTTTCTTGTGGTAGTTTTAAAGCAGTTTGTTGATCTGTTGACCACATTAGTCACGTAACATATATACAACTACCCTTATTTGATATTACCACGTTGAAGTATTTTCTTCAGGCATCTTTAGTACGTTCTGTCTGTATGCATGTAAACGAAACAAGCTGAAAGCACTCAGTATTCGCGTCCGCAAGTGCGGAAACAAGGTTGGACCTTGAAGCAGACAACAAGCGGGGGATGGGTACAAGGGTTTGTTAATTACAAACAAAAACAACACGCGATTGCGGAAAAGTAGAAAGAACAAAAGGGGCCCGTGACAGCAGGTCGACGGGGCTCAACCCTACAAACTCGAGGGTAAACGAAGACAATAGGCAGAGAGCCAAAAAGGCAAAATAAAACACTCAAATACCTGCACAAGGTAAAGGTTGAAAAACGAGAGCAGCACACGAGCAAGAAATCCAAGGCAGGGTAGTAACAAGCAAATGTAACAAGACTATAGTACGAGATGTCAAATGGCGATCAGCAAGACAATATCTCGGCACCCTTCTGTCAGATGTCTGCGTTTATGTAGAACTGCTGATGAGGTGAAATTAGCTGCAGGTGCGATGACGGGAACGCTCCCGCAGCAAGACACAATATAACCAGCAACAGATTGTGACACCCGGTAGTACTTTGGGTGTTGAATTCGCCTCTTGTAGACGTTTCGCCGGTGTAAGCACATTTTGGCAGAACAGCGTTTTTTTTTTTTCTTACTCTCGTTTCATCTCATCCCGTCTTTCCTGTTCATTTTGCTTCTGCTGCTCATTTTGTGGAATATTGACAGTGCTGTCATGCTCATTAATGTTCCTCTTGGGTTCAAATTGAAAGGGTTGAACTGAAGACATGTTTATGTCGCTACAGTCATATTCTGAAAGCCCGGCAGCGTGACCATGTGACGTCACCGTCCTGCGACGTCAACAACAATGGCGACCTACTAGTTCAACTAATTTTACAAATCATCAAGCGGGGTTTCAATATCAATTTATTTTAACTCATAATAACGTTTATCTTTTAAGAACTACAAGCAATTCTATCCGTGGATCCTTTTAAAATGCTGGTGAACCCTGACCTAAAGAAAACATTCTTTATAAAGTAAACTGAAGGAGTATCTAGCTGAGATTTGTGTAAATCATCGTGATACGGTGGCTCTCCTATCCTAAATCTCAGTGAGTTGTTAATGGAAGGACTCAGTAGTGAAACCTGGGTCAAAGGCACAGGAAGATTACAGCATGTATTACTGACCAAGTTAGTGGAAAGGTTTTTATAGGTCAGTGAAAGTGGATGAAAATAAGCTGATTTAGGAGGAATCTTACACAACATACTGTATCAAAGTTCAGTAACTTTTAACAAATTTACACTGAGGACCATAAAACTGCTTAGTCTGTTAAATAAATAAATAAATAAATAAAAAAACGCATCCAACATTCCTTACGGCAGCTTCGTCAAAATATATTTTTAACTTGAGAACGACTGCCTCAACTCCACCGTGGGAATTTGAATAACAATACATACAATATATTCAAAACACAACAGTCTCTGATGCACATTTTGATATGGGAAAGTGCAAGGTTAGGCTTCCAGTCAGCAAATTAAACCTCTATAAAATTCATTAGCTAGTCATTTTATTTGAAACAATAAACACTGAAATTGTCTTCTTGATCATTGTTGGTGTTGTCCATCTCAATGATGAACTTTATGTGGAATGGAAGGAATACTTCTTACAAACACATCCCCCTACAAAGCTAATTGATATAACTCAATCAAAGTGAGTTCTCACCAGTAGGTGACACATCAAATAGGCTGCTCTGTGTGACATTCTCACATTGAGAGTTCAAGTGGAGGCCGCTTCAGATGTGCTCCATTAAATGCAGATTGAGGCTTAATCTCATTCTGTAAGTCTGCTCACCATTACAATGTTAAGTGTTTAAATCCAGGCTGGGAACCCGCTTCTCATGTAAATTGGGAGCTCTGCACTTATCTGCTGCTCCTTGTTACACCGACTGCAATTCCTAAATAAACACACCTCAAGGAGAAGGCAGCTCACTCGTATTACAATAAAGTTAAATCAGAACACATTTTGGGGAATTTTGTTTGTTAGATTTGGCACACACAGGAAATGATACATGCGAAATGAAGATAACATTACAATGTGTTATTCTAATTGTTTATAAGTTCATTGTGCTCTTCATAGTGTTTCTTTACACATTTTGAGCACAGGTCACCAAGCACCACACACATTTTGCTGTCATCTTCTGTAACATGCCACTTGTGAGCCAAGACTTATTAACATCTTTGTGTACTCATCGCTCGTCCCGTATGCCCCCTTACCTGTCACGCTATATGGACTAAGTGTTCATTTTGTGTAAAAGCTTAAGTTATACACAGGGGTGCACATCATTTTTTTGCCCAGGTTCTCAGAGGAGGACCTGGAGATGTGACTTGGTCCTCATTGAGCTTGAGAGCCGACCCGCCTGATGTGATAAATTTATGACAAGCTTTACTTAGAGCCAATTAACTTTAATTAATTATATTAACAATTAATGCTTGATTAACATCAACTGGCACAACAAAATTGCCATTACTTTGAAGTGAAATGTAAAGAAATAAAAAGCACCAATTCAAAATAAAGGGTATTATGCGGCTCCCACATTAACTCCAAGCCTTTTAAAAGTGGGATGTCCTCCTCATAAGACCTCATTGAACGTGCATGTTTAGCTTTGTAAAATGTGAGCAAAAACACGTTTGTCAGTGCATGTCGCTGTTCATTACCTTTATTCCGCCCTATTCCGCCACTTGTCCATAGGGCGAGTGGGGTCCTGTTTGACATCGATAGTTTGCTTAATTGCCACATGCTCTGTTTTTTTCGTGCTTTTCAAAGTTTGGATGGCTGAAATTCTTTGACCCTACATAAAATGCGCTGCTCTTATTGGCGACAATGGGATTCTCACGGCACATTTTGTACCGCATTTCCGTGCGAGCATCATTTGCTTCTAGCCATGGTACCTCCTGTAGCCACTTTTCAGCAAAAGTCCTTTTTTTCGGTAGTTCCGGTGACGTCTCTGTCGTCTGTCTGTCTTTTGACGGGGTGGGGGAACACGGAAGTAATTACTCAGTGTGGCCTGCCTCTTTGACATTTTGAGAAGTTATTTTCTCGTGTCCGCCGCAAATACAGTGGTCAGCCATCGGTACGCAAAAGCGTATGGAAGCCGTTTAGGGCCAGCGCTTTTTTATACGTCCAGTACGCATGCGGACCACTTATGTGCACCCCTGGTTATACATCAAGATATTTCAGTTGTAGTACGCATCTTTTTATTCAAAAGAATCATTAAATTAAGATTTAAAGTTTTATTAGCATTTTGGTCGTTCGTGTTTCGGAATTTAAACACTTTCCCTGTCAGAGTTTGCAGTTTTGGGATAAATTACTTTTTAAAGGACATCTTTTTTTTCACTCCACAAAATTGAGACTTTATATAAAGGTTTTGCAAGTTAGCCTCTTAATTATTTAATATTTATTAAACTACGGTGCTCAGAATAATAATAATTATGTACATATAACGAGGAGTCAGGGTTAAAATAACTAATTGTACTTAATTCACCAAAGACTGGGGGGGGTCTGTTCTGCTCAGTGTTATGTTATGATATATAAACTAAACTCTCTTATATTGTGCTTCAGTTTATTTTGTGTATTTCACTTTTTTTCTTTAAAAATATGGGATTGTCTCAAATTATAATAATTAAGAACAATAAATGTTATAAAAACACAGCTCAGATCTATTTCAAATTGATATTTCTATCTGCGGGTTTCAAATGATCTGGTCTGGAATGTAACACACTAAATGGAGAGATTTTTATTTACAATTGCATGGACATAATGTTGACAAGATGAAGGTAATATGTCCTAAATGTTTTAAGTAATATGGTAGAACCTTTCATGAAGGTCACTTCAGCTGTGCTTTTATTGCACAACTAGGATACATGTACAGCACCTATATCTGAATGCTAAAAGAGAGGCCAGTGGATAAGGAAGGATGGTAGGAGGCAACAGTATTGTATGCTATCATGTCTCAGCTTTATTACAGAGCAGAAGTTGTTAATTACCCTGACTCTTATTTCCTGTCCCCTCTCATCAACCCCCTCCTCCTCCCCAAATATCCCCCGCCACCCTCCGACGCAGCCCCCCACCCGCACCCCCTGCGCGCTGCCTCCCAGATGAGTGGCTTTGAAGTGCAAAGTACTCTCTCCTCACTTTGAACTGTGAAAACAATGCTCATGTGGCTCTGCTTACCTTCCTCATGTTAGCTCATTTAAATAGACCTGGATACGGCTTCTACCATTTTCAAGGGAAAACCCACTTCCAGAGAAAGAGGTCCCTGTGTTCGTTGAACAGCTGCTGAGATGGCCGCTAATCAGGCCCGAGCCGTCACACATTTGGAGTGCGCTCCGGCTGACTGCTGGAAGCCCGCGCAAAAGATCCAATGTGTACTTTCATCCTGGAAAAGAAGTGGCGCTTGCTTGTTTTCAATATTACTATATCAATATTTATTCATTTTTTTCATTAGCTAATCCCAATGATGGTGTCAAAGTTCAATTTCTCTATTAGTGCAGCAACATGGATGACATCATACCTAAATTTAAGAAAAACAGTGCACGTAAATTAATGACATGCGTGATCTACGGATTGCACCATTGGAGTTCCACAGGGATCAATGCTTGGACCAGTTTTATTCAAACTGGTGACTCAATATCCTGTCTTGTCAAAGTCAAATATTAGATTTTACGTTCTAAAATGCCAGTATTTTGTTGGCTAGCCACTGCCAAATCATATCCATATACAGCGGTATGAAAAAGTTTCTGAATCTTTTGGAATTTCTCACATTTCTGCATAAAATCACCATCAAATGTGATCTGATCTTTGTCAAAATCACACAGATGGAAAAAAAACTGTCTGCTTTAACTAAGACCACCCAAACATTTATAGGCTTGAGGATAGTATGCAAACAATGACAGAAGGGGGAAAAATAAATAAGTGAACAATCACATTTAATATTTTGTGGCCCCCCCTTTGGCAGCAATAACTTCAACCGGACGCGGGCTGTAGCTGCAGATCAGTATGGCACATTGATCAGGACTAATCTTGGCCCATTCTTCCCTACAAAACTGCAGTAGTTCAGTCAGATTCCTGGGATGTCTGGCATGAACCGCTGTCTTTAGGTCATGCGACAGAATCTCAATGGGGTTCAAGTCTGGACTTTGACTTGGCCACTCCAAAACGTGTATTTTGTTCTTCTGAAACCATTCTGAAGTTGATTTACTTCTATGTTTTGGATCACTGTCTTGTTGCAGCATCCATCCTCTTTTTAGCTTCAACTGACTGACAGACGGCCTCAGGTTTTCCTGCAAAACATCCTGATAACGTTATGAATTCATTCTTCCATTAATGATTGCAAGTTGTCCAGGTCCAAAAGCAGCGAAACAGCCGCAAATCATGATGCTCCCTCCACCATGCTTCACGGTGGGGGTGAGGTCTTGATGTTTGTGAGCTGTTCCATTTCTCCTTCACACATGACGTTGTGTGTTACTCCCAAACAATTCATTTTTGGTTTCATCAGTCAACAAAATATTTTGCCAAAACGTCTGTGGAGTGTCCAAGTGCCTTTTTGCGAACATTAAACGAGCTATGATGTTTTTTATTATTATTATTATTATTATTATTGTTTTTTTTTTTTTTTGGAGTCCTCCAATGATCACCATTCTTGGCCATAGTTTTACATATAGTTGATGTGTGCACAGACATACTGGACTGTGCCAGTGATTTCTGTATGTCTTTAGCAGATACTCTTGGGTTCTTTTTTACCTCTCTGAGTTTTCTGCGCTGAACTCTTGGCGTCATCTTTGGTAGCCGGCCACTCCTTGGGGGAGAAGCAACAGTGCTGAACTCTCTCCATTTGTAGACAACTTCTCTGACTGTCAATTGATGAACAGCCAGACTTTTAGAGATGGTTTTGTATTCTTTCCCAGCTTTATACAAATCAAAAATCCTTGATCGCTGGTGTTCAGACAGCTCTTTTGACCAGGCTATGATGAACATCAGACAATGCTTCTCATCAAGACAATTCTTACTAGGTGTGTGTTTTATAGTGGGTAGGATAGCTTTAAACCCCTCATCATCAGTGATTGGGCACACAACTGACTGTAATTATTTGGTAAAAATTGGTTTCAATTGCTCTTTAAGTTTGCTTAGGCAGAGGGTTCACCTACTTATTTCCCCCCCTTCTGTTATTGTTTGCATACTATCCTCATTAAAATATGAAAACCTGTAAATGTTTGGGTGGTTTTAGTCAAAGCAGACACTGTTTTTACATCTGTGCGATTTTTACAAAGATCAGATCACATTTGATGGGGATTTTATGCAGAAATGTGAGAAATTCCAAAAGGTTCAGATACTTTTTCACAGCACTGTAGATCAATCTTTGAATCTCAAAACAGAAGTCCTTATCAATTTCTGACTCAAGATAGCTGAGGTCAAAAGTTCATCTCGCTTGTCGCCATCTTTACACATCGAGGGATCATTGCCTTATGTCAGCGCTCTGACACCACTGATGTGATAGTGATCTCAAAAACAAACACTCACTCCTTGTTGTCATGCTCCCAACCAAGTGGGACAGTGATACCAGAGTGAGAAGTAAAATCATTGTTTAGCAACTATCCACTCTTTTATCCCTTATAAAAGAAGGACACAAATCTGGTTAGAACTAAAAACATTAGAACACTACTTAAACGCAGTAACAACAAAGTGGAGAGCAAATTCAACGAGCCTTACAGAACATTCAATATGATTAAAGAATTATAAATGATTATCACATGATCATGAATACAATATGCATAATGACAATGTCAGCATTTGATAAATTAACTTATGTTGACAGTAAAACAAGCACACAAAATATTGGTTTAGTATCATATAATCACTTTTAAACATGCTATCATGCAGAACAAGAAACATGGACGGGTGGGGGGGGGGGGTTAATTTTCCGTTACATCATGATTAAGTGATTCTGATGACGACATCAAGGATACTTTAAAATGATATTGTTGTACAACATTTGTATATTTGTACTATAACAACTATTGATGATTAGAAAAAAATCACAAGTGTTATGCGCCGCTGTCAGTGGTGTTGATTTATGTTAGTTCACATCCTGTTTTATTTTGGTGGGTTCCTTTTTGTTACTCTGTGTTCACCATTGTCAGTCTTGTCTTACCTTCCCCTTAATCACCTGAGTGCCCACACCTGTGTATTGTTAGCCCTAATCCTTCTATTCCCATTTTGTTCCCTGTCTTGTGCCAATGCGTCATTCTTGTGAAAGAAGCTGCAGGAAGCCAAACACCGTCCTCAGTTAAGTTTGTTCTTGTCATGTTTTTTGTTCCAAGTCTGCATTGCTGAAGATCTTTTGTTGTTACCAGTGTTTTTGTCAACCATGTGATAACGATAATATTTCGTCAACACTTTTTTTTTTCATAATGATGACATCACGATGACGCACTGAAAACGTGTCTCGGGAGGCTAAAACATAATGAGATGGATGCCAGTTGTTGTCTGACGACACGAGAAGGAGATGAAAATTCGCCATAGTTTCCATCATAAATTCACAATGTGTGGTATTTTCTTATTTTATGTGTAGTTAGCACGCATTTAGCAGTGTTTGGTCATCACTCATGTGACCTGCTGCCCCCCCCCCACTTCACACACATGCTTTGTGAAATATATATATGAGGTGCTGCTTGGTAAGTTTTGCTTTACCTTGGCTAGACATGCCATGTTGCTTTAGCCATTAAAGGTCTGTGCTGAGTGATCAGCACACACTAAACTAACTTGTAGTGTTAGCATAGCGTTAGCATTAGCGTTCACGCTTGCATTAGCATTAAGCGCGGTGACTCATCTTCTTAAACTCTTGGAAAACATTTGACAGGCTTAAGCGTGTTCCCATTCCAGGCTCCTTTTGTGAAACGTGTCAGGTGCTGCTTGGTAAGTTTTGTTTTCTTATCGTGGCTATGCCAAGTTGATTTAGCCTTTAAAGGTCTGTGCTGAGTGATCATCACACACTAAACTTACTTGTAATGTTAGCATTGCGCAGTACTTCTCAAATAGCGGGCCCCCCCAGGGGGGCGCAAAGCGATGCCCAGGGTGGCGCATGTGACCTCGGGGAACATACTTTTTTGCAGTACTAGAATAAAGTGTAATTGCACATCCACCCAGTGGCTGGCAGCGGCGCTATCCTTTTCAAAGTGTGCACAGTATTTTTGAACCAAACAAGAGCACACAGCAAAGAGCGCTGGAGATATGAAGAGCTAAGACGAGGAAATATGACGAAGCGTATGTCGCGTTTGGCTTTGACTTTTGAGACAGGTGGAGACGAGGAAAGCCCAGTCTGTATCTAAAAATGTTTGCAACGGACAGCAGGAAGCCAAATCAATTAAGACGTCACGTAAAAAGATTACACCCCAATCACATTGATAAGCCGCTTGATTTTTTTTTTTCAGCGAAGACGTGCCGATTATTGCCAACAATCGTCCTGCTTTGTCAGTGTTACATCAGTAAACCAGCGAGCACTGTTACCATCATATAAGGTGGCATAACAAGTTGCTCAATGCAAAATAGCAAAAATAAAAATTGTCCATCTGTCCAATGACGCTGTTGTTTTTGTTCTATTAATTTTTGTTTTTTCGGTCAAATGGTTTAGCATATTGTTCTCATGAGTTAAAATTGCTAATCAATTTGAATTTAATATTTATTGATTTTATTAAATTTCATTTTTCAGTACTAAATGGTCAAAAAATGTACCTTGAGTGTATTTTTACAGTTTGGATGTGACTATTAAAAAAAATTTTTTTTTAAAAATTCAGGCAAAGTCTTTTCTGTTCCTAACAAAACACTGTTAATAACGTTATACTTTATTGTTAGTTGATCCATATTTTTTTTCTATAATATTAAAAACGACACAACGTTATACAGAGGTGTAATTATAATAATAATAATTTTATAGAAAAATGATACTATTCATAGTGGCGGCAGAGAGTTGGGGGCGCGCGAAAAGATTACACCTTCCTAGGGGGGGCGTAACAGAAAATAATTGAGAACCACTGGCATAGCGTTCACATTAGCGCAGCATTCGCATTAGCATTAGCATTTAGTGCGGTTACCCGGTGAGTGTTTTCTTAAACTGTTGGAAAACTTTTTACATACAGTTCGTGTCGTCCAGGTGAGTTTAATTAGTTGCAAATTATGTGCTGTTTTCCTGCTGAGTGTGTATTATCATCATGAAAATGGTGATGTCCTTGTAGACTCTACAGTTATGTGCTCGTCTGTCATGTTCATTCGATATTGTTGGGAACCATTTATTTATTTATTTATTCATGGACAAAAACTTTTGAAGTTTGTAGACAAAAACATTTTGAGTTGTGTCGACTAAAACTAGATGAAGACAAACACATTTTGAAATGACTAAAGTATGACTATGAGTCTGACTAATAAGTAAGACGAAAATTTAAAATGGCTGCCAAAAACAACACTCATTGTTACTTTGTTTTCTGTTCTACTTTGAAGCTGGCCTGTTTTAAATACTAGGTAAATTAAACTGACATTGCAACCTGGATCTTTCCCATTGTCTCGTGCATTTGAGTCCAGCCGTGTGTGCCCCCCACCGTGACAATGAGGGAGCCTTGATAACTGTGCCTAAACAAAATAATCTCTTTAAAGAAGGGAATACAAAGATACGATCCTAGTAAAGTGATAATGTTTTGTAAAATAACTTTTGTACTTGTATTTTTTTTGTATTAGTTCACAATTTGTACAAAGCAGACAGGCATCAAACTACTGTTTCTATATCAAAGGTGGGGGAACTAATTATTCCAATTCAGTCGAAAAAGTGCATAATCGAGTAGACAGTGTTTTTATAGCCGTAGACAAGATAGCAGTTTTAATGGTTACATAAAGTGTAAACCTCATGTGTTGTGCTCATTGTCGAGTTTTTAGTTGATAATTCAAACTCCTCATGCTCATCTGAAAACTTTGAATATTCGAGTGGCTTGTCAAGCTGTTTTTATCTTGCCTGGAGGGCAGTTTTATGTTTTAAAAGCCTCATCACTAAATTGTCCCAGCTGCCTTGACCATCTGTACTAGAAAAGGACAAGATCTGCACAGGAGAGCGGCCTTTGTGCTGGTGGCCATGTCAAAGAGGCCACTTTACAGCACACGGTTGATTCAATGGCCCTCGTGCGACAAATGTGGCCTAATAGATGACAGACAGACTGCATGCCGCTTAAGTGTGCTGGTTCACCATCAACCATTGAGCTACGAGATGGGACAAACTGGCCCATAATTAGCATGACACTCTGTTTCTTGGGGATGAGGAACAACATCAACAGCTGGACTTTACAGTGGAACAATTTGATACCTCAATCAGGAGTCTGTTCCTGCTTCCTATTGAGCTCAAACCGTCTGTGTGTGTTTTTGAGACATATGCTGGCTAGACATTGAGCTTGAATGAGCTTTTCAAAGGCACAAACAGGGGGCCAAACTTAGATTTCAACAATGGGGAAATAATGTTTAAACATGACAACGCCACCCCTTGTGAGCGTAACAATTTTGTGACTAGCGTGATGTCACTCACGCCACTCGCGTTCAACACATAAACCCTAATACCAGAGGTTGCGCTAGACTTTTTCGTTGTCTGTCATTTTGACTGACAGTGTCATAAAAATCCAGTCATAATCTATTTTTACCCGTCACTTACATTTTTAAAATGATAATAATAACATATTCAATAGTATTTCGTTTTCATTCATTTTTAATTAATATTCTGTGCGAACAAGCTTAACAAGAGGCAAACAGACAGCGGAGTGCACCAATCAGCGACGAGCGGACGTGCCGTTAGCAAAGCGACGAGGGCAGGACGAGGCACTTGCGCGCGGAAGTAAACATACGAGGAGAACGGAGTTTATTCAACATGGCTAGCGCGAGACAGACTGTTGTCAATGACTCGTGTCGATGTGTTTTAGCTCATTTAAAACTGAATTTACCGCTGATTGGAACATATTCTCGGCTCTCCCGTTCGCCATCCGTGTTGTCGTAGAGACGACTTTCGGCGCGCAAGAGTGACCTTGTTCGTGAAGAACACGTCACGCAAATAAACAAATCTGATTTGTCGATTGATTTTGTACCTACTCGAGAGGCTGTGTCCCAGACTTTTCTCTCAGTGTTTGAAAAATACAGGGAGAACAGTCTGGCCATGCCAGGCAAACACTCAGTTGCCTTGACATTTTTCCAAGTAAGGCCAACGACGTCATGCATCAAGAGAGACAATAGCTAATTAATATGCTCATTCGCCACCCTGTGGTCTGGGGTGTGAATTGCAACCTGTCAAAATGACAGATGGACTTCAGATTTTTCCGTCACCGTTTTAAAAACCGGTCAACGACGGAAAATATTCGGTTAACGCGACCCCTGCCTAATACACTCGAAACAGGTATGAAAAAGCTAAGAAAAACACACACTTTATAGTTTCTGTATCTGTGCAGTCTGTCTGTAGCTTTCTCCTCTCTCCGTATGAGACTCAGGCGAAGCCTGCTTCGTTTCCTGGCTCCGTTAAACTTGCTACCCCAGTAGTCTCGCATTGTACGGTGGATAGCCAATACGTGATGAGTAGGTGGGACAGTCTGAAATACATCTAACTTGCTAAAATAGTATTGCCGTTTAAAAATGTCTGAAAGTGGCTATTTGGCCTACTTCCTGTGAATATTGGCCTTCAATGATATTTTTCTCCAATATTCTCCCTAAGCTGCTTGTTTTCACCACGCTCTAGCTTTCCTCCAGAGCCAGAAGCTGCCTTGCTCTGCTTCCTCTGCCAGGACCTTTAGGGCTTTCCTTAATCTCGATCCTGTAACTCCCAGTGATGTCATGAGCTGCTGGGTGGAGGTTTCTGTGAAGCCTCTGCACCCGACCTC
The DNA here is from genome assembly GCF_030265065.1 of Corythoichthys intestinalis. Lineage (NCBI taxonomy): Eukaryota > Metazoa > Chordata > Actinopteri > Syngnathiformes > Syngnathidae > Corythoichthys > Corythoichthys intestinalis. The sequence goes on along the minus strand of NC_080396.1, from coordinate 30,716,451 downwards.
TGCTGGGAACACAGTTGCCTTCCAGCCTGCTTGACGGCATCCAGCTGCAAAGTCAACGTATTTCTCCTTATTTCTCTCAAAGGCGGCGTCCATTCCCTCTTCTTATGGAACTGTTAGCTCCGCTATGATGACTGTCCTCATGGGGACAGACCAGAGGACAATGTCCGGCTGAAGGGTGGTGGATGTATGACCCGGGGTAACTTGAGTTGTCTGTCCAAGTTGGCTCTCATGTTCCACTCGCCTCCAGTGGAAAGGTGCTGCTACTGAGACTCATGCCTCCTTGTTGGATGAACTGAATCCTCTGACCTGGTATTAGTGGTCCGGTGTTGTTAGCTTCGAGCCTAAAGGCTTGCGCAGGTCATGGCGCCACCTGAATCGGCCCTGTGTGAGTGCGGCCTGACAGCTCGAGAGGGTGTGTTGCAGACTCTGTTAGCTGGAGCTGCAAAAATGGCATGTCTCCACTGTGCCATACCACACACGCGCAGGTTCATGGGACTGGGAAGTGTGTCAAATGTCACCCTGTTCATGAAACTGAGCCTTGCTTGGGGCATCCTCCACATGTCGGCCCACGAGATGGTTCTATTGACAACTGCCTCCCAAGTCTTCCATCTTCCTTGCTGTTGTTGACTGACAGCATATATACAGTGGGGAGAACAAGTATTTGATACACTGCCAATGTTCTCCCCACTATATATTGTCCTCAAAACTATCTTCTGTGAAAACAAAAACATTTTCATCCGATTTAATGCCTGAATCGCTGTAGAAAGGCAACTTGTCCGATGATTGTGTTGTATTAAATGGGTTAAAATGTCGTGAGACAGTGTCGATATAAGTTTGTATTTATCCACCTCCCTTTTTCCATTGCTAGGTTTAATGAAGCGAAAAAGTATTTCCCTGCACTGCCACCGGTTGTAGCGTCTCCCGCCGGGCACAGCCTTTGCAACTCTACCAGTCGCTCCAGGCGGGTCACCCTAAAAGGAAGCCTGTGCATCCGACACTTGAAGTGTCCGTGCGGAAACTCCCACAGTAGGTTTTTGAAGGAGGTAGTACCTTTTCTCGTAGGCATCTTCTAACTATTTGCATTACTCTACCACTCTTAATATAATCAATCAGGGAATAGTATCGTTTCTCATATATACTGTTTGATTGTTTGTATAACTCTAACACACCCAATATAAAATAAATAGCTCTTATACCATAGTTTAAGGAAAACAAGCACAATATAGGGCATAAGAGATAAACAACACCTTCTTATCAAGGAAGCCCAGCGCGTGCGTCATACAACAGCCTGAGCAAGATTGATGCGCCAACTCTCGCAATCAGTTCTCACGGGCAGTCCAGAACAAATGGCGGGACGCTCTGTCCCAACACAAGAAACACCGGAGAACGCCTGATATCCAACTGATAACACGACTGACAAGACTCCAAGAGCCCCTTTCACGCTGAGGGGGCAAAATCCACAACACTTGTTGACCGAATAACAGTAACTCCCGAATCCTCCTGTCCAAGCCACAAACAGACAATAATCCTAAACACACCCTTCTTCCAGCCTACAGCCCGCCCTGCGAGAGCCTCCAAATGACTGAATGTTTAACTAATCATGGTCATTTTTCTCAGGAAGCTTTTGTTGACGTGTGATAGGGTGACCTTGCCTCCCCGCCTGAGTATTTTTGTTTCGCCTTGCCGTTTTGACTGCTCTCGACCTGAATAAATTGAAAACTTTTCGGTGAGCCTTCTTTAAACCTTTCAAAATAAAGTCAGTACAAAGGGTTAACACTAAGGTGAACGCGCTGGGTTTGGCCTTTTGGCTGGGTTGCCGGGATCCCGCTGGCCCACTCGTTGGATCTGCGCGAGCGTGGGTATGGCGGTTAGGCTGGCGCGATTCCGGCGGTCTGGCTAGAAGGTCAGATTCCTTCATTCCCCACGTAACGTCACATACCGAAAAGGTCCAATAGATCCACGTGAAACTTTGGACCAGGGGTGGGCAAACAATTCCCAAAAATTCCGCATTGGGTTTGAGTTTTTGTTCCAACGCATTAAGAGGACACCTTTTCACCAATCTTGTGTTTTACAAGTGCAATCAGTTGATTGCAGTCAGGTGCTTCTTGTTTCTGTTGAAACCTCATTGGTTAAACTTTCTGGGCTGGAATAGCTGGAACAAAGACCAGGACCCACTGCGGCCCTCAAGGACTGGTTTGCCCACCCCTGCTTTAGACCCTTAAGCCCCTTTCACACATACCCGAACACCGTATAAATACCGGGATTTAAACGAGTAGCCCTTATGTGTAAAAGCAATTTCCCGGGTCGACTGACACGAAGATTACGCAGACATTTACTGGGTCACGTCCTAGTCTTATGTCCGGGACTTACCTGGGACGCGGCATGTGTGAAAGCAGGCATTGAATTCCTGGACCACAGTGGGAAGGCTGATGACGTAAATATCACGGTGGGCCGATCGTCATTTCCTCTTTTTTCACAGTAAGACGAAAATAGTATAGAAACATCACAATTATCAACATGTCAAACTGGAAATAACAAAATTGAACTGAAAACATAACAAAATCAAACTGCTACTGGATCGTAGAGCCGAGGAAGAGAGTCCATCTTCCATCTTTGTAAATGTGTGGTTTATTTTCTTGCTGATGCCAACCAGAAATTACGTAATGTTCAGGTTATAAAATCGCGCCACCCCCCCTCCCTGCACACAGAGCGCCGAGTCGCCAACATGGGACAAGTCTGTGAAAGTGTCCCTCGGGTAATTCCCGGGATCTCTTCCGATGTCTGAAAGCAATAACATTGGCAAATCCCGCGTCACTTTACACGGGAATTTACCGGGATATAAGTCTGAAAGGGGCTTTAGTGATCAGTGTATCGAGTTGTATATACTAGCATGTTTGGCCATGCTGAGCAGTTGGTTGATTGTTGAGAGTAAAATCAGTTTTTCCTCATTAAGTGTGGAAAATATTTTACTGAGTGCAACAGGTAATTTCTACATTTACTATATCGTAATAGAAACAAAAAAATTGCGATTTTCATAAAGCAATGTCTTTCCCCTTTAAATAATCTTGATTCAAAATGAGTACACGAGTGCCAACTCGCTAGCCATAGCCTATATATGCTATACATAGGCTGATTACAACTACCATTAGCAGTACCTTTTTGGGTGGCAAAAATATAATTTAGGACCTATTATGCCCATGATGCATCCTTCTTCAAGTTACGGAAAATCTTTTGCCATGCCACCTGTCTCTTTATGGTTTTAAAACACTCGCTCACTCATTACCAAGGTCCCCATGCTCCTAATTATCTTCCATGTTGTGTATCACTCTGCCAAATGTCTATTTCTTTCTAAGAAGAGGAAAGAAAAACATGCTTCCCCTGATTGCATACATCACAAACATCAAATATTGCAACATTGAGAAGAGTAATTCATTCTCAATTAAAAAAAAAAAAAAAATATATATATATATATATATATATATATATATATATATATAAAACCGAACCTTAAAAAAAAAAAATCAATGAATAATTGATTCATGATTTTTTTCTTATCGGTCTCGTCTTCAGATCAAAATAAAGATTTAATGGATAGCTGAATGGTTAATTGTCTGGGTTCACCCAAAACAAAATCTTTTGGTCGCTGTGCTAAACTGAGAATGTGCCATTTTCAAATTTTGGTGTTCTCCAAGGGTCTTTAAGTTGTCTGCGATGTCACCTGACCTGTCACTTCACAATCCATACAGCTACAAAATTGGTATGCGTAAAACCTCTGTCACTTGCTATTGAACCGCGATGATGCAATAGATATGTACGAAATAAATTCAGACAAAGAAATACATTATTCTTTAGCTGGTCAGGCATGCGAAGCATAGGCATACTACACATTTGTATAAAAACTGAACTCAAAAATTTTATTCAAGCACTATAACCTTTAAATTTAAAACCTTCATGTGAAATGTATCATCAATCCGGTTGTGCGATTTGTACTGCGAATGCTTGCATTAGTTCCTCTCAAGCTGCGAAGTCACTATAGACTTGAGGCCGAGTTATGCTTTTGCGGCAGACCTGCGCCGTCAAAGCACACCCGATTTTTGTCCCTCCGCTGTAGCCTTTCGTGCACTTCAGGAAAATCTGGACTTATGCGGCGTCAGCGCATGGTGACGTGGCGCAAATGGACTGTGATTGGTGGGCTTAGACTGTTGTTTCCGGTTCAGTGCAAAATCACCACCATTTTGAAACATTGTTTTGCTACACGCAAAAATGGATCAAACCGACAGGAGTATCATCGAAGAGCAAGTCTCGTCAAGACATTATAAAGACTGCCAAATGGCAAGGTCAGCGATTGCATAAAAAAATGGATGAACCACCGAGACAAGTATGTGTGTGTTCGGAACAGAAGGGCCACCCAAAGCGGTGGGCCAGTCGGCCAAAAACTGCTAGCTTTTTATCACTTTATGTCGTGTTTTTCGTTGGTGCACGTCATTATTTATTGTGTATATATGTTTGAGTCTGTGACTCATTTACATGTCACACTTCAAGTAAATGAAAAATAAAGCACAGGTTTGGTGTCAAAAGAGTTGTTTTGATGTTTAATTTGTAACAAGAATGTTCACATACTTGATACATCATCACTGGCTGAGAGTGCCTCGGTGCTTTTATGATAACGTGTTTATCATCGGGGCTTCCAACGCAGTTTGAGAAGTAAGGCATGGCAAAGAAATCGGACAAACTGATGGACAACGCAGCTTGCTGGCTTCTACCGCAACCGTCTTCTGCGTCGCTTGCGCCTCAACATTTGTGTTGTAATAGCCCCAGATGGGGGGAAGAAGGAGAGGAGTCGATGAGGACTTGCGTCACTTTATTGTGGCAACAATAAAATACACAAATAACAAAATAGTAGTGGGCTGCCGCAACATGCGACCGCTAACGTTCGCTTTCTCACGTTCTTTCCACTCGCTTCCCGCTATGTCACCGCTCACCAGTCTGATCGCCTCTTAAAGGCCCCGCGCTTAGTTACGGACATTACAGTATGATCAACATTTGTTGTTCAATGATGATGAGCTGAAGATTCACATTCAAGCGTTCCATCTCTGTTGGCGTTGCTGTGTAACTGGAAGAAAACTAGAGGAAGTTGACAAGAGTCCCCCCAAACCGTACAAATACAATGTCAAATCCCTCTAGTGGCTTTATGGTGAATTACAGAGCAACGCCTTCCCTTGCCGCAGAACTATTGAATGCTCATTGACGCCGTAGTCGCCACGCCGTCACCACAACGCAGAAGCATAACTCAGGCTTTACAGCAGGGGTGCCCAATCCCGGTCCTCCAGAGCCCATATCCAGCTTGTTTTCCATGTCTCTCTCCTCAAACACACCTGAATCAACTAATCAGGATCGTTATCAGGCTGCTGCAGAGCTTGCTGATGAGCTGATCATTTGATTCAGGTGTGTTAAAGGAGGGAGACACGGAAAACAAGCTGGATAGGGGCTCTCGAGGACTGGGATCGGGCACCCCTGCTTTACAGTATACACGACTGATGTAGACAGATTGAAGAATAATGTATTTCTATGTCTGAATATATCCCATTTATGGTATCTAAAGTGCTGTCGCAGCTCAAGAGGAAGTGATTCAGGTTTTATGAATGTGAGGTACATATCTATCAGAAGGATGACTGATATTATGTAAAAGTTTATGTTGTTAAAATAAGTTTTCAAGTTCAAATTTTAAACCGTAAAATTATGGGTCAAGTATGCCCCACATGCCCGATCGGTATGTTTTTCTCTCTGACTCTATCGCGTGTATAACTGTAACGCCATCTCTGGAGGTGATGCAGATTTCGAGCATGCGCACTATCTACCCGTATGGATCGGGGAGTGTCATGACCTAACTGTAAGTGCTTGTGACTTTTTTTCTTTACTACGGCAATCCTGGAGGATAAAATTGTCTCAACAGTCAAGTCAATTAAAGGTCGCAGATACTTTGAATTTGAATCCTTTGATGTCATTGCGGCTTTCCCACTTCTCAGCATGCGAGAGGCCCAAAACTGCAATTGCTCCCTCATCTCTTGTCCATTAACATGAACACCCCCCCTGAAGCCCTGCTATAAAATCTCCAGTCAGGCAGACGGGTCCCATCTCCACTTGTCAAAGGAAACTTTTATCAATACCAAGAGCACTTGAAGTTTGTTTGCATTTTGTTTTCCAGCACTCTTAACAACTTCAAAAGTCAGATCACAGGAGTATCTGATCAAAGCGCTTCATGGTTAGTTCTGGAAACACAGGAGTGCTACGCCACGCTTTGATACTCCACATCAATATTTCAATTCAACAATCACTTGACATGCGCCCATACTCCCAGAGACGGAAGACGAAAGGGAAGTGCGTGAACTTGTAAAAAAAGAAATGTATTGAAGATATCTTCACGTTCCCTTAAATCAAACCACACTGCGTAGCATTCACAAGACATTTTAAATTTTGTTGGTGGACGTTTTTGTGAGAAAAGTCATGTCCCTAAAATAAAATTTACTTTTTAAAATTGATCCAAGAAATCACGATAACCCACAAAACCAACACAGTGAAACTTGAAACTGTGAGTGGAGCATATGTTTCATGTTTTATCAAAGGCGAGTAGTACAGGGGCTCGACTACGATAAAGATGAACACAGTCCATCTGGCGCACGTCACTTTCATGCAGCTTCATAATCATTTCATCATCTCAACAGGATACGACAAGCGTCTGAAGGTTTGTTTGATATGAAATGGTGCGAGTAGACTTGTAGTCCATCAACCTGCAATGTGAGTGACATGGATGCCTGCTTGATGCATTAATACATCATGCATCCAATGAAAGAAAATGGACACTATTCAAATTTCTTTTTTGAATGAGTGAGGAAGGAATGATGCAATCCAGACACTTGTATAGCACCCTAATGAAGCACTCACATAGCGTGCACATTTTGAAGCATTTTAGGTAAATTGTAAGTCTTTTAAGTAAACTTTTTAATGTTTAACTAGAGATGTCCCGATCGATCGGGATGATCGATCGGGTCCGATCACGTCATTTTCAAAGAATCGGAATCGGCAAAAAAATATCGGCCATGCCTTTTTTTAATATATATATATATATATATATATATATATTTTTTTTTTTTTTAATTCAATTGTTTTCCAATTGTATTTAATGTTACAAACATAAAATGTTACACTCATCCAGAGGCTTTAGTTTAGGCTTAAGATAGGGTTATCAAATTTATCCCGTTAACGGCGGTAATTAATTAGTTAAACAAAAAGTATCACGTTAAAATATTTAATGCATGCGCTGCACGACCCACCCACGCATTGACGCGCTCAATCTTTAATGGCGCCGTTTTACCTATATAGAGAGATAGAAGGCAGTGTAAAATGAGTAGAGTGGATTTTGGCAGTCTTTGGAGCCTTTTTTGAATTGGCTAAAGCCTTACAATCCCTCTCCCTACAATTAGAAATATCATGGGAAGCAATATGGGGAAGCAAGGTAGCAAATGATCTTTTTCTTAACACCTTAAGTTATTTTCCAACGCAGAGAAGATATATAAATTGATAGCACTACGCACAGTCATGGTTCCACTTCCCATCATGCATTGGGGCATGGCTACGGTATCATTTACTGAAAGCTCAACAAATACACTAGATGGCAATATTTAGTCAAAATATACAAAGTCACAAGTCTTTCTATCCGTGGATCCCTCTCACAGAAAGAATGTTAATAATGTAAATGCCATCTTGAGGATTTATTGTCATAATTAATAAACAAATACAGTACTTATGTACTGTATGTTGAATGTATATATTCGTCCGAGTTTTATTCATTTTTTTCTTACTGCATTGCCAAAATGTATATGATCGGGAAAAATTATCGGGAATGACTGGAATTGAATCGGGAGCAAAAAAAAGCATTCGGATCGGGAAATATCGGGATCGGCAGATACTCAAACTAAAACGATCGGGATCGGATCGGGAGCAAAAAAACATGATCGGAACAACCCTATGTTTAACTAGTAGTTTTGCAAAGAATAATGGCACAAACACTTTAAAGTGTATATGACATGACAAATTAAATTTTAAATAGCATTAATATCGGAATTAAAATCATATATTGAGACGATTCGACTATACAACAATTGGGCATAGCGCGGATGACGAGAAATGTCTCTTTAAATCTGCCGTTTAGCTTTCCTGTCATGATAGCGCTCTGGCGGCTCCATCTTGGTGATGACATCACATGATGAGCGATTTCAGCGGATTTAGCATTGAACCAATGGAGGAGGAAGTGTTTTTAAGCGATTCTGGTTCAAGTGTGGATCTTTCAAGTGACATTGTCAACTCAGAGGTCGCCTGTGGCATACAGCCATATAGTTGTGAGCCATATTTTGAAGAGGAGGAAGAGTCAGGACGAGAAAAAGGCGACAGAGACAACAAACATGAGGCTGATAACTAGAGCAGACTGCATGGGCAACACAAAATGTCATCATTGTTTTTAGAGTAGATGTCATTACAGGATATTCTTCTTATAAGTATTGATTCCCCGACTGATATATATATTTTGTATTGTCATGACAAATAACAGTGTTGTGCTAAATGGAATATGAAATATTACAAATGCATTCATTCAGTATCACAGGGCTAAATTACTGCATAATGGTCAAAACGGCCAACTACAGCTTTATTTCCATTGCGGCCTCAAAGACGGAGGAGGAAGCATAAACAAAAGAGGAGAAATGAGAGCTAGGCTACATGCTAACCCGAATCAAGTGGCTCTTCCAAGTCTCTTCCTCGCCTTTTGAACAAGAAAAATCACACAATCAACTACCCCTAATCTTGTCACACACGGTGGCGGGGTTGATTGCCTTCGTTGTTCCCCTGCTGCCAGACCCAGGGCAATGCCAGCGGGCGTCCGGCGGGAGTGCTCGTCACCGGGGACGCAGCTGGGGAAAATGGCGCACTTCTCGGTGGACAAACCGGCCAACGTCGGAGCGCGTGGCTGCACGAGCCCATGCCGAGTATGCCGCTCTCTAGGCAGGCACGTGATGAGGGCCGAGGAGGGTGGAAGTCTCGACACAATCGAGAACCAGAGACGAGAGCGGGGGCTCCCTGGGCCCAAGTCAAAGTCTCTAGGCGGGCACACGAGCAGGGGCCAAGGGGGTGGAAGGCTTGACACAATTGAGAACCGGAGACGAGAGCGCGTGGCTGCCCAAGAATGGGCGCTGTCGCCTTCATCAGCCGGCGACCATGGTGTGCAACAAGCCGCCGGTCGTCGGCCGAGGGAGGCGGGCACTCACGCCTTCTCGGTGGACAAACTGGCGGCTTGTCACACGCAGTGGCTGACGGCTTGTTGACAGGGAGCATTGTCACCCACAAAATGCAAGCCACCTCCTTATTTAAACGTGTGCCATGATCCAAGTATTTGACAAAATATAAAACACGTAACTTACCCACTTCCTCGTCCGTCCATTTGCCCATTCTTCGCATTGAACAGGATCTTTTGGAAACCCAAAAAGGCTCACCCCACTCCCCCTGGCGTAGCAACAAAAGGCTGCAGGACATTGGGCTGGCATGACGCGAAAAATAAACAAATTAATCTGCAAAGTCAGTTGAATCCACAGCCCTTCTACATAAAAAAGTATGGCTTTATAATGAAGATGATCTCATCCCCTGACGTCACATCCGCCTTCTTCCTCAATCCTAGACTCTAGCTGTAAGTCACTCATTTTCATGGCGCGGGATTCGAAAAGTTGAAAAAATACATCGATCGCTTCCACACACATCCAAGCGATCCATTTCATTCAGGAGCATAAAATTCCGTGCGTAATGTGAAAAAAACATACCGTATTGGCCCGAATATAAGACAGTGTTTTTTGCATTGAAATAAGACTGAAAAAGAGGGGGTCGGCTTATATTTGCGGTCTAGACATTATACCCATTCACGACGCTAGATGGCGCCAGATATCATTGAAGCGATGCTCTGTCATGACAGATCTCAGCTACTCTCCCCATTCACGATGCTAGATGGCGCCAGATATCATTGAAGCGATGTTCTGTCATGACAGATCTCAGCTACTCTCAAGTTTAACCAGCTTGCATTATTTTATTGCAATGTTTTTCCTTATTCAGATTTGTTTCAAGATTACAGTTACAGTTAGACTTCACTTTGATGGTTAATGCAGTTATTGCAATTTTGTTGTTTTATCACAATAGATTGGTTTATCTACATTTCAAAAACCAGAAGGCATTCATTTACGAATGTTGTTGCGGTTTAGTTTACATATTTAAATGTTCAGATATTAAGATTTGAATGAGGCAAAATAACATGCTTTTTCTCTCAAATATATTGGTATAATAATTTGTTTCGGATGTACTGTAATTATTTTCTGTATAAAAAATAAGTTGGTGTTCAAAAAGTCTTTTTTCAAACTTGAGTCTTGAAAAAGAGGGGGTCGTCTTATAATCAGGGCCGTCTTATATTCGGGCCATTATGGTACTTTCTGGTGTCCTATACACTTAAGGTAATGAAAAGTCATTCAAATTCATCAGTGTCATGGCTCATCAACCTTAATCATTATTGTTTTTCAGTATCAATAGTGTCAATTACCATGTTATTGGATCAATAGTATTGCACACTAACAGTCTGTAGTTGTCGCTTCTTTCGTATGAGCTCTCAATTAATGTTAATGCTTTCCTCAGTCAGCCATTCAAAATTGATGACAACTAATTTATCGAGAAAAAAACGGAATTGTTTATTCATGGTGGTTGCTGTGGAAATTCCCTAAAACGATGAATTCCCTGCAATTGCTTGTCGTTGCAATGCCACATGAAATGAATAATAAAAAAGCCAACGCAGAGACAAAAGGGGAAAAACAAACAAACAACCGGATTATCAATCATAAAGCGTCTCTGAACACATTTAGACGAAGATGAACAAAGGTAAATAATGAGCTCTAACGCTTGACGATACCATTTACAGCCATCAAGTTAATGTGGGTATTGTAGCATCCGGGGAGCGCTGCCAATTGATCTTATAGCTTTGTTCTTTGGCGCTGGGCGATGAGACGTGAGCACCTGTCATTGGGATTCAATCTGCCTTCTAATGCATCTGATGCAAGCAGGCGTTTACCAGAAATGACTTCCTTCATTTTTGCATTTGCAACATAATTCATTCAATTTCTTGAATTGGTCAGCAACAACTGAAACTCCTATTTCCATGATAGCTGCATTCATCAAACTTATGGAGGAACCCAAGAGTGCCAGAATTAAATAAACAAAGATGCAATTAAATACATATTTAAATGTGTCATTAAAATGTTAATATTTCAGTATTTATGTATTTATTTCCATTTTTATTAATTTTGTCCTGTTCAGCTGGTTAAGCACGTAGAACAGTTAATCGGAAAGTCTTTTAGAGGCTTTTAAAGTGCAAAATGGGAGCTTGATGGACTCCCATTGTGGTTGCTAATATTGTGCTGTTTTTTTTAAAGAATGCAGCTGGACAGAAAAAGGGTTGGGGGATAGAGAGAAGGAAGAGAGGGAATAATGATACAGAAATAAGATTTAGCATTCTGTTCATGGGGAATGGGGCCTTTTTTGTGCTTGAGAGTGCTCAACCCTGGTATATTTTCAAAAGTTTCTTGGAAATCAGGTGTGTATAAGCCGACTCAACTAGCAGCAATCCAGATAAAACCCCTCATCCTTGCACTTTAAGAGCAGGAAAAACATCGGAGGCCAAACATAAAATGTCATACATATTACATGTGGTGCCCCAACATGCCATCTGGGTAGGAGGCCTAAATTGGGCATGCTAACAGGATCTCATGGCAGGACTCCAGCTAAAATTGGGCATGCTGAGCAGGCGCCAAACTGCAAGGGGCTGCGCAGGCGGAGGAGTGCCACCCAGATTTATTTGTAAACGCCGGCCTGTGATGCCACTCCGCATTAAGCCCCTGCGTCAGCTCAAGCTGCGTAATGTGAGAGGAAGTGTCATCCTGTCAGCCCCGTGCCACGGATCAGCCCGCTGTTTATGTGTGTGTACGTTATGAACTCAGTCGTGCTCTACGGAGGAGGGAGCAAATGACACGGAGGCTCTTTCATCTAATCCTTGTGGTGCGCATTTGCACCTCACTAAGTTTAATTGATGACTACTGATCAAATACTTATAGTTGGAGGAAGGGAGAAAAAAATCATTGGGATTGTTATTTTCCTTTTCAACCTGCAAAAAGAATAACTAATGATGTTCTGAGAACTTTTAGCTTCCATACACATTCCCCCCAGATGTAAATGACAAAATTTGTTGCATTTCTTTGCAATTAGTTGAAGATTTAAGCTAATCTTCATCAATCCAACTTGATGAGTGAGTTCACGCAAGAAAACTTCTCAGTGACGAGCGCTTTCTACTTTTAGCAGGTCCCGAGTCAACGTCATTCAGACAAATGAATGGTGACAGGCCAAGCTTTTCGCCGTCACAGTTGGCTCCTCTCCGGGACTCGGGTGCTGCGCTCGTCCCACAGCTGAACAGAAGGTTGCGCTTTGCAAAACAAACCAGCAAACAGGCAACCTGAAGAAAAGTGTGATGAAAGAGTAAACAACATGGTCTGTGACACCTCCAAGTAGGTTACCAGTTTGACATGTCAACTCATAGGCTGCCATTGATGGAGAGAGACGTGCAGTCCATTTGATTGCTCCAAGCTCTCCCAGTTCAAATAGATTGGGCCTCTCTCGCTGTCAATGGCACTAAAAAATAAGCATTCACTGCCATACATCCAGTTTGCAGCGCAGGCCTATCATCTGAAGTCTTAAGGGGAGCATTTGTAGTGCATGGGAAGTACAATAAAATTGGCCAACAATTTTTTGGGGGTCATTTTCGGTCACATCATTAATATTATTATTTTTAACTGATTCTATACTATTTTTGGTCAGTGATTTCAAATCTGCCATCAGTTTTTTTCATGTATGCTTTAATTTTCATGTGATCATCATTTTTGGCATTCCAATATTAGTTGTTTTTTGTACAGATTATTCATATATTTATATCTGTATTTATATATGGCGGAAAACAGACAAGGCTGAAAAAGCAGTTTCTGCTCTTGCACCCCTCTTTAAAATAAACTGCTGTATTTTAAGCAAAAAGAACTGTTGTGTTTAATAGAAAAATATGTGTATATGCTGCCATAGCAGTTTCACGGTACATTAAGCCCCCAAACTATTTTTAATTTGTCCGTTTTACCCAGGAGACACCCGTTTACAGACACCGAGGCAACCGCTTTTGTTTCAACCCAGCCATAAAAAGAAGGTAAGTAATTATATTTATTACTTGCGATGTCTATCATTTTTATCTTAGAATCATTAATGGATGTGAAATATTTTGTTAAAAAAAAAAAAAAAAAAAGATTAAAAAAAATTATTCACTCACATATTTTAAACTTTTAAACAAATTACGTCACAATGAAAAAAATAATCTCTGTAAATAGGACACGGATATCTAACTCATAACTATTGCTTAATTGTATTTTTTTTTGTAACTGTCGCATTTTCCCCAATATTTTGGATGATAATTAATCCAAACAAAGAAAAAGTGAAAAAAAATTTTTTTAAAGGGTAAATATTTAAAAAAAAAAAAAAAATCTCAACGAAAAAATCTTTGATGTCTGCGATTTCTGCATTGCGACCCTTGTTATATTACCGTGTTTCACCCATAAAATCCCCAAAACGTTCGGCTGTGGCCATTCACAGCTGTGTCTTGACACTCGGTGAGACATGCTACACGTACAGGGCAGTTTTTGGATCGAAACAAGGTAAGTACACGATGATATCTTGTTAAATCATGGTGTCTTTAATTATGCTCTCTCATGCTCGCACCTCGAGTTAGGGTTTCAGGTTAAAATTTATTTTTTTTCTTTTAAATGCCCTCCTGTTCAAAAAATTTCTTCCCCCAGAAAATTGAGATTTTAAACTTTCCAATAATATAACACACATGGATATAGAACAATTTAAAAAATTGGACAAAGAGCATAACTTCAAGTCAACTGAGTGTTTTCTGCCATATTTATATACATATATGTATATATGGCGGACAACACAGACAAGACTGAAAAAGCAGTTTCTGCTCTTTAAAAGAAACTGCTGTATTTGAAGCCAAAACAACTGTTTTGTTTGATAGAACAACATGTCTATATGCTGCCATAGCAGATTCATGGCGCATTAAGCCCCCGAACTATTTTTAATTAGTCCGTTTTACCCTGAAAACCCCCGTTTACAGACGTCGCGCAACCACTTTTGTTTGAACCTAGCCATATAAAGAAGGTAAAGTAATTATATTTATTATTCAAAATGTCTGTCATTCTTAGGTTAGAATCATTAACTGATGTCTAAAAGTTAAAAACAAAAACAAAAAAACGATTTTAAAAAATTATTCACTCACATATTTTAAACTTTTAAACGAATTACATCCCAATAGAAAATTTGGCATCTGTAAAAAATTCATGGATATCTACCTCATAACCATCGCTTAATTGTATTTTTTTTGCTACCGTCGCATTTTCCCCGATATGTTAGATGATAAATAATCGATCCAAAAAAAAAAAAAAAAAAACATTTAAAAGGGTAACTATATAAAAAAGAAAATCTCAACCACTCCTTGTTGCTTGCGATTTCTGCATCGCGACCCTTGTTATACCACCATATTTCAACCATAAAATAAAATAAAATAAAACATTTGTTTTAATCCGGCTGTGGCCATTCACACCTGTGTCTTGACACTCGGTGATACATTCTACGTGGAGTTTTCGGATCAAAACAAGGTAAGTACGCGATAATATCTCGTTAAAATTGCGGCGTCTTTAATTCTGCTCTCGCGTGCTCCCGCCTCCAATTAGGATTTTGCTGTTTAAAAAAAAAAAAATTTTTTTTTTTTTCAAAAATGCCTTCCTGTCCGTAACTTTTAACTCACTCCTGCATCATGTGAGTAAATAACATTGGCGCTGCGTGCACTTCAGGGTGCCTCGG
Source organism: Corythoichthys intestinalis (assembly GCF_030265065.1). NCBI lineage: Eukaryota > Metazoa > Chordata > Actinopteri > Syngnathiformes > Syngnathidae > Corythoichthys > Corythoichthys intestinalis. Next base: position 30,701,421 of record NC_080396.1, on the reverse strand, counting down.
ATATTCTATATCAGAATATTGCAAAAGGCGAGTGGACACAGGCGTTCATTGGACCGCGCCGTTTATTGGGATAAGCTTTGGCAACTCCTTCACAACAAACATAAGTATCATCTACTCAAAGCACAACAAAAATAATATGTCTCAAAAAAATAATGTTCTCAAAAAGAAAACCGCTTCAATCTGTATTAATGAGGCCCTATTCTCACAGTTAAACAACAGTGCAAAGAGAACTGGCATTCTCAATCAAAATAGCTATGCAAAACACACATAAAACATACTCGGACTTTGGTCAAACTCTATTCAAACATTTCGTTTAGTTCAACAAATACACTGGATGACAACATTTAGTCACAATATACAAACTATCAGAGGTCCTGTACGTTGTGAAGCCAGCACTCAAATGACGTGAATTACAATGGATGGACCAGTAAACGGAACTACGGCATGACGAGGGACAAAACACACTATTTGGCTTGATTTCTAAGTTAATTTAAAACTCGCCATTGACACCTGGTGGTGTATTTCAATCACTACAATACGTAGTTAAAGACACTGTGGAAAAACAGCAGGGAGCCCATGTAACGTCCCACTCGGCGACGTCAACAATGGCGAGCTACTAGTTTATTTTTGATTGAAAATTTTACAAATATTATTAAAACGAAACCATTAACAGGGGTTTTAATATAAAATTAGTATAACTTGTACTAACATTTATTTTTTAAGAACTACAAGTCTTTCTATCCGTGGATCCCTTTAACAGAAAGAATATTGATAATGTTAATACCATATTGTGGATTTATTGTTATAATAAACAAACACAGTACTTATATACAGTACGTTGAATCCGTCTTGTGTCTTATCTTTCCATTCCAACAATAATTTACAGAGAAATATGGCATATTATAGCGATGGTTTGAATTGTGATTAATTACGATTAATGAATTTTTAAGCTGTGATTAACTCGATTAAAAATTTTAATTGTTTGACAGCCCTAATATAATATACAGTATATATGTGTACAGTGCCTTGCAAAAGTATTCGGCCCCCTTGAATCTTGCAACCTTTCGCCACATTTCAGGCTTCAAACTTAAAGATATGAAATTTAATTTTTTTGTCAAGAATCAACAACAAGTGGGACACAATCGTGAAGTGGAACAACATTTATTGGATAATTTAAACTTTTTTAACAAATAAAAAACTGAAAAGTGGGGCGTGCAATATTATTCGGCCCCTTTACTTTCAGTGCAGCAAACTCACTCCAGAAGTTCAGTGAGGATCTCTGAATGATCCAATGTTGTCCTAAATGACCGATGATGATAAATAGAATCCACCTGTGTGTAATCAAGTCTCCGTATAAATGCACCTGCTCGGTGATAGTCTCAAGATTCTGTTTAAAGTGCAGAGAGCATTATGAAAACCAAGTAACACAACAGGCAGGTCCGAGATTAAAGTTTAAAGCCGGATTTGGATACAAAAAGATTTCCCAAGCTTTAAACATCTCAAGGAGCACTGTACAAGCCATCATATTGAAATGGAAGGAGCATCAGACCACTGCAAATCTACCAAGACCCGGCCGTCCTTCCAAACTTTCTTCTCAAACAAGGAGAAAACTGATCAGAGATGCAGCCAAGAGGCCCATGATCACTCTGGATGAACTGCAGAGATCTACAACTGAGGTGGGAGAGTCTGTCCATAGGACAACAATCAGTCGAACACTGCACAAATCTGGCCTTTATGGAAGAGTGGCAAGAAGAAAGCCATTTCTCAAAGATATCCATAAAAAGTCTCGTTTAAAGTTTGCCACAAGCCACCTGGGAGACACACCAAACATGTGGAAGAAGGTGCTCTGGTCAGATGAAACCAAAATTGAACTTTTTGGCCACAATGCAAAACGATATGTTTGGCGTAAAAGCAACACAGCTCATCACCCTGAACACACCATCCCCACTGTCAAACATGGTGGTGGCAGCATCATGGTTTGGGCCTGCTTTTCTTCAGCAGGGACAGGGACAGGTTAAAATTGACGGGAAGATGGATGCAGCCAAATACAGGAACATTCTGGAAGAAAACCTGTTGGTATCTGCACAAGACCTGAGACTGGGACGGAGATTTATCTTCCAACAGGACAATGATCCAAAACATAAAGCCAAATCTACAATGGAATGGTTCAAAAATAAACGTATCCAGGTGTTAGAATGGCCAAGTCAAAGTCCAGACCTGAATCCAATGGAGAATCTGTGGAAAGAGCTGAAGACTGCTGTTCACAAACACTCTCCATCCAACCTCACTGAGCTCGAGCTGTTTTGCAAGGAAGAATGGGCAAGAATGTCAGTCTCTCGATGTGCAAAACTGATAGAAACATACCCCAAGCGACTTGCAGCTGTAATTGGAGCAAAAGGTGGCGCTACGAAGTATTAACGCAAGGGGGCCGAATAATATTGCACGCCCTTTTCAGTTTTTTATTTGTTAAAAAAGTTTAAATTATCCAATAAATTTTGTTCAACTTCACGATTGTGTCCCACTTGTTGTTGATTCTTGACAAAAAAATTAAAATTTTATATCTTTATGTTTGAAGCCTGAAATGTGGCGAAAGGTTGCAAGGTTCAAGGGGGCTGAATACTTTTGCAAGGCACTGTATATATGTATATATATATGTATATATGTGTATATATGTATATATATATATATATATATATATATATATATATATATATATATATATATATATATATACTGTATATATATACTGTATATGTGTGTGTATAACACATGGCATGTTGTGTTTAAAAAAAATATTTTTTATATATACCCATTATGTGATATTTTTTCCAGATTGTTTATTTGTTGTCTACATAAAAGTTGTGAGAGGTAGGATTTATATTTTTTTCCAATTATTTATGTGTACGCAAATTTAAAGCCCCAAACGTTCTGTTTTGTGATACTCCACTTTGCAAGAGGGACGCATTGACAAAATAAAATTACTGGGAACAAATAATCTTGTAGAAAAATGGTATTGTTGTGGGATTTTGTGATTTTTTCTTTTTTCCTCATACATGCCACAAAGAGCCCTTCTTATTGGTGTTGTGAAAGCGGCCACTACCAGTTTAAACAGATTGGATGTCTTGGACTGTCCCAAATGTAAACCAGAAACAAGCTGAACTGCTTGAAAAAAAAAAAAACAATAAAAAATTCGATTGCAAGCCTATCTATTCATGTTGCTGAACTAATTGTAAAGCGAGGGATTCAAAAGCAGATGTTGCATTTCAAAGCAGTGTGCACGAGGAGACAGGTTATGATTTATGCTAAAATGTGTGGCTTCAAAGCGCCCAACGAGCCTTCTAAACAAATTGAACAAGTCAAGCACTATTCACCCAGGACCGTGAGGGGGCCCGGCACATGCAGATCAGAGGCGCAAGGCTGCTGCTTGTAATATCACTCAGTAGAAGGAAGAGTGGGGAGCGTGGCTGGTGGGGGGGTCCCATTTGGGGGAGTCAGAATTATGTACGAATGCAGCTGCAACACCTGTGCAGATGCGAAGGCCCACAACAATCCCCCCGCTGCTAACATCCTGGAGTATCATCCACACATGGAGGGGGCTGGGCAGCACCTTGAGACTCGACATCCTTTCTTTTGGATGGCGAGATAATTTGGGAGGAGATGGAAGACTTAGTAGAGGGTTTGTTGCCTATGTCAACACTCTGACGCAATTTTCGGAAAGCCGGCAACTTGTTGGTGGAGACTGGATGATAGGGGTGGGGGTCTTTCAAATGTGTTTATCTCAGTTGTCTTCTACATCAAACAAGGCGTGTCAAGAAACGTCAAAAACAAATATCTTTCTGTGGATCTTTTTGTAGGATTACATTTCATCAATCACCATGTTTGGAGAAGTAGGAATGAACAGGGGGATGATGGTCACTGGTCACAACATCTGGTATACCTGCACATTCTAATTAGATCCAATGGAATAAATACAATGATTTTTTCAAAAATACTTTAAAGGCCAGCCAAGATGGTCCATTTTAGCTAACAAACTCGCCTGATGTAGTTTTTGTTCAGGATTCTGAAATTGGCACTCCAAAACACCTACTTTTGATCCTGGAATTGTGGTCCAGTGGAGTGACATTAGCGGAGTCACTAGTCAAAATTCTTACACTAGAAAAGTCACTTAAAAAGTATATCAATGAAAAGCTTCACCATGCATTTACTATAAGAAGATCAATAAATGAAGAGGTTGAAGGTGCCGCTGTGGCGGCAGCTTGGCTGTGCTGAGGATAAATTATCAGCCTGGAAAGTTTTAGAGATTAGAGTTGGAATGATTAGAGATGTGCACATGAATTTTGGAGACAAATGGTGACGGTTTTCAGATTATAGGCGATACTAATACAACACAGTTAACTTTTCTCTCCTACTTAAGATCCAAGTCTGCTCTTATTACTCCTCTTTTTTTAGAGAAGAATAGACTTTATTTGTTTAACGTCATAAAAAATGGCTTTTATCTTCACGAATGTGCTCTTTATTGTTGGTACTGCTGTCGGCTTGAGTCTATTATATATCATGACTTCGAACTTCAACCAAAGGCCCTTAACTTCAAAGTCAGAATCATTGTCAGAATCAATGTTCTGTGTCTAATGTCAGGTGAGTCAATTTCCAAGAGCAGGTCCAAGTTTCGTCATTTTCTCCTCCTTTGGGAATTCATTCAAAGTTACACCACCACTGCAAAAGAAAGGGTATTATTTTAGCATTCTCTTTATTAGGTTGTACAACTACTGCTAGTTTGATACTTTATCCCATATGTGTTGCTGAAGATTACAACTAAAATATGAGCAATATCCCTGTCAGTACAGCCCAGTAATCTGATTTATTGCAATACATTATTATTCCGTGAAACAACTGGAAACGTCAGGATAAAGTGAAGTGGTGGTAGTGCGTGTATATATTAGGGCTGTCAAACTATTAAAATTTTTAATCGAGTTAATTACAGTTTAAAAATTAATTAATCGTAACTAATCGCAATTCAAACCCCCCATAAAATGTGCCATATTTTTCTGTAAATTATTGTTGGAATGGAAAGATAAGACAAAAGACGGATATATACATTCAATATACGGTACATAAGTACTGTATTTGTGTATTACAACAATAAATCAACAAGATGGCATAAACATTATCAACATTGTCTTAAAGCATTCCATGGATAGAAAGACTTGTAGTTCTTAAAAGATAAATGTTAGTACAAGTTTATTTTATATTTTATATATTTTTATTTTTATATATTATATATATATATATATATATATATTTTTTTTTTTATATATTTTTATATTTTATATTAAAACCCCTATCAATGTTTTCGTTTTATTAAAATTTGTAAAATTTTCAATCAAAAAATAAACTAGTAGGTAGCCCTTGTTGATGTCAATAATTACACCATGCTCACTCATGGTACTAACCCATAAAATCAGTTGGAACCAAACGCCAGCAGAGGGCGCCAAACACAATAAAACAAGTAACAAGCGGACATTACACTGTACTGTCATTTTAGTCTGTTTGAGCAGCGCATGTGCGTTAACTGCGTCAAAAATGTTAACGTGATTAATTTAAAAAATTAATTACCGCCCGTTAACGCGATAATTTTGACAGCCATAATATACTGATACATTACCATACATCCAGTATATAAGCGATCAGTGCTTTAATCTTACTTTAAAAAATGAACAATAATGCTTACCTCTTCTGTTTAACCTTCTCAGAATCTTTCCATAATTTGATCATAGCAATGTATACACATATCAAAGATTTCTTTTACAAGTCACTTCCCCGTCTGTTTTCTCCTATTTGATGCTGCCTAAATTGGGATGGGAGAAAGGAATCGCTAAATTTTTAATTAACTTCACAACATCTGCACTTGTGCTTTGAGAGAGCAGCGAGCTTTCCTTTTAACCTATTCCAGCACATTTGCACACCAAGGTAAATCTTGATGCTGGCACTCTTACAGAAAGGAAGGAGAAAATCAAAAATGGAAATGAACTCTCACTTGTGTGTGTGTGTGTGCAGATCAAAGAGACAGAATTATTCAACTTTTTGCCATTGCTTGATCTTCAAAAAAGAAGAAAAAGTAGGGAGCACCAAGACGGAAGAATCAGTTAAGAGTATTCTTCAGCTCGTCTATAAATGTTCTTTTCCACAACTAATGATGTGTATTTGCTTCTGAATTGACAATCAGCACAACCGCCTCACGATGTAAGTTTGAAATCGGCCGCCAACCATTCTGCATCTTCTCCCCTATCAGTCACGGTCCTTTGGATGTGTTGTCACTTTTTACCTGCAGTTACTGCAGCCCTGGTTGCAGGTGAAAAAAAGTTGGCTCCATAAGTATTTGGACCATGACAAAATATTCTCATTTTGAGGAACGATCCCTGTAAATATGAGCCTACATTTTTATAAATCTGATGAAAATGGGAGAGCATAGAGGTCTGGATCCAATGGACATCACCTAATTCCCCGTGTCCTCTCTGCTTTTGCAGCCAACTTGCGCCTTTGTGAAAAGCATACTTTTAATCTGGTCCATCATTTGGCCTTACTTTGTTTTCATCTAACTTTAAGGAATTACAGCCGCTTGCTGTTGTAGTAAGAGGCCCTGGTCCATCATTTGGCCTTACTTTGTTTTCATCTAACTTTAAGGAATTACAGCCGCTTGCTGTTGTAGTAAGAGGCCCTTGAAGCCTAAAAAGCTGATGATATCAACACTCACACACAAACGCATACACACACCAACGCTTCTTTGACAAATCTCCCGCTAACACAGCACAAAAAAAGAAAACCGACTTTACAAGCGTGTGCCCAACAAGGCGACTACTTGAAGTCACATCAGACACAAAGCTGATTGCATTTGCTCTACCACTTTTATCCACAAGAGAGCACTGCTTTCATATTGCTCATCTCTGCTTTCATATTGCTCATCTCTGCACTTTTTCTTCCAACCATTGACAATCTATTAAAAAACAAAACAAAAACAAAACAAAAAACATATTCGTGCAGTTTTTTCAAAATTATTGTTTTATTTATTTATTAATTATTATCATCATAATACATTTTTAGCAGGGTTTTATTGAAGTGTGGAGACTGAGTAACTAATATTTTTCTTGAGCTAATTGTCATTCTCATGCTGGAAGACCCATCCATAACCCTTCACTGGTTTGTGAAGTCACAGGAAAGAAAGCCCAAAAGCAATACCAAAAAATACCATTTAGGTACCAGTCATTTTATTGGTGACCGAGGTCCCAATTCATCAAGACTACACTAACCGAGACCAAAACTTTACCAGAGCTCCACCAGACCAAGACTTTTTCTTTTATTATATTTATTTATTTTTTAAATCATTCTTAAAGTCAGTCATTTATATGGGTGGTGTAATATATGTAAAACAAAAATTGAACGTATCATTTATTCATTTTCTTTTAAGGAACTATTTTGCTTTAAAAATTACATTAATGAAGTTGAATTGCTTCTATTGACACATTTTAGAGCCTGCCCCTCCAGTCAGTCTGAGATAAGATAAAGCCTTTTGGGAGTGTAGATTGATACAAGACAAGCACCATAGGTTTGGGGCGGGGTTCGGCAACCTGTGTTTTAAGAGCCGCATGCGGCTCTTTATCACTACCCTAGTGGCTCCCTGCAGCATTTTCAAAAATATTTGAAAATGGAAAAAGATGGGGGAGGGAAACATATTTTTGTTTTGAGATGTTTTCTGTAGGAGGACAAAAATGACACAAACATTCTTAATGTTTTCCGATGCTGTAAAAATGTGTAGAATAAATACTAAATTTCAACATTTTGGTCAACGAAGATTTGCGTCATAGCCTGCGACACACGTTTCAATCAGCAGGCCGGGATGCCAGGCAGACGGCTATTGTAAACAAACCGGTGGCTGTGTGATGGGGCATGGATCCTAAAGAGAAAAAGGGAACAATAACTGAATAGAACCGAGGAGTCAACGTTTCTTGGACCGAATCAATTGCATTAATTGCCAATGCGGAAGGAACTTTTACTCTGTGGTGAGAAGTTGTCAAATAACAAAAAGAGTCATGTGGAAATGAAACAATTAATTAATATTCCTCGTGAGGATAAAGCGGCATGGAAAATGAATGAATGAATGAATGAATGAAGTTAAACTTGAGGTGGCATCATACAACAGAGTAGTCACGTGGTGCGTTGGACGCACTACAGGGAAAATAAATATTAAATCATGAAGGTTTTTTATGTATTTTTAGCCAACTTGGTCATTTTGCTCATAGGCTAATATAGCTAATACAGATACATACAGCACGTGTTGCCTTCATTATAAGACTTATGAAAGGCTTTTAATTTTTTGCTGCTCCAGACACGTTTTTGTTTTTTTGTCCAATATGGCTCTTTCAACATTTTGGGTTGCCGACCCCTGGGTTAGGGTTTAGGGTTATGCTAACCCTAAGCAAAATACATATACTGATATAATGATTGATATTTACAGGTTTCAATAGACAGGTGCAAACTGAACTCCAGCACAACATATTTAGTTCATTGACAAAACAGACGTGTATGACCAGATGTTGTTTTGCTGATGGCTGATTAGATTGATCAACTAAATGTTTTCTCTTTCATTTGCGTTATATACAAGTCCAAGAGGGCTTCAACAGAACCCAGTGAAAAGGGTGTGTGTGTATACGGGGGCTTCTCTCGGCTTTGTCTGCCTGTTTATTGGGGCCATCAGATAACAGGCAGGACAATGGCGCTCCATTCTGAAGGTTCACTAAAATGAGCAGGAAGCAGTGGTGAGCGCTTACGCCGAGACTTCTGGGGGACTCCCAGGGGTCCGCTCAGCCCTGACAGAGCACGCCACCGTTGAATGGCTGCCGAGACTGAGAGGAAATGAGAAGCTATTGGCCACCCAGCTGGAGCCATGGACGCCCTTTGATGCTGTGCTTTAGAAGGATGGGCCACTTGCAAGAAAAAGGTGGCAAGTGGTTTTACAGGAGACACAGGCATCTTACCCTATAGCGATAATTGCACTTTGCTGTTTATCTGGCCTTGAAAAGTGGGCACCTACTAAAAATTTACTTCACATCATTGGCGATAAAAAAACAAAACAAAACATTCACATCAAAATTTAATAAGTTAAGATTCCATTGGTTTCAATGCTGTTTAATCCTGTACTATGAGGGCAAGGCGGTACCTATCCTGCCTCTGCTGATTGTTAATCGCAAATGTAACACAGCTGATGTAAGAGCTGTGATTAGATGACCGAAAGTTTATTTTCTCCGTTAACGAGATGCAAGAGCAACACTCATTACCGTACATTTATCAAATGGCGCAATCCTTTATTACAACTTCCTGGATTCTACGTTCCCTTCAATTTCAATCGATCAATTTATTTATTCACCTCCCTTAAAGCGATCTAAACACTGACAGACTTGTAGTTCTTAAAAGATAAACGTTATTATAAATCAAAATAATTTGATATCGAAACCCCCGTTGATGTTTTCGTTTTTTTATACAATTTATAAAATTTGTTTAACTAGTAGTAGTTGTTAACGTTGCAGGGCGGGGACATCACATTGTTACGCTGACAGGCTTCCAGAGTATGACTCTAGCGGCAAAAACATATATTCAACCCATTACATTTGAACCCGAGAGGAACATTAATGAGCATGACAGCACTGTTGATATTTCACAAAACGAGCAGCAATAGCTAAATGAACAGAAAAGACGCGATAAGACGAGAGTAGTGGGGGAAAAAAATGGCAATCTGCCAAAATGTGCTACACCGACGAAACGTGCTAAAAAAGATGAATTAGACACCCAAAGTACTACTATGCGCTTTCAGCTGGTTTTGTTTAGATGCATTCAGCCAGAACATAATAAAGATGCCTTAAGAAAATACTTCAATGTAGTAATATCAAATAAGGGTGGTTTGAATATGTTATGTAACCAATGTGGTCAACAGATCAACAATCTGCTTTAAAGCTACCACAACACAATGCTTAAAAGTATGAGAGGGAAACACATGCAAAACGTGTTTTGAGCCAATGAAAAGGTAATAAAAGACTCAATGAAAACACAAATAGTAAGTACTCGCCGCCTTTAGACAATGAGCGCATGTGTTGGACGTCTAGCCACATAGAAGGAATTGCAGTAACCCGGTAGAATTCGTCGCGTGACGGTGAGAATCTACGTCATCACCCTGAGCATCCATTACGCGCTTAAAACATGGCACCCTCCGTAGGTCAAACTTACTAAATATTATAGATTTTTTTTTTTTTATCAACGGCAATATTTAAATTTTAATTACAATATTAATTGTGGCTTATTTAAGCCTACAAGTCTTTAGGTCCGAGGTTCCCTTTAAAGGGCGATTTGGTTGAAGCAGAAACCACACACATTCGACATCGGTTAAAACAGGCAAGTAAAAACAACTACACAATAAAAAGACAAAAACAAATTTCTGAAATTAAATGTTACATCTTGCTTACATACAGACAGACAGAGCCTTCTCCGTTGCTGCCCCTTCACTTTGGAACTCACTCCCTAAACCCATCCGCACCTGTTCTGATCTTCCTACATAAAAAAAATTGTTAAAAACTGTTCTTTTTAAACTGGCTTTTAATTTACAATTCGTTTCTCTATTGTTTTGTACTACGCAGGTGGTGTGAGCCTTTTCTTTGTTTCAATTGTAAAGCGTCTTTGAGCATTGGTAAAAGTGCTCTATAAATAAAATGTATTATTATTACTATTACATTTCTTAAGTTTTTGTGTAATCAAGATTAAGTTGAAAATTTGAGTTTACTCTGAACTGGCTTTTCTTGATAAATCAAGATTGAATTAAAAATGGGTGGATTTAGCTACGTTACACTATAACAGCTTCTTGTCTGTGAGTCTCTGATGGAGAGTCACTTAAGAGCCACTCGTGCAGCCAGTCTTACCTCACAAAGTTCAGGGAGCCCGTGTTGTTTTCCTTTTTGTGAGATCATGGATGTACAGATTCCAAGAAGAATTTGGGTGAATTAAAGGGATAGACAAGACATTGATTATGTGAATCGCAGCGGAAAGAATCGTTTTTAAGAAAGTGAAAGACACAGAATTACTTTTTCCGATGTGTAACTGTGGGGAAAAATATAAATAAGTCAACAAAATAACCGTTGTCACCTGCCGCTATTATTTTATTTTTCACAAATACAGGTAGTCCGCGGGTTAAGAACGAGTTCCGTTCTGACGCTGGCGATGTAACCCGATTTTCCGCGTAAATCGGAATTAACCCTTAAAGTATCCCTAAATCGCAAAATAATTTTCCAGAAAGTCCAAAAGTATTGTATTCTGTTTAACGATGGAGGATACACTGCCCTCTGGTCGCAACGTTGGGTCTTGCTGGACTGTCGCCTTGCACACTCGTCTGACATGGATAAAAGACGCTCTGGTTTGGCCTACATAAGGCTCAAATCACATCCAAATTTTTATATCCAACAGAGCTGTAATTTTACTCCAAAGAAAACAACATGGGCATACATTGAAATTATATAACTACCATTCTTCTTTTTCAATTAATAAAAAAACAAATGCATATTGTAGAAAATATCAAAACTTGAAAACAAGTGCAATATTAATAACAGCTGAACAGCAGCATCATGTGACTTATGTAAACATATCAAAACTTGAAAATAAGTGCAACAGTAATAACAGATGAACAGCAGCATCATCTGACCTATGTAAACATCAAAACTTGAAAATAAGTGCAACAGTGATAACAGCTGAACAGCAGCATCATCTGACCTATGTAAACATATCAAAACTTGAAAATAAGTGCAACAGTGATAACAGCTGAACAGCAGCATCATCTGACCTATGTAAACATATCAAAACTTGAAAATAAGTGCAACAGTAATAACAGCTGAACAGCAGAATCATGACTTATGTAAACATATCAAAACTTGAAAATAAGTGCAACATTAATAACAGCTGAATAGCAGCATCATCTGACCTATGCAAACATATCAAAACTTGAAAATAAGTGCAACAGTAATAACAGCTGAACAGCAGCAGCATCTGACTTATGTAAACATATCAAAACTTGAAAATAAGTGCAACAGTAATAACAGATAATCAGCAGAATCACCTGACTTATTTGAAAATATCAAAACTTGAAAGTAAATGCAACAGTAATAATAGTTGAACAGCAGCATCATCTGACTTATGTAAACATATAATCCCACCCCCCCCACACACGCAAGCAGGAAGAGCTTTACAAATTGTCAAAAGTGAAGGAAGAAAAAAGCTTCAAAAACCACAATTGCCCTGTTTGCTGTCTGTCAAGCTGAACAAATTGACGTTTAGTGAGGACAGAACACGCCACATTAATAAACTTAAGTAAATAATAAGATACTGTGAGGTACAATAAGGTACTTTTTACGCGACATAAAAAAAAAGCGACTGGAGACATAATTGCGGACGAGACTCGGGCGTCATAAAGTCAAAATCGCGCAAGTCAAGTATGTCGTAACCCGGGGACTACATGTACAATATGACGTCATCTGGTAAAAATTGACATTGACGTTATCTGCAAATTTGACTACTCAAAGAAAGATTGTTAATTAGCAGCTCTGGTTTTGAGTGACCAATACATCATCAGTGATTAGTTTTATAAATACTCAATAATAGTCAGTATATTCTGATTTCTATTGCCTAGCCAAACACAATCAACTGGCTGGGACTGCGTCACATCACATCTTTACTTTTGTGTTCCAGCATGTAAGAGAGATGTTGCAAACATATAACACTGCTCACATGGTATATGCGCCATGTCAGGCGGAGAAAACGAAGACGTGAATGTGGAAATGTGCTCGTGACCACTTTCAGGCTCACTTTCCGGCCTGCACAATATACTCACACAAAAGCATCTGACACCAAACAATGAAGCAAAAAGGGTTTGGTGCTACTCTACCCACTGGATATTATTCTGAAATTCGGAAGTGATGCAAAAAACCCACAACAATGGATGTTTTTCTTTTTTAATTGGAGATTCATTGACTCTTATTTATAGGAAAGAAACATACGCATTGTGTCATTTCATTCAATTTTTCACTACCTGGTCAAAGAATAGCCAATCATTCATTCCAAATAATAAATAACTTTTATATATTTATACTGCAGCTCAGTCTTTCTTATTTAATGTATAAAAATCTGACCTGATGTTTCAAGAAATGTCATTTTGCAGAATTTCACAGGATTACGCCAGCAACATCATATACTACTACAATTTTAATCAATTCGCGTTATCACGAATGTACCCCTCGACTTTTTAACTTTTTATATCTTCTGGGCCACTTATCCTTTTGACCCAAAAAGTCCCAGGTTAGGTCAGTTCTTTATCAATTGAAAACAGTGGCTGAAATAATGGCTGCCAAAAAGCTCCCATTAAGAAATACAGTGGTACCTTGACATGCGATCGCTTTGACACACAATCTTTTCGACAGCCGACTTAAAATTTGACTCACCACTTGTTTCTCCATCCGAGGAATTGCTCGAAATACAACGATTTATGACAGCGCTGCAGTTTCTTTGTTTACCCGCAAGACGGACGCACGGCGGATTTTCTTGTGAGAAAAATCAACATGGGTTCCAAGGATATTAGTGCCGGTGGTGAAAAAATGAAAAAAAATGTGGCTTACCATTGAAATGAAGATGAAAATGATAGAAAAATATGAGCTTGGTGGGCGCTTCTATGAACTGCCTTGACAATACGGCCGTAGAATGTCTACAATCTTGACGGTTCTCCTGCGACTTCCGTTCGCCAGTCTTAAAAGCTCAGTTGACAATTATTATTGTAACATCGGTAAAAAATCGCCAGCTTCATCAGATTTTTATTATTTATTTAAGAACTTGTGCAACACAAAATGCCTACTGGCCGCCGCAGCCGAACAGTCACCCGCGCGGTGCGTTCAGGTACACCACGCAAAACACATTCACCACATTAGAACCCAATTTGTTACATTATTATAGGTATTATGATTATTTTTATTACTATTATTATTACGATTTTTACTCATAATATGTGTTTTGCTCTGTGTAATTGCTATTTGCAATAGTACCAGCAGTATTTATTAAGGATTTAGTGTAGCTTTTCGGGCTGTGGAACGAATTAATGGAATTATAATGTATTCTAATGTGAAAATCCTACTCGACATACGACCATTTCAGCTTACAAACAAGGTCCTGGAACGAATTAACTTTGTATGTAGAGGTTCCACTCTAATAGCCTTTTCAATGCACATCAAAGAATGGTTGGACTTAACCCGGGGTGAAAGCGGGGCCGGAATGGCCTGGAACGCAGTTCTGCCATGACTTTCCGAGCCAATGCTGTTCCGGCATACGGTGCTTTGATCCCGAAAATATTATGGGAACTGTCAAAACCCTATGTGTAATGGTTAGTTTAAAGTATTGTATTTTGTCAAATTATGCTCTTTGGTGGCGGCGTTGGGTGTTGCTGGACTCTTACCTTTTATGACTTTCAACCAGATGTCTCTGATATGGCTAAGGGACAGCTACGCTCTGGTTCGGCCCACATGAGGCTGTAAGTTGTTTCAGTTGATGTATGTTGGTGTAGGCATTTGTGGTTAAGTTTGGTGATACTGTTTGTTTAGTTACATTTAACGATTTGCTATGAGAGAAGTGTAACTATGTTAGCATTCGTAGCATCTAAGCTAGCGGACTTTATTTTGCAGATTTGGCTGATATGATTTACTAAATTTACATATTAATTGTACTGGAGGAACGTTTGATGTATATCTTGATTAAAGAAAAAACGAAAAATAAACGTTTACATTAGCTTCAATTTTAATGTACATCCAATTTTCTTAAAGAGTTAAAATTTAGGTTTTGCGTCTAGGAAATGTGGGGAAAAATTAGGAGATGGAAGTTGAGGTTACTGCTGTTTTTCCATCCATCCATCCATCCATCCATTATCTTCTGCTTAGTCCGGGGTCGGGTCGCGGGGGCAGCAGCTTTAGCAGGGAAGCCCAGACTTCCCTCTCCCCAGCCACTTCAGCCAGCTCCTCCGGCGGGATTCCAAGGCGTTCCCAGGCCAGCCGAGCGACATAGTCTCTCCAGCGTGTCCTGGGTCGACCCCGGGGCCTCCCGCCGGTGGGACATGCCCGTAACACCTCTCCAGGGAGGCATCAAGGAGGCATCCGAACCAGATGCCCGAGCCACCTCAAATGGCTCCTCTCAACGCGGAGGACTAGCGGCTCGACCCCAAGCCCCTCCCGGATGACCGAGCTTCTCACCCTATCTCTAAGGGAGAGCCCGGACACCCTGCGGAGGAAACTCATTTCGGCCGCTTGTATCCGGGATTTTTTTCTTTCGGTCACGACCCACAGCTCGTGACCATAGGTGAGGGTAGGAACGTAGATCGACCGGTAAATCGAGAGCTTCGCCTTTTGGCTCAGCTCCTTCTTCACCACAACAAACTGGTGCAGTGTGCAGCGTCTGCATCACTGCAGACGCTGCACCGATCCGCCTGTCAATCTCCCGCTCCCTCCTACCCTCACTCGTGAACAAGACCCCAAGATACTTGAACTCCTCCACTTGGGGCAGGATCTCATCCCCGACCCGGAGAGGGCATGCCACCCTTTTCCGGCTGAGGACTGCTGTTTTTGTTAACTTTTATTTGCAAATCATTGAAAAAAGCAATTTTGAATGAAAAGCATTATTCAGTTTGTATGTGTTATATGAATAACTGTGCCAAAAGCAGTTTTATCAGCATTTCACTGGTTTTAGGAGGTTTGATGACCCCCGACCATCGAAAGCACCCTCCCCTCCCGCCACCACCTCCCCCCCCGGAGTTCCGGCAAGAAGTTCTAGCCACTTTCACCTCTGAACTTATCAACATTTACCACTTCCATTCTGGGCCCGACTCCTTAACTTGACAGAAAATTTGCGTGGCAAGAATGACAAATTACAGCAAATCTTTAAGGCGACAGGAAGATTTTTGTTTTTTTGGCAAGAGACGGTACTGATGAAGTCAAACAATGTAAGTAGCTGAACAGCATGAGGAGGGCTACTGATAGACGGATAGCAGCAGCCAGCGGAAAGGGATGGGAGAGGTAAGGAGACAGGGACACAAGCAGCACTCAGCCTCAGAGACAAGGTCATTTCCAACATGCCAGAGGGGGGGCCGGGACAGGCATCCCATAAAGCAGATAAAGAACAATTCCAGGAACAACAAGACGGGAGCCTCTCCTCGCATGAGAATAGAAAACCCGGCACACGCTCGGCATGAAACTCTAATACCGCAAGGAAAATGGAGTCACAAAGTCATTGGCCAAACATAACACCACTTGACATCAAAGTGTTTACGAGAAATTAAGAGAGTAAGGTAATTCAACCCATTCAACCATTCCTATCCAGTTTGAGCGTGAGGGTTTGCAGATACTGGACGTCCACCATTGTCATTGTCAGTCAGTGCAATAAATAATTAGCACAAATGCACATTTCACTATATTTTAAACATTTTTCTTTCTATGCTACTTTGGACTTTCTTCTTGTGTGGAGTTAACATTCCATATCCTTTTCCATTCAGAGCATTGTTCCTTTTACCACTGATTAACATCTTGTTTAAACAGCTCGCAGACACACCACACTGTTGGTACTGTATGTTCATAAATCCTCAGCTGCTGATCAGCACAATGGTCTACATTCCTGAAACTGAAAGGAAGTCCCTTATATCAATGCATCTCTACACTTCTAGGGGCATTGACATTCTAGTAACATGGCACGCGAAGAGATCCAAGCTTCCGCATGCATGACTGTTGATTCTACCATTGCTTCTCGCCTTGTCAGCAGGCTTCTAACAATGTTTTCTTTTCAAAACATTCTATAAATTCTAATTTGACTCTGCAATAGTCATTAAAGGTAAAGTTATTTAAGTTGCCAACTGCAGGGTCACTCTATGTGGGATGATTACGACATTTTAATCTAAATAGGCGGTTCAAATGACTCACCACACAAATAGTTCGGGGCAGGTGTTCATACAATGATTTTACGCAATGGAGGTGTCTCCCTGCCATCTCCCCAGACATTTAAAATTACAGCCTTAAGCCTAATTTATGCTTCTGCGTTGTGGTGACGGAGTAGCGACGGCATAGACCCTACGTCGTCAATGAGCATTCGAAGTTCTGGGTCAACGGGACGCGTTGGTCTGTAATTTACCGCCAAGCCACTAGAGGGGTGTTGTGTTGTGTTTGTGCGGTTTTAGGGAAATGTTGTCCAATTCCTTGAGTTTTCATCCGGTTAGACAACAATGGCAACGGAGATGGAACGCTTGAAAGTGGATCTTCAGCTCATCAACATTGAACAACAAATGTTCATCGTACAAATGTTGAGGGGCAGGCGACGCAGAAGACTGTTGCTAAAGTGGTCTGTCCGACTGTTGATGCCGCACAGAGACTGGCAGTCACATTACGAATTCTAGCCTCGGACGGAAGTCAGCAAGCTATGGCGGCTAGCTTCAAACTGGCGTCAAACAATGTGTCCAGCGTTTTGTCTGAGGTCTGCAAAGCATTGTGGACAGCCCTCCAGCCTGATTTTTCTGCCGTGTCCGACAACCAGCCAGAGGGAAGCCATAGCAGATTTCTGGCAGCATTTCTGGCAGCTATGGAACTTCCCAAACTGCGTTGGAAGCCTTGATGATAAAGATGTGATCAACGGACCAATCACAGTCCTATTGGGTCACGTCACCACACGATGACGTGATGCGTTGTCAGGATTTTGTGGAGGTGCACATCAGGCTACGGCGTAGGGTTGTAAATCGGGTCTGCCTTGACGGCATAGGTCCGCTGCAGAAGCATAAGCCTTTACGCATCAACAAAATGGAAATGCTTTTCTTACTTAGCATACAAATCCTGTTTGTTTGTCCTGTGTATCCAGAACTTCCTTGCAATCGCGCCTGTCTGACAAAGAACAGAACTCCAAATCATGACATAACAACCTGATCAGAGTCAAGGTGTGGTTTGATCCATGAACCAGTCTGACATGTGTGATTGAGTTTCACAGGAGTCTCATCGGTACCAGACCCCTTGCCCTGAGGCTGCACACTTTAAACACCCGCCTATTAAAGACATTCATCCTTTTCGGAAATGAACTCCTTGCTAACGTGGTCTGAGGTTACTCCTCAGCTCCACCAACAATAGCACTTTGATGTCCAATTTGATATCCTTGCTAATGTCACAGTAATTATACATTGTAGAAGTCATTTAAAGTTATTTTAGAGTTATTTTTACTGTAGCTCAATTGATTAAAACATAGATATGGCGAACTATGAGACATAATTAAAGGTGTACAACGTAGGATTTGCACTTTTAGTTATTCATGAAATACCCATAATATTTCAATAGACATTAAAGAAACATGTTTTTTGGAAATACCTCTAAAACGGTTCTCAGCGGTTGAATGGAGATTTTCCCATTTTGAAAGACGATTTGCGCTTCGCAAATTTCTTTCTCATTTGCTTCTGTGTTCGTCATCAACCAGTCACGAGACCAGTTTCCAGTCTTCGTTCGGGTTGCCACAGCTCATAAACTCTGTAAACTAAGGCTGCGTCCTCATCTGTACACATCACATTTTGTGTCACAAAGACCTTACCAAATGTTAATATTGTGGCTTACATCACCTAAAATGTGATTTTGCACATATCTGAACGCTAGGTTATATGAGGTTAATATTTCTAAATTACTTAACCTTTAGGCAGAGGTGAGTAGTAACGCGTTACATTTACTCGAGTATTTACTTGAGTAACTTTTTGAGAAAAATGTACTTCTTAGAGTAGTTTTACCACACAGTACTTTTTAATTTTATTAAGTAGATTTGTGAAGAAACACTACTCTTACTCCGCTACTCTGGGCTACACAAGAGTCGTTACGTTTCTTCCTTATTTTACATATTGATTTTATTTTTTTATTCGCGGATTTTTGAGGTACTGTATAAGGCTCCCTTGACCCCTGTGCATTGTGTCATCTTCATCGAAGTGCACCGGTGTTTCTTCATCATCATCATTGTCAGTCGAGGAAGGAGCTGCTGGAGTCTAATGTGTTATTTTTAGGGCTGTCAAAATTATTGCGTTAACGGGCGGTAATTAATTCTTTTAATTAATCACGTTAATATATTTGACGCAATTCACGCATATGCCCCGCTCAGATTAAAATGACAGCAGTGTAATGTCCGCTTGTTACTTGTTACCTGTTTTTGTTGTTTGGCGCCCTCTGCTGGCGCTTGGGTCCAAATGATTTTATGGGTTTGGGGAGTGAGTATGGTGTAATGACATCAACAATGGCAAGCTACTAGTTTATTTTTTGATTGAAAATTTATCAAATTTTAATAAAACGAAAACATTAAGATGGGTTTTAATATAACATTTCTATAACTTGTACTAACATTTATGTTTTAAGAACTACAAGTTTTTCTATCCATGGATCGCTTTAAAGCAGTAATGTGAAGTAATTTCATAACATGCAAATAGGGTCACAAGTAAAGTATTTAAACATTGTCCAACAAATAAAGCATGAAAAAATCATTTATATGTTGTATATTTGACAAAATAATCTCATTTCCGAAGTTTGAGCCTGAAAGGGGACGAACCCGGAAGTGATACGTCACACCGGGAACAGCGATGGGAGCTCCATACATACGGCCGCCATACAAAGCCCTTCAAACAATGATTCAAACAGCGATATAAGCGATAGATCGAGCGCAAGGGAAGAGATCCAAGTTTTTGAAGAGTTGGAGGAAGAAGAGGAGCTTGGAATTTTATGTTGGACCTAACATGTATTAGCCAGACGCTAATCAGGATGCAAACAATGTGCCTAGACTACCTGACATGGAATGGATACAAGACCCATCGAGATTACAAGATTGGTAAGATATAGGCTGTTATTATTTTCATGATTTGAAGATGCAGGCATTTGCACATAATTATATGTTTTTGTCTATCTGATGACATTGTTAAAAAAAATAACAATCAGACTTCATGTTCATTTTGGCAGATCCGGCAGCTCTCGTGCATATAAAATAATAATATAAAAACGTTGGGGGGAAAGAAGGACATGAGTCATTGATGGCTTTCTCCACTTTATTGTGGCAACAATTAGAAAACAAAATAATAGCGGATTTCTGCCACATTCGACCGCGAAGTTTTGCTTCTCGCTGATCTCCTCCTCGCCTCCTACTACTCCAGCGTCTCTTAAACGGATTGTGCATACTGTCTTGTTATGAGCTTTTTGTTTACAAATGTATCGAACACACGGTGTGCTGAAAACTTTGTTTCTTTATTAACACATGGAGCTAACAGTAAGAACACAGCTCGGCACAGCTCTCGGCAGGAAGTGGCGTCTAATGGCGTGAGGAAATGTAGTTTTTTCACACAAGCGAACAGATTACAAAGCACCACTTCAGTGTTGTCCCGAGACTACATTTCCCATAATTCACTGCGTGAGTTGAGCCACTCGCTGATTCGCTGCGAGACTGACTCAATGCCAACACGCAAAATTGTCACCTGTCAGCGGATCTCGCGAAACACAAACTAGAAGGCTATCAAGCTATCACCGTGAAAGAAACGCCGAACCGTACAAATGCAATGCAATGCTTGAAGCATGAAGGTGGAAATACATAATAAAAATAAATGTGCACAAACTCACCGGCGGTGTGTGTCTCTTACTGCAATGTGACCGTGAACTACCGCGGCGCCGACCCGCTTATATGCACATCCACACCCCTTTCCCGATTGACAGTGGATTAACCCTTTCGGACAAGGTCGTAGATGACGCATAATTTAAACACGCTTAACCTAGCGAACGCAACAACAACTATGATCGGGGATTGCCACGAGTTAACTTTCAGCTAACGTCGCTAGCTTATACGGTTCATTCCACAACAGTTGGCAGCTCTGCTTTGACAAAGTCATCAGTCATCTATCCAAAAATCACACTTACTTTTTGGCAAATCCTTGATCATAAGCAGATCGGTTAAGGAAGCAGGCATCTTCGAAGTGTTTGCAGCAGAGAACACTACTCGATGATGGCGTGAAATTCATTCGCTTTGTGCGAGGGAAAGATGTCCATTTACGTGCCCTGCTATCCTTTGGCTACTCATACAACTTTTCGTTTGAGTGAGAACAAAACATCGCCACACACCGCCGTGGCATCTTACCAAGAAACAATGCAACAAACAATACTGTTCTATGGCGGACTTCCCTCGCACTTCTAGGTGTGACGTAATTTCTGAAGATTGCTGAAGAAAAGCATTTTCGTTGTCAAGGGCGTTGCTATGGATTAAACAAAGAATCTGGAAGGGTTGCGTTAAAAAAAAAAAACGAAAATATGCTTATAACTGTTTAGCCATTGATGTTATTCAAAAACATGGTTGGCCCACCTTACTTCACATTACTGATTTAAGAGAATGTTAATAATGTTAATGGCATCTTGTTGATTTATTGTTATAATTTACAAATACAGTACTTATGTACCGTATGTTGAATGTATATGTCCGTCTTGTGTCTTATCTTTTCATTCCAACAATAATTTACAGAAAAATATGGCATATTTTATAGATGGTTTGAATTGCGATTAATTACGATTAATTAATTTTTAAGCTGTAATTAACTCGATTAAAAATTTTAATCGTTTGACAGCCCTAGTTATTTTATTTAAAAATGTTAAGCTATATGGATGTATGTACATATGTATACAGCAGGGGTCGCGTTAACCGAATATTTTCCGTCGTTGACCGTTTTTTTTAAAACGGTGACGGAAAAAACTGAAGTCCATCCGTCATTTTGACAGGTTGCAATTCACACCCCAGAACACAGGGTGGCTAGTGAGCATATTAATTAGCTATTGTCTCTCTTGATGCATGACGTCGTTGGCCTTACTCGGAAAAATGTCAAGGCAACTGAGTGTTTGCCTGGCACGGCCAGACTGTTCTCCCTGTATTTTTCAAACACTGAGAGAAAAGTCTGGGACACAGCCTCTCGAGTAGGTACAAAATCAATCGACAAATCAGATTTGTTTATTTGCGTGACGTGTTCTTCACGAGCAACGTCACTCTTGCGCGCCGAAAGTCGTCTCTACAACAACACGGATGGCGAACGGCAGAGCCGAGAATATGCTCCAATCCGCGGTAAATTCAGTTTTAAATGAGCTAAAACACATCGACATGAGTCATTGACAACAGTTTGTCTCACGCAAGCCATGTTGAATAAACTCCGTTCTCCTCGTATGTTTACTTCCGCGCGCAAGTCCCTCGTCCTGCCCTCGTCGCTTTGCTAACGGCACGTCTGCCCGTCGCTGATTGGTGCACTCCGCTGTCTGTTTGCCTCTTGTTAAGCTTGTTCGGACAGAATATTAATTAAAATTGAATGAAAACTAAATACTATTGAATATGTCATTATTATCATTTTAAAAATGTAAATGACGGGTAAAAATAGATTATGACCGGATTTTTGTGACACTGTCAGTCAAAATGACAGACAACAAAAAAGTCTAGCGCAACCTCTGGTATACAGTATGTCTGTTTGTATGTATGTACAAATCATTGTTTTCTTATATACGTGTGTGTGTGTGTGTATATACAGTGGGCAGAACAAGTATTTGATACACTGCCGATTTTGCTGGTTTTCCCACTTGCAAAGCATGTAGAGGTCTGTAATTTGTATCATAAGTTCTCTTCAACTGTGAGGGACGGAATCTAATACAAAAAAACAGAAAATCACGTTTTATGATTTTTAAATAATAAATTTGCATTTAATTGCATGAAATAAGTATTTGATACATCACAAAAATCAAACTTAATATTTGGTACAGAAACCTTTGTTTGCTATTACAGATACCAAACGTTTCCTGTAGTCCTTGACAAGCTTTGCACACACTGCACCAGGGATTTTGGCCCACTCCTCCATGCAGATCTTCTCCAGAGCCTTCAGGTTTCAGGGCTGCTGCCGCACTTTCAGCTCCCTCCATACTTTTTCAATCGGGTTCAGATCTGGTGACTGGTTAGGCCACTCCAGGACCTTAAGATTCTTCTAACGGATCCACTCTTTAGTTGCCTTGGCTGTGTGCTTTGGGTCGTTGTCATGCTGGAAAACCCAGCCACGACCCATCTTCAGGGCTCTCACTGAAGGAAGGAGGCTGTCAGCCAAGATCTGGCGATACATAGCCCCATCCATCCTCCCCTCAATACGGTGCAGTCGTCCTGTACCCTTGGCAGAGAAGCAGCCCCAAAAAATGATGTTTCACCGTTGGGATGGTGTTCTTGGGGTTGTACTCATCCTTCTTTTTCCTCCAAACACGACGAGCCGAGTTTAGACCAAAAAGTTCCATTTTGGTCTCGTCCGACCACATGACCTTCTTCCATTGCTCCTCTGGATCATCCAGATGGTCAGTGGCAAACTTCAGACATGTCTGGACATGCACTGGCTTCAGCAGCGGGATCTTGCGTGCGCTGCAGGATTTTAATCCATAACGGCATAATGTGTTTCCGATGGTTTTCTTCGAGACTGTGGTTCCAGCTCTCTTCAGGTCATTGACCAGGTCCTGCCGTGTAGTTCTGGGCTGATCCCTCACCTTCCTCATGATCAATGATGCCCCATGAGGTGAGATCTTGCATGGAGCCCCAGAACGAGGCAGATTGACCTTCAACTTGAACTTCTTCCATTTTCTAATAATCGCTCCAACAGTTGTTACCTTCTCACCAAGCTGCTTGCTTATTTTCCTGTAGCCCATCCCAGCCTTGTGCAGGTCTATTATTTTATCCCTTATGTCCTTGCACAGCTCTTTGGTCTTGGCCATTGTGGAGAGGTTGGAGTTTGTTTGTTTGAGCATGTGAACAGGTGTCTTTTATACAGGTAACAAGTTCAAACAGGTGCAGTTACTTCCGGTAATGAGTGGAGAACAGGAGGGGTTCTTTTACAAAGAACTAAGAGCCGAAATATTTACTAGTTGGTAATGTATCAAATACTTATTTCATGCAGTTAAATACAAATTTATCATTTAAAAATTATACAATGTGATTTTCTGGATTTTTGTATTAGATTCCGTCCCTCACAGTTGAAGAGAACTTATGATACAAATTACAGACCTCTACATGGCTTGCAAGTGGGAAAACCAGCAAAATCGGCAGTGTATCAAATACTTGTTCTCCCCACTGTATGGCGGAAAACACTCAGGTGACTTGAAGTTCCGCTCCGAGACCCCCAATTTCAAAATTGTCCGATATGCATGTGTGATACATCATTGGAAAGCTTAAAATCTCAATTTTCTGGGGGAAGAAAAATTTTGGACAGGAGGGCATTTAAAAAAAAAACAACAACGTTTTTTAAACAGCAAAACCCTATATGGAGCTGAGAGCACGCGAGAGCAGAATTACAGAGGCCATGACTTTAACGAGATATTATCACGTACCTACCTTGTTTCGATCCAAAAACTCCATGTTGCATGTATCACTGAGTGTCAAGACACAGCTGTGAATGGCCACAGCTGTTTTTGGGGGGATTTTATGGGTGAAACATGGTAACATAACAAGGGTCGCGATGCAGAAATCGCAGACATCAAGGAGTGTTCGAGATTTTATTTTCATATATTTACCCTTTTAAATTTTTTTTAAGTTTCAATTTTACTTTGTTTGAATTGATTATTTATCATCTAACATATCGGGGAAAATGCGACAGTAACAAAGAGATACAATTTAGCGATAGTTATGAGGTAGATATCCGTGACTTTTTTACAGACGCCATTTTTTTCACTGTGACGTAATTTGTTTAAAAGTTTAAAATATGCGAGTGAATAATTTTTAAAAATCTTTAAAAAAAATTTTTTTTTAAACAAAATATTAAACGTCAATTAATGACTCTAAGCTAAAAATGACAGACATTTTGAACAATAAATATAATTAATTACCTTGTTTTCATGGGTGGGTTGAAACAAAAACGGTTGCGCGACGTCTGTAAACGGGGGTTACCAGGGTGAAACGGGCCAATTTAAAATAGTTTGGGGGCTTAATCCGCCATGAATCTGCTATGGCAGCATATAGACATATTGTTCTATCAAACACCTAAAATAAAGCAGTTTCTTTTAAAGAGGAGTGCAAGAGCAGAAACTGCTTTTTCAGTCTTGTCTGTGTTTTCAGCCATATATTTTTTAAATCGACATTTATTTATCCAAGGTCCACTGAATTTCATAACATTACGATTTAGCATAAATCCTTTGAGCAGCAGGACCCAGAGGATTTGAGGCCCTGATAACCGGATGACAACCTGCACCAACTCACCTTTTTGCGTCCCTCTCCAGTGTCCACTCCACTTGAAGAAAAAGTCAAGAGTGAAACAAAACAAAAAAAGTTTCATTTGGCTAGCAGGAAAGCGTCGAGACATCAGTGACAGACTTTGCTATAAAGTTATGTAGAAATCCACGCCTGGACGCACTTTTTGGACGGGCTTCTCCTAAGTGGTCATTTTATCATCCCCTTTACCCTATCTCACCCCACCCGTGGGACAATATGAGCTCCTCCGTGGCAGTGTACCGGAGCATCTTCACCGAGGACCGCTTCAAACAGGCCTACGGCTCCGAGGAGGACAACACAAGTGGAAGCGTGAGTTTGCGGGACAAGCTGGCGGCGAGGTGCAGGTGTTCACGGCGGTCCTGCCTTCACCTGCTCGGGCAGAGAGTTCCCATTTTCAACTGGCTGCCGGGGTACCGCTTTAAGAAATGTTTCTTGGGAGACACTATCGCTGGTCTTACAGTTGGCATTCTTCACATCCCACAAGGTCAGTCATGTTAAGTCGTTGTCATTGCACAGTAAACAAGAACTGACCTTAGTAGAAATGAGAAAAGATCCATAGAAAGAAAGATCAAACAAAACTCAATTAAAGAAATACTTAACCCTTTATCGGCCAAATGAGGAGTTTTAGTCATTAAAACAAAACAACAAAACAAAAAATGTTAACCCCCATGAAGACCTAGTGTCCGCATGTTTGGACATCGCATTTTGAGTCATATTGGCCACAATATTAACATTTGGCGTAGGGCTGGGCGATATGGCCTTAAACATGTATCACGATAAATTGAGCAGATTTATCTCGATAACGATAAATGACGATAAATTCGGCCAAGCGTACTGTTATATAATTTGAAAATCTGAATCAATGCATGAAATACAGATTAACTGTTTCTTGTTGATTTATTTACCAGCATTCAATTTCATACTGTATTTAACAATTGTACATGCAGTCTAAACATTAAGTTTATAAAAATGTAATGTAAGCAATAAGAATTCAAGTATGAACATTTATAACAGTGTGTATGACTTGAACAATGTACATTATCAAAATCAATATGCCTGTGCAAACATGTCATTGTAACACAAATGACTTGCAGCTTGAACAGTACACTTCAAAAAGACAACTTATTGTTAATGGCTGCTGTGACATAATTATTAAATACAAGTGTTTACATTATGGTTTCAGGGTCCCCCCCCAGTGCATTTTTTAATAAATGCACGCACAAATGAACCCCCAAACAAACAGAGAGAGACACACACACATTAAAGCTATATTGATCTTCTTCAAATGAAACGCTTAAGATTTTATGATAGCAATAATGACACAGAAATAAGCACATACAGAAAAATAGCTGGGGCCATTTCTCGGTCATTATAAGTTTCGCCGTTGGATTGTACTTTAAGCTGAATGCTTTACCATCACAAAAGCTATCAGAGGAATCACACACAGACAGATACAAAATAACGCCACATAGTAATTGCTAGATGCAGTCCGTGCCCAATCAACTCATTAAGTTCAGCCGTTTCGACAAGATTAGAGCCGCTATCCGACTACATCACGTTCATTTGTAGCGTTAGCCGCTAGCTAGCGTTAGCCTGGCTACCAGTAGAAAGCACTGAAAGCACCATCTCCGGAAATCGTGAGAACAGCGGGGAGGACAGCGGGTGAAAGCCCGTCTGGATGCCACCAAGAGTCTACTAAATGTCGGTTAAAAGTTTGGTGAACCTCCCTTAAGCCACACTCCATCACGTTTTGCTTGTAGCGTTAGCTGCTAGCGTTAGCTTACTGGGCTTTTGTTTGATTGGCTCCTTCATGATCACGTGACTCCCTACGTAAGCCCATTGACTGTTTCTTAAAGGGGAATGAACATAGACGAACAACACAGAATCAAAGCGGGATGAAAAGACTATATTTTCTTGTTTTATTAATTTACCGAATTTACCGACATGGTCAAAATTACGTCGGTCATCGTTAAGAATTTCGGTGACGGTAAATTTTCGGTTTACCGCCCTGCTCTAATTTGGCGTTAGGAGTGGGAGCCTCTTGGTACCTCACGATACGTTACGGTTTGCGATACAAAGCTCACGATAACGATGATCTGACGATACGGCGATACAACGATTATCGATACATTGGTCAGGAAATCATTCATTCATTCATTTTCCATGCCGCTTTTCCTCACGAGGGTCGCGGAGGTGCTGGAGCCTATCCCAGCCAACTACGGGCAGTAGGCAGGGGACACCCTGAACTGGTTGCCAGCCAATCGCAGGGCACAAGGAGACATACAACCATTCACGCACACACTCATACCTACGGACAATTTAGAGTGTTCAATCAGCCTACCATGCATGTTTTTGGGATGTGGGAGGAAACCGGAGTTCCCGGAGGAAACCCACGCAGGCACGGGGAGAACACGCAAACTCCACACAGGAAGGTAGAAGCCCGGGATTGAACCCTTGATCTCAGAACTGTGAGGCAGATGTGCTAACCACTAAGCCACCGTGCCGCCAGTCAGTCATTCTAGGATATTCTAAAAAATAACTAATAAACAGAAAAAAAAACAAGCTTCTTCTGTGAATTGGAATGAGTTTATCACTAGTAGACGTCCAATCCGTTTGAACTGGGAGGGTGGCAGCGAATTCATTCGCTGCCATCCTTCCAACTTCAAAGGGATTGAACGTCTATGGCCGTCAGTAGCAGCCAATGCCAGGCAATGAGGTAATTTTGGGCTATTTTAGGTCATTTACCTGTTGATTTTAAGTTACTTGCTGTTGATTTTGGGGTATTTTATGGGTCACTTCCTGTTCATTTTGTGTTACAGAACAGGAAGTGACCTGGGAATCACCCAATTAAATAGGCAGTGACTCAAGCTCAACAGGAAATGACCTGTAAATGCCCTGAAAATCTGACAGAATGACTGTGAATGCTCTGTTTTCTAAATGGATTGGGTGTCGAGCACCGTCAAGTAGGGCTACAGCTATCGAATATTTTAGTAATCGAGTAATCGACTGAAAATTCTATCTATTAATCGAGTAATCGGATAAAACATTTTTTTTTAGGTAAAGAGCAATTATAAATATAGATGAGAAAACAAGACATTTCATCGAATATTGAACCATTTTCAGTCAATCAATGTATTTATTTTCGATGTACATTGTTGAAAACTGCCAACATTTGCATCTCAAGTGTGACTTTAAAAAAAGACTAATTCACTGCTTTCACTCAAAAACCGTTTAGATCTTATAAAAAATATATATATGGCTTACCTAAAAATGTCATTACACTTGATAACACACATCATTTAAAAGTTTTTAAAAGTTAAAAGTGTTTTTCCCACGTGTTTCAATTGAATTTCCACTTGTGTCAAGCTATAAGTTCTAGTTAAGTTTTAAGTTAGTCTAAACTGTAAGTCTTGATAGGCTTTTGAGTTTTTGCAGCGTTCAAAATAAATGATGCGCTGTATTGCGGCACATTAGGCACCAGTGCTACTTGGTGTTTTATCCAGCAATGACTATTGAGCTAAAATTGACAGTTAGCATTATTAAGTTTTTATTTTACACCCTCATCACTCTACAGCGCTGTTTTCACAGATTAAATAAAGCACTTTGATTTGCCTCGTGTTGAATTGTGCTATATAAATAAATTTGCCTTGCCTTGCCTGTATGTAAGAGTTAGCCACGCATCGACAGTGGTCATAATGAATAGAAACCTAGCCCTCCGCAGGGATAACGTTTCGTGACCGAGTGACAGTAACGTTAATCATATTTATGAGCGCTGAGAAGTGTACTGCTTTAAGATGGCGGCTGTTTTATTAACGCCGCCGAGTCGGTCATTTCGCATCTAGTTCTACGCACATGTGATATCTATGACACGCATCAGACGCTACCTGCTACCACCGTAGCAACATGCGGGCGTAGTTTTTAGCAACGTCGGCGCAGTTTGTAACGGCTGTCGGCTGCAGTAAGGTATTTTTTTAATTGCTTCTTCCTCTACTCACGTGTCGTCAGCGCGTTGTACCGCATTAAAAGTAGTCAGGGCAAAACGTGATGCTTAGAGCTGTCAAAATGAAATAGACATTGACACCTTTTTAAAATGATATCTCGATTTTTGCAGGAGCAAAACGAAAACCTTTTGGGATACAAAGTATCACGATAAATCACCATTTCGATATTTTGTCACACCCATATTTGGCGTACAAGTGTGGCCGACATGACCCAAAATGTAAAATTATAAATTATTAAAATATTAATGAAAACTAAATGATATAAAAATGATTTAAAAACGGAAATACACCCAGTTTATGCCTCCCAACTGCACTCAAAAGTCGATTTTACTTTTGAAAATTTCATAGTACTACATACTCCTTGGCAACCATTGACAACAGTAGCTGTTCAATTCATTTAAACTACGAGCGGCTGGCTGTGAATGCTCATCTTTGAATGCCATTGACTGCCCATTCCATTTTGGCACGGAAGGTTGGCAGCGATTGGACTTTAGTTATTTGTAGTAATGTAACGTATTAAACAATTTTTTAAATGTTGTTTAGGGTGGTTGTACAGTCAATTTAATGAGCCAAAGTTGCAAATGGGATTTTATTGATTAAATCTTCCCCTGCAGGGATGGCTTTTGCACTACTCACTTCTGTAGCACCGATATTTGGTCTCTACACGTCCTTCTTCCCTGTGGTTATCTATATGATTTTTGGCACTGGTCGCCACGTATCCACAGGTAGGGACACAGTATATCTTCAAATGACTACAGTCATCCCACTCTATCACAAGGGTTACATTACATTGCAGTGTCAAAGACCATGTGCGATACAGTGGATACTGTGAACTTTTATAGTCTTATTCATATAATCTAAATCAGTGACACTGAGGTAATAGCACTTCTCGCAGGTACATTTGCTGTTGTGAGTCTCATGACTGGCTCTATCGTGGAGCAGCTGGTCCCATCATCTCCGGAGCTGAACATAAGTTCACTCGACGGTTCTGACTTTGAGCTACAGAGGATCGGCGTGGCCTCAGCTGTAGCGCTTCTTTCAGGAATAATCATGGTAGGTGGACCAGCAAGGAAGACAGAGGCCACCACAGCTGTTTGAGATGACTCAAAAATGTCTCAAGTGACATTTTTTGTGTTCCAGCTATGTATGTTTGGTCTTCAGTTGGGCTTCCTTTCCACCTATCTGTCTGAGCCTATTGTAAAGGCTTTCACCAGTGCGGCTGCCTTCCATGTTACCAGCTCGCAGCTACAGAGCATGCTGGGCTTGCGCCTCTCTCGCTACACGGGGACGTTCTCCCTTTTCAAGGTGCGTGAACTCAGATTCATTCTCTGCTGTTCAGGGAAAAACTCACCTAACAACAACATGAGACGAAAGAAATCTCATCTTTTAGGATGAACTATCTTTTAGAATGTAAATATCTGCCACTGTGTGTTTAGACTTTAGCATCTGTGATGGAGAACCTCCCTCAGACTAACATGGCGGAGCTACTGATCTCCTTAGTGTGTTTAGCGGTGCTGGTTCCGGTAAAAGAGATCAACACGCGCTATCGGCAGCGCCTGCGCACGCCAATCCCCGTGGAGATCCTCACGGTCAGTTTGAGTAATTTTTTTAGCTCATTTGCTGCCATTGACAGCAGTAGACAGTCAATCCAGTTGGAACTGCAGTGATCGTTCATTGTGACGGCGGAGTGATTCCATGCAGCGAAAGAAAGATGTTCAGAGCATTCAGCAAAAAAATATAGACGGCGGAGTGATTCCATGCAGCGAAAGAAAGAAGTTCAGAGCATTCAGCTAAAAAATATAAAGTATTTGTTTTGTTTGCAAAGACTGAGTCTGGATAGACTCTTGTAGTGTACTGGACCCCCTATTTTTTAATCTCGCAGTGTGTGCATGTTTAGATGATCTAGACAGAAAATCTGAAATGATTATCCTGCAGTGTGTCAGGCTACAAAATTTCAAAGACCAGATTATCATGTTGTGCAAGGCCACCTCTAGACAGTTTTCTGTAAAATTCAAGGCAAATTTCTAGCTGATGTCACAATGATGTTGCAATGATATATTTTCCCAATACCCACAATTTTGTAGTTTTGTTTCTGCTTCTTTAGGTGATTATTGCCACCAGCGTGGCCTATGCTTTCTCTCTGGACTCTAATTATGACATTGAGATTGTTGGCCACATTCCAGCAGGGTAATAATTCACTAGTAGAGATCAGCAACATCATCATCAAATTCATATTGTTTTATCGGTATACATCCTTCAGATTTCCAAGACCTCAACTGCCTGCCATACACACATTTCCTGACATTGCTGGGGACACCGTTGCCATCACATTTGTTGGTTACGCTGTTTCTGTCTCACTGGCGATGATCTATGCAGACAAACATGGATATTCCATCAACCCCAACCAGGTGATGTCCTGAAATCCGTGCTGATTGTCTTCCCAATTCATTAACTGACAACTTTTGGTTGCAGGAGTTGTTGGCTCATGGTATCTCCAACACTGTGTCCTCCTTTTTCACCTGCTTCCCAAGTTCGGCCACTCTGGCCACCACAAACATACTGGAAAGTGCAGGGGGATACACACAGGTAGGTTATACCTCGGTTCACTATTCACCAGTCCAATATGCTGCAAGATATGCTCATATTTCAAGGGATCCTCGATTTTAAAGACATGCAGGCTCTAATAAACCACAATTGTTCTCTTTTACAAAAATATGTTGTTGGAAACACATAAATGTTAACTCAATGGCAATATTTTATAATATTTAGTACATATTTTGACCGATAGTTAGCATCATGTTTTGCCGGCTCGGAGTGATGACGTAAATGGGGCGTTGTTTCCAATTGTGTACAACAATTCTGTATTGCTGCCTAAACTCGCTAAAGTAAAATGCCACAATGTGCTGCTTTTGGATGCAATTTCCAGTCAAATGGAAACAAGGGGAGTGATGTGAGCCTCCACAGATTTCCTATTGACAAGAAGAGGAGAAAGGTTTGGGAAAATGCCTGTAGACTGACGAAACTTCCCAAAGACCCAAGGCTTCGTTCTCGCCATTTTTCTCTTACCGCGTTTGAGGCTTTTAGTCGACGACAGCTTACAAAAGAGATCACTGGAGTGGCAAGATATAAGCGGAGATTAAAATCAAATGCTGTTCCTACCATTTTCCCTCACAACAAGCCTCAACGCGCTCGGATAGCGAGTGAATTGCGCACAATAAAGCGCCAAAGACAAGAAACTCTTGCAAGAAACAAGAAACTCTTAAGCAGGCAAGCCGCTCCTGTCGCTACAGCGGTAGGGGAACCTTCGGGCGTACCGCTAGTCACAGACTAAGCTAATATTTCACCTCTACTGTAAGTTCATCAGGCAGTATGTGTGTCTGTTCAGTATTCACCTAATATGGGTGATGCTGCCCCTCAAACTGATCCAGACACGTCCGATGCAGCGGAACAGTGGCCAGCTGATGCGTGCCAAGCACTTAATATGGACCACCCTTACGTAGCTAAACGTGAGTTGGATGTACACGACATGGAGAACACTCGATCCCAGGATTTGTTCCCGTCAGATGACGAATTTAATGATGACAGTCAGCCACGACACAATTCCGATCCTGACTATCACACGTGTGCATTCATGGTTTTATTACCTTCAGTGAGAGTTTATAATGTCAATAGTCATGAAAATAAAAATGCACGAATGACAAGGTGTGTTGAAACATTTGGCCTGTACTGTATGTAAAGCACACGACAGCTCTGATTGCTAACAATCTACAAAATTATATTGGAATAAAGTTTGATGACGCTATAGCTCGCCTTGAAGATCTGCTAACAAAAAAAAAAACGGAGGTCTCGACAGCATACACTCTCTCGCTCCGTTGTCATTGAGACGCAATTGCTGCAAGTACATCACCAGTTTTGCCCAACTCTTTGTCTTATCAGGTATTTCCTGCTCTGCATTTTCCCTTTGCTGCTCGTCTTGTGAACGACCGACAGTGCTGTCCTGCTGTTCACTTTTCCGCTCTGGTTCAAATTGGAAGAGCAGAACCGACGACATGTTGGGGTAGCTAACGAGTGACACGGTGAAAGTTCGGCAGTGGGCCATGTGACGTCAACACACTGCGACATCAACAAGAATGGCGACCTATCAGTTAAAATAATTATACAAATGTTATTAAAACGAAAACATTGTGGGGTTTTAATATCAAATTATTATAACTCATACTAACGTCTATCTTTTAAGAATTACATGTCTTTAAGATTGAGGATCCCTTTAACTTTAATTTTTTTAGGAAAAAAAAACAAAATTATGTTATTTTGTGGTATTAGGACATTGTATGTGTTTGTTTCTACAGTTTTCCGGCTTGTTCACCAGTCTTGTTGTATTAATGGTTCTGCTGCTCATTGGACCGCTTTTCCAATTCCTACCTAAGGTGTGTTTTGGTATAGGAGCAGAGGTGAAGGAGCAGACACAAACCTCAACTTAGTGAGCTTTGTTTGTTTGTCCACAGGCGGTACTGGCATGCATCAACGTTACCAGCCTAAGGCAAATGTTTCTGCAGTTCCAGGATTTACCGGAACTGTGGAGAATCAGCAAAATTGACTTTGTAAGGCTGCAGAAGGGTGAAGGACTATAAGTTATTGCACCTATTCTGGAATGTGATCCCTTGGCTCGACCAGACTCACGTGAGCAGGGACTGAAGATGACTAATTAATTAATACCCTAGTTACCATTTTATAAACAACAAATTTCAAAAGCACAACTAATTGGGCTTTTTGAACTTTATATCAAAGTGTGGTCGATTTTCGGTGAAAACGACTGAGAGAACTGATTTACCCTTTACGTTTGTTCACTCGGTTGTCTGCTGATGCACAATGTGTCAAGGTATCATTTTAAGAATGTGGATTTTTTGCAGATAGTTTGGGTTGTCACTTGGCTGTCTGTTGTGGTTCTCAATGTGGATCTTGGTTTAGCCATCGGGGTGGTCTTCTCAATGATGACCGTAATCTGTCGCACACAAAGGTATAATTGTTAATTTTTAAAAAAAAAGTCATGTAATACAATAATAAGTACCTTAATATGTTTATTTTCAACGCATCTTTGTAATCTTATGGCTTCAAATGAAAGAGCCATTCCTGTTTTACTTGATTGAAGTCTGTTCCCTTCACAATGCATTGCAATTAAGCTGTATTGACTAGTCTAGTTCATTTACATGCACCTAAATTGTGGCTGAACTGGTAAATGATGAAACACATTAGTCTTGATCAGGTCTTTTGAACTATGTTTTTTTTTTTTTTTTTTGAAATTCATCAGGGCAGGTTGCTCCGTGCTCGGCCGGGCTAGCAACACTGAAATTTACAGACCCCTGGAGAATCATAGTAAGGTGAGACTACAGAACATTCATCTTCAAGTCCCTGTGAAGTGGAAAAAAGTGCAAAATTTTGCACACCACGCAAAAAATGCTGTCAAAAACGTACTTAGATAAAGTGGCAAGTAAATAAAATAATGCTTGAAAATTGTCTTTTTCAGCAATACACTTCAGTATGTTCAATGTATTTAATTACAAATGTCCTGAAATAGCTTTACAGGGTCTTTAAGTATGAATTTAAACGATGGAACTGTAATTGTTATTCCAGTGCAATGAGGTGCCAGGGATGAAGATCCTTACGTACAACGGGCCTATTTACTATGGCAATCGTAGCTTCTTTCGGGAGCAGATGAGCCGCCTGTTGGGCGTGACACCAGAGATGATCCGCAGCAAAGAGAAGGCCAGAAAAGCTCTGGAGAAGCGTGAAAGACAAGCTGCTGTTAACACTGTGGTACGTCTGCTCACTCACCTAAAGACCATAGTCAAAAATTAAACCCCTGCAACTGAAAATATTTTATAATGTACAACCATTTGGTGTTTCTGGTTCCTCAGGAAAGGGGTATTGCTAATGCATCGTTTTCCTCAGAAAATGAGTTCTTCAAATCTGGTAAATATTGGTGCATGGTTAGGTTACCTAATATAAATTGCAAATGCAATTCAGAAGTTAATATGATAACAATTTTTGTGAATGTGTAATTCAACAAGTCTCTGATTTTGTAAATAGGGCTGATTTAATTGGCCAAAATTGGCTTTTTTCAAATCAATAAAAAACTGGCACTTTTCATTTTTTTCATCTTTGATATTTTTTTAATCAGCTAAAAGTGGGTGGAAAAGAAAAATATCAGGCATTTTTTCTGTCATAAAGTTAAAAACCGAAGGACAAAGTAATGTAAAATAGTCAAATGATCCGACTGTTATTCATACCTTATAATGTACAACAGGGTTCACTAAATCCAGACCTCGGTGTCACTTTTCCTGTCGTGTTTTCCACGTCTCTTTCCCCTAACACACCTAAATCAAATGATTATGTCATCAGCAACCTCTCCAGAAGCCTGATAATGATCCTGATTATTTTGATTCAGGTGTGTTGGAAGAGGGAGACATGGAAAACACGACAGGAAAAGTGGCACCGAGGTCCGAATTTAGTGAACCCTGATGTACAATAAAAAGGTTATTCAATATGAATCGTTCACATGCCTTCCCATTTCAAATGGATGGGATGTGTATCATTGTCAATGGCAGCCAATAAGTTAGATATGTTCTCTAACAGTTATGGCATTACTATACTTGAGGTTTTTGTATTACCAGTTCAAAATTTATGTCTTCAGAAGCCTCTGAGCGTGAAGCCCAGGCAGTATTAATTGACTGCAGCAGCGTGATATTTGTTGACGTTGCGGGAGCGAGACTTTTCACTCAGGTCGGTGCACACAAAATACTTTAACCCACCACGGCACTTCATGTCAACAGTTGTGTATTGTTGATTTGCAGATGTGCGTTGAATGCCAGAAAGTTGGAGTTAATGTCTATTTGTCCAACTGCAATGGTAAAACCTTTCCATTTTTCAGAATTGTTAGTGTTTTATTAATAAATCTGTTCATAATCTGGAATAAATTCTGATCTCCGTTCCCCTAGAGAGTGTTTTAAAGATCCTCACAGCAAGCGGTCTCATGAACTACATCAAACCGCAGCATATTTTTGTCACCGTACACGATGCTGTCATGTACATTCATCAACAGAAGGTATGATACATATAGGTATGATATTGAATTTAAAAATAAGCTAAATGTTCAAACTATTATTGTAGGAAAAACATGCGGAAAGCACCACGACTGTTTGGGTGTGAGACAGACACAAAGTGATGAAGGGACGTGTTCTTCGATGAATTGTTGTGACGCAAATAAAACGAGCGAGCTTGTTGGCCCAGTATTGGACGTGTTTCTAAGAAGCAGTAGCCTGTTGTAGCCTTTACAGTGTTACTTATTTTATGTAAACATCATGCTGGATTTGAACAAAGATTATTTGAAAGATATACTAAAAAGTGCACAGGACTGGTTAAATACTTTTTATATTTATAGAGTGTGTGCATAAAGATGAACGTGTACAGGACATGCTGTGCTTTGGTATTTGTAACTGGCCTCCTGCGGCTGCTTTTTTTTCATAACAAATGTATCACTATTCAAAGATTATAAGACTATTTTATTAAAGGAAGCAATAGAATTCCTGACCAATACGTAGTCTTTGTGTGTTTTAATACGTTTTGGTACAGGTTCGGAATGTGAAGCATGTCAGGCTGTTGGGTTGTGAGTACAAGACATTATGAAAACTTGATGAAAAGCAGACAGAGTACCCGACCACAATATCCGGATGACTGTAACATGTGAAGCCTCGACAAAAATATGTACGGTTTTCATATTGAGTGAGACATTTTCAAGTTAATTTCTTGAAAAGGCTACAGTTACGTTCTCATTACTCTGCTGCCCTCGAGTGGTCGAAAAAGGCATGTCCTCACGTGGCCTGTAACCTTGACCTAATAATAAAACTGCATAAAACCAGGACACAAAAGGCAAAAGTCTTAATTATGTCCTCGCTTGATGATAGATAACCAAGTTATTTTTTCAGTGCACATTTCAAAGAGGCCTCTAAACACCTTCCCTGAGGATTTTCCTTTTTAAGCTCAAGGAGTGTTTCACTAATTGGCAGGAAGTAGACCACTCCTATTAGAGGATGGTACACAAAGTTCTGGCCAACTATTTACAAGCCAGACCTACTAACACGAACACCGGCCTACATTTTAAACAAACCACAGTCACTCACATAAGCATGGTCATTCCTTTGCTCCGCATCAGGGTTTTCGGCACTGATTTTTTATTTAAATAAAAACAGACACTAAACAGACAATTGATCGTTAAATACGTGTCTATTTTGTATAAAAAGCATACAGTATGTATGGTAGGTGATCAGAGAGAACCTGTCTCCATCCTGTGTTCACAAGTGTAAAGAATAAGGAGCTTATCCTACTGAAGAGCGCAGTGCTCATCAAATTCACATTATCAAAAATACACAAAAAGTCCAGGCAAAACCGTTTCAGTCAAGCACAAAGCATTTGCAAAATATTTCATAGTTCAATCTGACATCGTATTTGATCAACATTTGATACAACCTAATATAATTTTCTTGTGCCTTCAACTATAAAATTATAGAAAATAAATGTGGTAACTAGACATGGGACTGAATTTGAATGACGGTGCTGAACCGAGGCTTTTAAAATGACAAAGAAAAATGCCTGTGGAGCTGAGCCAAATTTAAAATGGGGAGAAAGAGAACCGATAACCCCATCAGCAACCTATCAATGAGTAGTCTTTTTCATGGTGAATTACACCACGAGCGGGTGAATGAAGAGACATTTAGTGCCATGAAAACACAAAATGAGCACAATTTCTTGGAATGCATAGGAGGGGGGGTTCATCAGCTGCTTGTTGGGTAACATATTGTATGATTAACACTGCAACAGACATTTATTTGCCCTCAGAATATGTGTATGTCATGATGTACTAATATCAACCGCAAGATGGCGTCATATTCTATTTAACGGTGCCAGCACCATATCATATCATAGGCAAAAGAACATGGGAGTCATTTCAAGACAAGAATGCCTTTAGAATTTGGCAACGAGGAGATATTGTCCGTGAGGTTTGTTGTAATACATAAATGGTACATTCCCTGTCAAAAGAAACAATAAAGATACAAACTTTAACCCCCCAAAACATCACAGTGCTGAATATCAGCTATTGGCATGTGCAGAGGTGGGTAGTAAGGCATTACATGTACTCCATTACATTTACTTGAGTAACTTTTTGTTGTTGTTGAAAAATGTAGTTCTAAGAGTAGTTTTACGAAGACATACTTTTGGCTTTTACTTGACTAGATTTGCGAAGAAAAAAACCTACTCTCTGCTACTTTGAGTTACGCAAGAGTCATTTACATTTTTCCGCTTTATTCTACATATTAGATTTATTATATATTTCTTAAGAGTAGGGCTACTAATTTCACCAATGAGACGTCACAACAATAATCACATGACTCCATTACACCAATCAGATACAAGCTTGCCGTTCTATGCTCACGCAAGCCTGTTCAATCGCGTGTCTTTAAAGCACCGTAACAAATGAAGTATTTGAAATACAGCACTGTCCTCAGCATGAATCAAAAGCGCGGATTTAAAATGTTACTCATCACTTGAGTATTCTTTTAACTGGATAATTATTTACTTGTACTTGAGTACATTTTTTGGATGACTACTTTTACTCTTACCTCAGTAATATTA
This sequence comes from Corythoichthys intestinalis, assembly GCF_030265065.1. Lineage (NCBI taxonomy): Eukaryota > Metazoa > Chordata > Actinopteri > Syngnathiformes > Syngnathidae > Corythoichthys > Corythoichthys intestinalis. The sequence goes on along the minus strand of NC_080396.1, from coordinate 30,662,383 downwards.
TTTTGAAGTAACGCTACTCTTACATGAGTAAAATTTTTGGCCACTCTACCCACCTCTGGTAGTAACGCGTTACATGTATCGGTACTCCGTTACATTTACTTGAGTAACCTTTAGAGAAAAATGTACTTAGAGTAGTTTTACTAAGCTATACTTTTTACTTTTATTTGAGTAGATTTGTGAAGAAAATACGCTACTCTTACTCCGCTACTTTAAACTTCACAAGAGTCATTCATTTATCATCTTTATTCTAATTATTAGATTTATTTATTTTTGCCAGCAATGCTGAGCGTAGAGACGTGCCTGGTGTATAGACCCTACTCACGTGACGTCACAGCCACGCCCCCGCGCCATGTTGTCCGTATACTCTTCATGTTAATGCATTAGCGCTTCGTAAATTCCTCCTATTATGGTGTGTTTTTCTGCTCGTTACCATTAATAATCAAAATGGTGAAGTCGTGTGTGGCGGTCGGTTGCAAAAACAGAGAAGATAGACGGAGAGACTTGAAGTTTTACCGTATTCCGAGAGACCCGAAGAGACAGAGATTGACTGCTGCAATTCGATGAGAAAACTGGGCTCCAAACGACTACCACAGATTATGTAGTAGTCATTTTATATCTGGTAAGATGCATTTAATATATATTTAGAGGGTTTTGGGCTGACAACCACAATTAAGATCATTGGTAGGCTAATCGCCGACAACATACACTCAGACGTTGTGAATGAACTACCTGAAAATATATAATTATAAGGGGATAATCAGACAGTTGTCATACAATTAATTTACAATTTCACTATTGAGGTCAAAAGCCAAAAAATAAATTCAACTAGGGACAATCTGGAGTAGTGCTATCGCACTTCATATTTATTACATATTATATATGTATGTATGTAGTGAGAGTGCTATCGCTAAACCATATAAACATTAAAAGCCCTAGCTCCATTGACAAATGACATGAAATACATTAGACTTGACAGTGGATGTTAGCAAGAACAAAAGATTTTGAATTGAAAATTTCGTAACTCACCTTCCAAGCACAAGATTCCTGCCGAATTTTCGTGTACGAGGACCTGTTTCACCCAACCAGCAACGTAGCATTTGTAAGCCTCCAAGCTCTTAAAGTTTTTCAAACTTTCGTGAGAATAGGCTGATTTTGTGTGGGCAAGATAGTTGTAAATATCAGGATAGCAGATGTCAGGCAAAGCTGGCGAAGCCAGCGGGTCGAAAAACATCGATTTAGGCATCAAATACGGATCTGGCGAATGGATAAACTGAAGCTTTTCCACGTAACACCTTTTATGCAACGCATCCAATGAGTTTACAGCGTCAGATAACACCGGGGCTTCCATGAATTGCTCTATAACTTGCTCGACTAATTGAAAACAATGAGAATAGGTCTAAAAAATAGATACAATATGGCGGCCGGAAACAGCGACACGCCCATTTTGTGACGTAGGTGAGTAGGGTCTATTAACGGGGTAGCTCTACTGATATCACCAATAAGACATTGCAACAATAATCACATGACTCCATTACACCAATCAGACGCAAGCTTGCCGTTCTATGACCATGCAAGCCTGTTCAATAATGTGTCTTTAAAGCACCGTAAAAAATGAAGTATTTGATAGAGAGCGCTGCCCTCACCTAACTCGAAAGCGCGCATTTTAACCGATCTCCCAGTTATTATTTGGCACAGATTGACCACGGCAAACCGGAGATATCATCCTATTAATTTCAAAATAGTAATTATGAAGGAACGCTTCTCTATTCAAACTCGGAACCATTTTCTCCACCAAAGGGCAGTCATGTGCTTTGGACGAATAATGCTTCATTTATTTAAATTTTTTTTTCTCTCGTCGGAATTCAATGATTTTCCTTTTTCCTTTGGCTTAATGTGGTTGTGTAACGGTTTATTGTACAGTATCATTATAACAATAGTCCATATAGATAACTTTGTGCTCAGAAAGAAATACCATTAAAAAAAAAAAAAAAATTATATATATGTATAAGCAGTTACTCACTGCTTACTCATGTTTCTCAATACTTGAGTATTATTTTCACCAAATACTTTTTTACTTGTACTTGAGTACATTTTTGGACGACTACTTTTACTTGAGTAATATTATTTTGAAGTCACGCTACTCTTACTTGAGTAAAATTTTTTGCTACTCTACCCACCTCTGGGCATGTGAAATAAGAGCATGCTCATGCATTTGAACCTGTTTGTGAAGTACAAAATTTCATTGAAATGTAAATTACATCATTGCTTTGTGAGTATCGGAACTTTAGATAAGCCTTTTTGGAAGTTGTTCTAGTCCATGGCAGTTGGATCTTGGACGCGTGGTTTATAACGACATCACTGCAGGAGCCAATGTGGAGTGAGCCCAGCCCGTCAACGAAGAACTCTTTGGGGATATTAAAAAAAAAAATGTGGCAAAAAAGATTCCTTGCATTCTTCCAATCATAAAACATCATGACAAATATAGCGAGACAAGAATTTTTGGAGTCACAGCTACTCACCCAGACTCCCAGGGCGAGCCAGGTGTGGGTTAAAGCCCACCTGCTGCACTTTTTCTGTTCTTGCCATGAAGAAGTTAATGACTGCAATCTGCATCAGTGTCTACACAAAAGGGAAATCTCTCAATGGCATGATGATAGCCACTCATAATGTGTAAACAGTCATTATGTTCACCCCCCTCTTCCACTGAGATGGTGTGACGGCAAGTTGACGTCCAGCCTGTTACCTCTCTGACTGCGCTCCCAACCTGTAGCAATTAAAAAACTAAGTTTTGTTCAAAATATGAGCATATTATTCAGAAGTGGAATGATTTCAACTTTTTTTTTTTTTTTTTTTTTTTTTTTGTGCTGCCACACAAAACGTATTAATCTTACCAGATCGAGACTGGTCCTCTCAAGGATGTCCACCATCTTCTCCAACTTCGTGTCTGCAGTGAAGATGGAATAATCATCCACGCAAACTACATATTTGGTAGTCACCTGAGACAATGCCAAATTTCGCCCCACAAACAAACACTGATGATAAAAAAAAAAAGACCACTTACTAGCAATCATGACTGTTGCGTGCCAAGGACGGCTCGCGAAGGGCGTAACATAAAACAAGCCACACAAATGTACGAGTGGACACAAATTTATTTACACAACAATCAAACTCGCAATGAATATGTACAGAATGCCGACGAAGCGTGACTTCAGGGTAAGCCCAGGCCAAAACAACAAACAAAAGGAACTACACTTAAACCCCACCCGCTAACTAAACCCTGATCATGTAAAAGGAACAAAGAAAAGACAGCTTCTAACCTAACTTCCTACTCTATACAAAACAGGAGAAAACGGGTTGAACAGAAATGGCGACTTACCCTTACTTGCTTCAGTGCCCTTATTTACAGTGGTGAACAAAAACGATCCAATAATGGCAAAACACAAAAGACCTCACCGAAAAAGCGGGAGTGTATCAAACTAGCGATCAAATGCAAACGAGAGTGAATGGCGAGCAAACAGCTGGCGAGGAGGACCGCGGCAGAATGCTGTCAAATGCTACCTCATAGAGCATTGACAGCGGCAGGTTTATGAAGCTTGGCACCTTTTTCTTGGCCAATCAGCGGCAGCGACGTCGTCGGTCCGTCCTGCGTCAATCAGCTGTCGTCACAGTGGGAGGGGAAGCAGCCAGCTGGTGGAGGTGACGATCAGCTGACTGAAAGAGTCTTAGAAAATTAACTATTAAACGCCCAGGGGCCGTCACAATGACTAATACCAATTATGAATAAAAATTTACCTTTCGGAATGACATAATGTATTGCTCAATGTGAGGCCCAGTCACTTGCCGAGGGTTTTCATTACCATCTGCGAACACTATTGTGACATTTGGATTATATTGTTGTATGCTGTTGATCAGATTTTTGAGATGATTGTAACGTTGAAAGGTCTTCGTCACAATGGTAACAAGGCTGCTTATATCTTGGGAGGAACCACTGAATTTTTTAAAATTTATGATTTTTTGTTTGTTTGTCACGTAAACATACCTATTTCTTGCCATGTCAGGCATCAGGTCCCACTTTCTTGTTCTCATGCTGCTGATGCTTCTCCCCCGGCACAGAGTCCTCTTGCGAGTACCGATCCGGTTTGGACGGTGGGCTCGAGTTAAGAGAGGCGACGCTGGCGACCTGAGCGGCCATGACATTCCCACTCTCTCACCTCCCTACTCTTTCCACAGCGCCCTTTTCTCGCAGCAAAGCGACTCACTTGTGAATAAAGCCCAAATATACAGTATATATATATTTATATATACATATATATACAGTGTTGTTAATCTTACTTTAAAAAAGTAATTAATTACAGTTACAAATTACTTCTCCCAAAAAGTAATTGCGTTAGTAACTCGGTTACCTGAATGTAAGAGTAATTAGTTACTTGGCAAAGTAACTGGTGATAATTTTCATGTTTTTTTTTTTTCTCAAAAAAAAAAACCAAAAAAAAAACCAAAAAACAGGTCACACAATGTGAGGTTTAAAAGATTTTTGGGACAATTGGCCCTGGCCCAATTCTTTACCCTAAACTTAACTGGACACAGGGGTATTGCGGATATTGCAATAACTAGATAGTAACCTGGAAGTCATTTAATGTTGTGAATCAACCGTTACAGTTGTTAAAATTGCTCCCGTTATTGCATTAGTTCACTTCTGTCTATTTTCGACATGTGTAAGTTTTAAAACTGTTTCATCACTTAAAGACAGATTTAAGTTTTGCTGATTTAGGAGCATTTGGGATAAAAAGTTACTTGGGTTAGCTAGGAAGGTTCTGTACAACAGAGCCTTCCTGAGAAGTCTACTGCTTTAAGATGGTGGCTGTTTACTAACGCATCTAGTTCTTTATTATACATCTTGCTAATGCCGCCGTGTCTATCATTTGCATCTAGCTCTGTATGTGATATCTACCAAAGCATCACGTGGGCGTAGTTTGTAGGCTATCGGCTACAGTTACTGTAGGTATTATTAATAGTAGCATAGTAGCATCACGTTTGCAACGGCGTCATACTCCCTTGCCTCCTCCCCACTCCTGCTCTGCTCTCTCGTCTCCGTGAGTCCGTCTTTTTCAGACTTTTCTTGCGTCAGTCAACTGACATCGTAACACATAGTAACGCACGCCTTTCCTGCCTCAGTAACGGTAACGGCGTTGCCAAGATGAGAAAAGTAATTAATTAGATTAGAGCTGAAACGAATACTCGAGCAACTCGAGTAACTCGAGTTTAAAAACTGATCCGAGTAATTTTATTCACCTCGAGTAATCGTTTATTTTGACAGCTCTAAGCATCACGTTTTGCTCGGACTACTTTTAATGCGGGACAACGTGCTGATGTCACGTGCGGGGAGGAAGAAGGGAAAAAAAAAAAAAACTTACTGCAGCTGAAAGCCGCTACAAGCGACGCCGACGTTGTTAAATACTAGCCCGCACGATGCTACTTGCCGTTAGCGTCTGCTGCGTCTCATAAAGATCACATGTATGTTGACCTAGATGCACCTATCAGACTCGGCCGCCTCTGGGCAGCGTTAGCAAACAGCCGCCATCTTAAAGCAGTACAGCGCTAAGCGCTAATAAAGAGCTCTAAGCGCTAATAAAGAGCTCTAAGCGCTAATAAATAAGATTAACGTTACTGTCATTACTAGCTCACGTAACGTTAGCCCTGCGGAGGGCTAGGTTTCTATTAATCATGACCACTGTCGATGCGTGGCTAACGTGTCTTACATACAGGCTTTAACATAACTTAGCATTGTGGAGTGATGAGGGTGTAAAATAAAAACTTAATAATGCTAATTATCAATTTTAGCTCAGTAGTCATTGCTGGCTAAAACACCAAGTAGCACTGGTCCCTAATGTGCTCCAATACAGCCTGTATCATACATTTATTTTGAACACTGCAAAAACTCAAAATCCTAACAGGACTTACAGTTTAGACTAACTTAAAACTTAACTAGAACTTAAAAATGGCTTGACACCAATAGAAATTCAATTGAAACACGTGGGAAAAAAGTGATGTGTTTTATCAAGCGTAACGGCATTTTTAGGTAAGATATTTACGTATATATATAAGATCTAAAAAGTTTTCGAGTGAAAGCAGTGAATTAGTCATTTTTTTAATTCTAGTTACAGTTTGAGATGCAATTGTTGGCTGTTTTCAACAATATACATTGAAAATAAAGACATTGATTGACTGAAAATGGTTCAAGATTTGATGAAATGTCTTGTTTTCTCATGTATATTTATAATTGCTCTTCACCTAAAAATATATTTGTTTTATCCGATTACTCGATTAATCGATAGAATTTTCAGTCGATTACTCGATTACTAAAATATTCGATAGCTGCAGCCCTAAATTAGATTACTCACTACTGAAGAAAATAACACTGTTAGTAACACCGTTATATTCAAACGCCGTTATTAACAACACTGTATGTATATATATATATATATATATATATATATATATATATATATATATATATATATATATATATATTTACATAAGCCCGAATAATACATTTTTTGGACAGTTATTTTGTATTTAGGGGTACTTAAAAGGCTGCTTGGGGGACTGACAAATGAGTGCAACTCTTTTTGTAATCACACGCATAACTCAAAATTTCCTAAATTATCTTTCTCCATTGAAATGAATGGATATGCCATTCCTCCGTTCCGAAACTGTGACCCCAAAAAGTTTATAAAGAGTTTTTAATAAGGAAAAATCACTATAATTTTACCTCATCAGAGCATGTACTACTATAGTAAAGGAATTCAATATAACGTAAAGAATTGAACCATTGGTGCATCTGATTATTATATTGGCTAGCTACATGTGTGGCTGCACAGTTTCTGTTGAAATAGCTGTTCCCTCAACGAATAAAACGCTGCCACATGGATTCTGTTTATTAGCCAGTTGATGTTTTCCATTATTTAGTTAGCTGACTTAAAGGCAAAGCTATGTGGTCGTTTCAAATATACTACAAGGAATCATTGTTTTGTTTTGTGACGGTAAACTTTGACTGGGGCATTAACACATTGGCTGCCATTGACAGCGATATACGTCTTATCCATTTTGACTGGGAGGGCTTGCACGGATTATTCATTTAATTGCTTAGCATCCCTTTGCTGTTTGTGACCCAGGTTCAACCTGACCTAAAGAGGGCCAAAGTCATTTTCTTGTCTTTCTAGTACATTTGTAATGGACAACTTGGAGTGAGGGGGCGTGGCGCACCATGGAAGCGCGCGTGTGTGAACTTCCGCATAGGTATATGGGGGGCCGTTAGGGACATAATTCAGGATTACCTTTCACACACACTTATCAAACGTTCTCACACACTCTATTGAAACATTTTCTGCGCACGTATAGATGTGAGATTCTCGCACGCATACATGTGATATTCACGCACACATACATACGAGACGCGTGCACGAATACATGTGAAATATTTTTTGCGCACGCATATATATGAAATCCTTGCACGCTTACATGTGAGACCCGCGCGCGCATATATATGAAATCCTTTCACGCTTACATGTGAGACCTGCGCGCGCATGTATATGAAATCCTTTCACGCTTACATGTGAGACCAGCGCGCGCGCATATATATGAAATCCTTTCACGCTTACATGTGAGACCAGCGCGCGCGCATATATATGAAATCCTTTCACGCTTACATGTGAGACCAGCGCGCGCGCATATATATGAAATCCTTTCACGCTTACATGTGAGACCTGCGCGCGCATGTATATGAAATCCTTTCACGCTTACATGTGAGACCAGCGCGCGCGCATATATATGAAATCCTTTCACGCTTACATGTGAGACCAGCGCGCGCGCATATATATGAAATCCTTTCACGCTTACATGTGAGACACTCACGCGCATGAATGTGAAATCTTTGCGCTTATACATGTGAGACACTTACGCGCATACATGTGGAATACTTTTTGCGCACGCACACATGTGAAACAATATTTTGGGTGCCATGTTTGTACTACATGTCGAATCCATTTTGACTGGGAGTGGATGGAAAGGAAGATCGGATGTCTAACACTGTCATTACCAGCCGTGAAGTTAAAGCTGGCAGTATTTTCATGCTCCTAAATGTTTCCCATTCAGAAACAGCTCTAACTGTCAATACGTTGCAAAAATGAAACCTGGATGGCTCAGGGTGCGTCATTGAGATTCGGCGTCTGTTGTTGTACGGCTGGCGCTGCATTAACTTACCATCACTTCCAGCGAATGTCGACGGAACGTGGGTCCAGAGCATAGCTGCAATCAGCACGAAGTACCGCACAATATTTGCATAAATATATAGAAATAATGTATATATATACACACACATACACTATACAGGGTGATGAAAAAAAGAATGGGCCAAAACCATTGCGGTAAATTGGGGGGGGGCAATAACTACATTGACACAAGTATTGTATATTTTTGTTTTTATTTCATGCTTTACAAGTGCTCAATGTGACCACCAGCAGCATCACGGACAATCAAGCTGATATGACTAAATTTGTTAACTTACTTGATAAAGAGACTTTCTTATCAAATTAACAATTTAATTAATCATTTCAGTCTATGTCAATGATTTTGAAAGGAATAAATGTGTGATTTTGGCACATTGTTTTTGAATCACCCTGCACATACACACATACATCATACGTACAAACATAAATTATATATACAAACATTCCTTATATATAATTATATTATGTACAATATGTATGTATAATATGTGGTCAATAAACCTTACTGCGACATTTTATTCTTATACTTTAACACTGTCTTGCATCTGTGAATAAACACAATTTGCACTTCAGTCTACAAGGCATATATATTTGGCAATTGGAAACAAGGTGGGATGGTTTTTTTTATTATTTCAAAACAGTTCCAATGGACTTCTTCAAATCTGAAATTTTACCTTTTTCATCAGTCATATGCAAACTGATATTGACAATCAAACCACACTCGGTATAGTAGCTTAAGATCCATTTTTATATACATATTCAGTAACTTAAGTACTGTGGAGGGGGGGGACAAGTTAGTCCCTCACATGCCGTTTTACTGAATTCTCATCCCACATGCAAAACAAACATTATTTCTTTTACACATTTTAAACAACGAACCAACCACAACAATATTGCACTCAAACCAGTGTGGATAAAATAATGATTTGTTGTAGTGTGGGACATTTCCAACACCGTATATCCTGGTCTGCTCGCGTTGTCGTAGCGGAACTGTTGCCCCGATGCGAGGCTAGCTGCAAAGGCTACCCCAAGATGCATCGGCGTGCCCGGGCATCAGTCTCGGGGTTCCCGCGCAGCGTGCGAAAACTCTACCACCGAGCCACCAATACTTGCAATGGAAGACTGGCAGCACGCTGAAATGATTAATCACAGGGTACACAAAGAGACAGACGACCATTGGCACCCACATTCATACCGTCACTGAGTGGCAATTTATCCTGTGCTTCTCTTTGTCGATATCAGCAGGTAACCTGGAGTCGTCCGGATACTGGCCTCCATTTAAATGTGCCAAAAGCCGGAGGAACAGTTGACGCCCACTTCAATTGTGTCATAAGCTACAATGTAGCTTATTGGTCAAACTAACGTCTTTTCCTCCACGACCTTAGAAAATAAAAGCAGGCAAATTAGGTTAAAGAGGAAAAAAGGTGATTATACAAAAAATAAACAGGTCCATGACCCATATTTATATTATATATGTATTTATACTTTTAAGAATATTGCCAAACTTGACTGATCCTTCATACAAGTAAATACACTGCCAATGGGAAAACCCATTGGCAGTGTATCAAATACTTGTTCTCCCCACTGTATATATCCCTTCTGTCGCACTAACGTATTATTTGGAAAAGGCCCAATAATGAATCGTAATATGCAGCCCTTTTACACTGTCTACTAAAATACCGTGCACACTCATAACTGAGAACCTCACACAACTACACAAGTCTTTTTTTTTTTTTCCGAAAGTAATGCTAAAAATAATAGAATTTTCCAAAAATTACATTTCGGTATAAAAAATGATAGAGAAATACACACTATTATTTCTAGATTCATTTAACAGTTTTATCCAGGAAAAAAATGATTGGAAAGATTTGGTGTTATACATTGCTGCACACTTTTTAAAAGATAATACATTTCCTATGAATATTCAGAAACATTTTCAAAAAGGTAAGGCCACTTAGAACCCCAGAGGTATTGATATGTTGGTGAAAAAAACAAAAACTTGTAAAGACATAACATGATTTTTTTTTTTTTTAGGGTTGGAAAGGATATTTTTAACGTTTAATTTTTTAAAACCAAAGACAGAGACTTGTCACAGATAGCTTTGTTACAATGTAATAAAAAAAAAAAGCAAATCTGGTAGTTTTCAGATAAATTGCTATCGTTATTAATGCATGTGATAGAATATTTTATCCAAGCAATAATTTGCTCATCCCACTAGTAATTTCTTTTGCTTATGTGAACAAGAATTTTGTTTTGATGTTACTAAGTATGGAATAGTAATATACACAGGTTCAACTCAAGGAGCAAGGGCAGCTAGTAAGAAAATACAACAACAACATTTATTCAAAGTACTACAGAACTCACAAAATCATATAATCCCCAAAATATACACAAACTATCTAAATAAAAAATATTGAATTTGAACAGTCCCTTCAAAGTCTTTTGCTGCTGTGCCTCAATGTCTGTTGTACTATTCAGTGTATGTGTGCACTATCGGGATAGTGTGACTGTATATTGTGTGAAGAATTTTGTAGTGAAGGTGACCTTATCTGCTTTGGGTGATGCTCCAACAGTTGGCTGAAGTTGAAAAAAATTGGTCCTCAATCCCTCATTGAATCAGGCCGAATCCTCCTTGACATCAATTCTGTCTGTCAGATGTAGATCCAGCAATTAAAAACAAACAATCTGCATATCAAGAACTTAATTTTCAACCAACCATAGAATGTACAGCATGGCAAGTATAACCTACAATACTGGTCAAAATTGGTCGTTTCCCACATTTAACTATTTGTTCATGAATTGTACAGTGACTGATACTAGCCCACCTATCGATAATACTTTCCAAAAATGCATCAACATACAACATTAACTTATTTGTATTTGAAAAAATAACATCTTACTATATTTCCAATTTCCTCCAATTGTTTTTTAGACAAAGAAAAGACACAATATCTTGTAACTCAACTCTACAGGAAAACGTGTCTATGACATATCCTCTTGCATAGTAGCATAAAGCATAGCAACTCACCAGACACTTGTATCACACAGAACTCAGATGTAATTCGCTGATTAGAGCAGTCTGGAACTCGTCTGCAACAAAATCAACCTTTTATGGTTTCGCGTACATGAAATTGAAATACGTTTTTTCGAAACCATTACCAGTTTTTCTTTGGTTTGAAAGAGGTCGCGCGAGCGTTAGCGTTTTCTCCATTAGCGTTCATAGCATCTTCATTTCCCAAAATGCAACGCTCATATACCTGGTTTTAGTGCAATGCAAGATCATATAATGCCATCTAGTGGACGTTTTAACTAACAGCAGTCATCAAAAATACAGTTTTAAATAAAAACCATAAACAATACCTTTATCAGTGTTCCACTTCATTATAGAATGTTGGCTAGTACTGAATGGCTGTGAATATGTAGTTCGATTTCATCCCTGCTGACCCTTATATCGATTATAATTTGATGTTGATGAGGCCGCACAATACTTTGGACTTCCTTACAATCTCAGCCAAGTAACATCTTGAAACATATTTATTCAGACAGGCTTTCTTCCTCATAATTCCATTATTCTTTTTAATTTAACATTGTTGTGGGTTTTATCTGTATGTGTGTATTTTAACTTATTTTTTACCTTTTACCTTGTACGGCAATCTTGAGTGTCCTGAAAGACACTTAAAAATAAAATGTAATATTATTGTTGTTGTTAATATTATTGTTGTTGTTTTGGCGTGAACATATCACCCCAATTTTAGCATCTCTTCACTGGCTCCCGGTACATTACCGAATACATTTTAAGATATTATTATTTGTTTTTAAATGTTTGAATAATCTTGCGCCGCCATATTTGTCAGAACTGCTTCAGCCTTACAGTCCAACCAGAACCCTCAGATCAGCTGACCACCTGCTTCTAGTAGTCCCAAGATCAAGGCTGAAGCTTAGGGGTGACCGTGCATTTGCGGTGATGGCGCCCAGGCTGTGGAACCAATTACCACTTACTATTAGACAGGCCCCCTCACTTACGGATTTTAAATCACGTCTTAAAACATTTTATTTTTCGTCAGCTTTTAATGTGCAATGACAGTTTATGACCTCGTCTTTTATTTATTTTATTTTATGTGTTTGTTTTATCTTTCAAAGTTGACTTATTTTGCTGTGTTTTGCTATGTAAAGCACTTTGGTCTCCTTGGCGGATTTTTAAATGTGCTATACAAATAAAGTTGATTGATTGATTGATTGATTAATGCCACGTTTAAAACACACAATATAATTTATTCAATAATGCTAAAAAAATCTTAAACTTTATTTAGATCTATCTTTATCAAGCTTAAAATATATGTGCTAATGAAAATATCTTGCTTTCTTGATTATTCAACCATTCAATTTATTATAATTCGATGGCATGCATCAATGTGGATACTTATAATTACCGAGACTTATGTCTGATAGCTTTTTAAGTCATACGTATCTGTACAGATGTTTTCACATGCATTTATACGAACGTTTGACCAAGGAATGTGAGATATTTTTCAGTCTTATGTGTGAGAGGTTATTCACTTGTGTGTATAAGAGGCTCTCAGTAATGAGACTGCACAGAATCTCACTTGTGTGTAGAAGAGCATCTCACAAATGACAGTGCACGGCATTTCAGTAGATAGTATACGAGGCATTTTATAGTAGGAAGCTGTACTGGTCCTTTTCAAAATAAAAGTATTTACGGCGGAAGCGATATATTTTTACTTGTATAAAGCATCATTCAAGCTTGGCAACATTCTTAATAGAATAAATACATATATATCATCTAAATATGTGTCGTGGACCTTTTTTTTTTGGTGTGTAAAATCACCCTTTTCCTATTTAACATAATGTGCCTGCTTTTATTTTGTAAAATCGTGAGGGGGTGACGTTAGTTTGACCAATAAGCTACATTGTAGCTTCTGACGCAATTGACGTGGGCGTCGACTGTTCCTCCGGTGTTTGGCCCATTGAAATGGAGGCCTCGGGACGCTATTGTGGACGAGTCCAGGTTTCTTATCGATTTCGACCAAGGAAGCGCGGGATGAATTGTCACTCAATGACGGTATGAATACGATGTGGGTGCCAATGCTCGTCTGTTTCTTTGTGTTCCCTTTGATTATTCATTTCAGCGTGCCGCCCGTCTTCCATTGCAAGTATTGGTGGCTCGGTGGTATAGTTCTCGCACGCCGCGCGGGCACTCCGAGACAGATGCCCGGGCACGCCGATGTATCGTGGGGTAGCCTTTGCAGCTAGCCTAGCATCGTGGAACCAGTTCTTCAACGACAACGCGAGCAGACCTGGATATACGGTGTTGGAAATGTCCCACACAACAACAAATAATTTTTATTATATTTATTTATACCACACTGGTTTGAGCGCAGTATTGTTTTGGTTGGTTTGTTGTTTAAAATGTGTAAAAGAAATAATGTTTGTTTCGCTTCTGAGATGAGAATTCAGTAAGCGACATGTGAGCTACTAACTTGCCCCATCCCCAGTACTTAAGTTAATGAGTATGTATATAAAAATGTATCTTTAACTTTAACTACTACACCGAGTATGGTTTGATAGTCAATATCAGTTTGCATATGATTGATGAAAAAGGTAAAATTTCAAATTTGAAGAAGTCCATTGGAACTGTATTTTGAAATATTAAAAAAAATAAAAGTGTTGCACCCCCCCCCCCTCGTTTCCAATTGCCAAATAAATATGCCTTGGAGGCTGAAGTGCAAATTGTGTGTTTATTCACAGATGCAAGACAGTATTACAGTTTATGAATAAAATGTCGCAGTATAGTTTATTGACCGCATATTATGTGTACATAATTTTATATAGTGAATGTATGTATATAATATTTTTATATATATATGATGTATGTGCAGGGTGATTAAAAATCAATGTGCCAAAATCATCACGCATTTATTCATTTCAAAATTATTGAAATAGACTATAATTATTACATTTTTAATTAAAGTACTTACTTTTTTTTTTTTTTTTTTTACTTTAACAAGTAAGTAATCTTAACGAATTAAGTCATATCGGCTTGATTGTCTGTGATGCTGCTGGTGGTCACATTGAGCACTTGTAAAGCATGAAATAAAAACAAAAATATACAATACTTGTGTCAATGTAGTTATTGCCCCCCCAATTTACCGCAATGGTTTTGGCCCATTCTTTTTTTCATCACCCTGTATAGTGTATGTGTGTATATATGTATGTTTATATATATACATTATTTCTATATATTTGTGCAAATATTTTGCGGTACTTCGTGCTGATTGCAGCTATGCTCTGGACCCACGTTCTGTCGACATTCGCTGGAAGTGATGGTAAGTTAATGCAGCGCCAGCCGTACAACAACAGACGCCGAATCTCAATGACGCACCCTGAGCCACCCAGGTTTCATTTTTGCAACGTGTTGACAGTTAGAGCTGTTTCTGAATGGGAAACATTTAGGAGCATAAAATACTGCCAGCTTTAACTTCACGGCTGGTAATGACAGTGTTAGACATCCGATCTTCCTTTCCATCCACTCCCAGTCAAAATGGATTCGACATGTAGTACAAACATGGCACCCAAAATATTGTTTCACATGTGTGCGTGCGCAAAAAGTATTCCACATGTATGCGCATAAGTGTCTCACATGTATAAGCGCAAAGATTTCACATTCATGCGCGTGAGTGTCTCACATGTAAGCGTGAAAGGATTTCATATATATGCGCGCGCGCTGGTCTCACATGTAAGCGTGAAAGGATTTCATGTATATGTGCGCGCGCTGGTCTCACATGTAAGCGTGAAAGGATTTCATATATATGCACGCGCGCTGGTCTCACATGTAAGCGTGCAAGGATTTCATATATATGCGCGCGCACTGGTCTCACATGTAAGCGTGAAAGGATTTCATATATATGCGCGCGCGCTGGTCTCACATGTAAGCGTGAAAGGATTTCATATACATGCGCGCGCAGGTCTCACATGTAAGCGTGAAAGGATTTCATATATATGCGCGCGCGCTGGTCTCACATGTAAGCGTGAAAGGATTTCATATATATGCGCGCGCGCTGGTCTCACATGTAAGCGTGAAAGGATTTCATATACATGCGCGCGCGCTGGTCTCACATGTAAGCGTGCAAGGATTTCATATATATGCGTGCGCAAAAAATATTTCACATGTATTCGTGCACGCGTCTCGTATGTATGTGTGCGAGAATCTCACATCTATACGTGCGCAGAAAATGTTTCAATAGAGTGTGTGAGAACGTTTGATAAGTGTGTGTGAAAGGTAATCCTGAATTATGTCCCTAACGGCCCCCCATAATAAACTATACCTTTATCAGTGTTCCACTTCATTATAGAATGTAGGCTAGTACTGAATGTGTGTGAATATGTAGTTCGATTTCATCCCTGCTGACCCTTATATCGATTATAATTTGATGTTGATGAGGCCGCACAATACTTTGGACTTCCTTACAATCTCAGCCAAGTAACATCTTGAAACATATTTATTCAGACAGGCTTTCTTCCTCATAATTCCATTATTCTTTTTAATTTAACATTGTTGTGGGTTTTATCTGTATGTGTGTATTTTAACTTATTTTTTACCTTTTACCTTGTACGGCAATCTTGAGTGTCCTGAAAGACACCTAAAAATAAAATGTAATATTATTGTTGTTGTTTTTTAATGCCACGTTTAAAACACACAATATAATTTATTCAATAATGCTAAAAAAATCTTAAACTTTATTTAGATCTATCTTTATCAAGCTTAAAATATATGTGCTAATGAAAATATCTTGCTTTCTTGATTATTCAACCATTCAATTTATTATAATTCAATGGCATGCATCAATGTGGATACTTATAATTACCCCCATACTTATAATTACCGAGACTTATGTCTGATAGCTTTTTAAGTCATACGTATCTGTACAGATGTTTTCACATGCATTTATACGAACGTTTGACCAAGGAATGTGAGATATTTTTCAGTCTTATGTGTGAGAGGTTATTCACTTGTGTGTATAAGAGGCTCTCAGTAATGAGACTGCACAGAATCTCACTTGTGTGTAGAAGAGCATCTCACAAATGACAGTGCACGGCATTTCAGTAGATAGTATACGAGGCATTTTATAGTAGGAAGCTGTACTGGTCCTTTTCAAAATAAAAGTATTTACGGCGGAAGCGATATATTTTTACTTGTATAAAGCATCATTCAAGCTTGGCAACATTCTTAATAGAATAAATACATATATATCATCTAAATATGTGTCGTGGACCTTTTTTTGGTGTGTAAAATCACCCTTTTCCTATTTAACATAATGTGCCTGCTTTTATTTTGTAAAATCGTGAGGGGGTGACGTTAGTTTGACCAATAAGCTACATTGTAGCTTCTGACGCAATTGACGTGGGCGTCGACTGTTCCTCCGGTGTTTGGCCCATTGAAATGGAGGCCTCGGGACGCTATTGTGGACGAATCCAGGTTTCTTATCGATTTCGACCAAGGAAGCGCGGGATGAATTGTCACTCAATGACGGTATGAATACGATGTGGGTGCCAATGCTCGTCTGTTTCTTTGTGTTCCCTTTGATTATTCATTTCAGCGTGCCGCCCGTCTTCCATTGCAAGTATTGGTGGCTCGGTGGTATAGTTCTCGCACGCCGCGCGGGCACTCCGAGACAGATGCCCGGGCACGCCGATGTATCGTGGGGTAGCCTTTGCAGCTAGCCTAGCATCGTGGAACCAGTTCTTCAACGACAACGCGAGCAGACCTGGATATACGGTGTTGGAAATGTCCCACACAACAACAAATAATTTTTATTATATTTATTTATACCACACTGGTTTGAGCGCAGTATTGTTTTGGTTGGTTTGTTGTTTAAAATGTGTAAAAGAAATCATGTTTGTTTCGCTTCTGAGATGAGAATTCAGTAAACAACATGTGAGCTACTAACTTGCCCCATCCCCAGTACTTAAGTTAATGAGTATGTATATAAAAATGTATCTTTAACTTTAACTACTACACCGAGTATGGTTTGATAGTCAATATCAGTTTGCATATGATTGATGAAAAAGGTAAAATTTCAAATTTGAAGAAGTCCATTGGAACTGTATTTTGAAATATTAAAAAAAATAAAAGTGTTGCACCCCCCACCTCGTTTCCAATTGCCAAATAAATATGCCTTGGAGGCTGAAGTGCAAATTGTGTGTTTATTCACAGATGCAAGACAGTATTACAGTTTATGAATAAAATGTCGCAGTATAGTTTATTGACCGCATATTATGTGTACATAATTTTATATAGTGAATATGTATATAATATGTTTATATATATATATGATGTATGTGCAGGGTGATTAAAAATCAATGTGCCAAAATCATCACGCATTTATTCATTTCAAAATTATTGAAATAGACTGAAATTATTACATTTTTAATTAAATAAAGTACTTACTTTTTTTTTTTTTTTTTTTTTACTTTAACAAGTAAGTAATCTTAACGAATTAAGTCATATCGGCTTGATTGTCCGTGATGCTGCTGGTGGTCACATTGAGCACTTGTAAAGCATGAAATAAAAACAAAAATATACAATACTTGTGTCAATGTAGTTATTGCCCCCCCAATTTACCACAATGGTTTTGGCCCATTCTTTTTTTCATCACCCTGTATAGTGTATGTGTGTATATATGTATGTGTATATATATACATTATTTCTATATATTTATGCAAATATTTTGCGGTACTTCGTGCTGATTGCAGCTATGCTCTGGACCCACGTTCCGTCGACATTCGCTGGAAGTGATGGTAAGTTAATGCAGCGCCAGCCGTACAACAACAGACGCCGAATCTCAATGACGCACCCTGAGCCACCTAGGTTTCATTTTTGCAACGTGTTGACAGTTAGAGCTGTTTCTGAATGGGAAACATTTAGGAGCATAAAAATACTGCCAGCTTTAACTTCACGGCTGGTAATGACAGTGTTAGACATCCGATCTTCCTTTCCATCCACTCCCAGTCAAAATGGATTCGACATGTAGTACAAACATGGCACCCAAAATATTGTTTCACATGTGTGCGTGCGCAAAAAGTATTCCACATGTATGCGCGTAAGTGTCTCACATGTATAAGCGCAAAGATTTCACATTCATGCGCGTGAGTGTCTCACATGTAAGCGTGAAAGGATTTCATATATATGCGCGCGCGCTGGTCTCACATGTAAGCGTGAAAGGATTTCATATATATGCGCGCGCGCTGGTCTCACATGTAAGCGTGAAAGGATTTCATATATATGCGCGCGCGCTGGTCTCACATGTAAGCGTGCAAGGATTTCATATATATGCGCGCGCGCTGGTCTCACATGTAAGCGTGCAAGGATTTCATATATATGCGCGCGCGCTGGTCTCACATGTAAGCGTGAAAGGATTTCATATATATGCGCGCGCGCTGGTCTCACATGTAAGCGTGAAAGGATTTCATATACATGCGCGCGCAGGTCTCACATGTAAGCGTGAAAGGATTTCATATATATGCGCGCGCGCTGGTCTCACATGTAAGCGTGAAAGGATTTCATATACATGCGCGCGCAGGTCTCACATGTAAGCGTGAAAGGATTTCATATATATGCGCGCACGGGTCTCACATGTAAGCGTGCAAGGATTTCATACATATGCGTGCGCAAAAAATATTTCACATGTATTCGTGCACGCGTCTCGTATGTATGTGTGCGTGAATATCACATGTATGCGTGCGAGAATCTCACATCTATACGTGCGCAGAAAATGTTTCAATAGAGTGTGTGAGAACGTTTGATAAGTGTGTGTGAAAGGTAATCCTGAATTATGTCCCTAACGGCCCCCCATAGAATTGAGCGGAGTCGAGATACGTAGCGAGAGCAGGAGGGGGGAATTGAGTGGCACAGAGTAGATTTTTTTTTTTGCTCAATATTATTTTCTGTGCTCAAAATCTACGATTGCTCGCTTAAAATCTTTAACTGCTCGCTCAATATCGTTTTTTGTGCTCGAAATCTAGATTATTTTTGCTCAATTTCCACTATTGCTCGCTCAGAATAGTGTCAGCAATATAACCCCATAGTTAACAGCCAGGCGCATTGCTGCCACCTGTTGGATTAGGTGCGAACTGTAGATAATCATAGAGGATAGGGGGATAAAAACAGTGACGTGTGTATGGCGGTTCTGTGATCCTCCAGAAGCTACAGATTACCAGTCCGCCCCTGGTGACAACTACATCTATCGTGCGAGGATACTTCATCACAGTAGCATTTTACATATGCTACAACGATGTTCTTCTATTAGTTGGGTCATTTTAGAATTGTAAGACAATTTACGTCCCTTCCTAAGGTATAAGTGCTTTGGCAGCAGTGTTGTTAATAACGGCGTTACAAACGGCGTTATTTTTTTCAGTAGTGGGTAATCTAATTAATTACTTTTCTCATCTTGGCAACGCCGTTACCGTTACTGAGGACGGAAAGGCATGCGTTACTATGCGTTACTATATTGGTCGAAAAGTCTGAGGGAGACGGACTCACCGAGACGAAAGAGCAGAGCAGGAGCGGGGAGGAGGCAAGAAAGTTGTGACGCCGAGCAAACGCGATGCTAGGTAGCTCCAATAATTCATGTTGTAGCCGATAGCCGACAAACTACGCCTGCATGTTATGGTAGATATGGTAGACATGGTAGATATCACATGTACTGTATATAGATATAACTAGATGCAAAATGACAGCCGCCATCTTAAAGCAGTAGGCTTTTTAGGACGGCTCTGTTGTAGAGAACCTTCCTCGCGAACCTAAGTAACTTTTTATCTAAAATACTTCTAAATCGGCAAAATCTTGATTTGAATCTATCTTTAAATGATGAAACAGTTTTAAAACTTTCATATGTCGAAAGTAGAGAGAAGGGAACTAATGCAATAATGGGAGCAATTTTAACAACTTTTAACAGTTGATTCAGGGTAAAGGGTAAATTAGGGTAAAGAATTGGGCTCGGGCCAATTGTACCAAAAACCTCCACAAAAAACTTCACATAGTATGGCCAATGTTTTTGTTTTTGTTTTTTTTTTGTTTTGGTTTTTTTTTTGTTTTTTTGAGGAAAAAAAAAAAAAAAAGTAATTATCACCAATTACTTTGCCAAGTAACTAATTACTCTTACATTCAGGTAATTGAGTTAGTAACGCAATTACTTTTTGGGAGAAGTAATTTGTAACTATAATTAATTACTTTTTTTCAGTAAGATTAACAACACTGTTTGGCAGACAGCCATTTTGATTTCATGGGGAATTTTATGTCATAAATAAGATGAAACCACTGATAACTATTGATATATTACATTAAAGTATATACAGTACCCCCCGCCCCCCAAAAAATTGAATATCAAGTGAATGTTTTATTTTGACAATTTAACATAAAAGATTAAACCAACAAAATTGTATGTCAATTTGCTTGTAATGGCTCATCTCAAGCAGTTCCTTGTAACTTCTCTGATTCTGAGTTTTTTCAGCTTATTATAACCACAAACTAAAAAAAAAAAAAAAAAAAAAAAAAATGAATACAATGAAAAGCTTCAGTTTTGTACAAAGTCGCCACATTTGTAATTTAAAACACCTGCAAAAGGTTCCCGTGCCTTTAAAAAGTCTGATATATAATACTGTATATAAAATTACAGATAGTATCCCAAAAATAAAATGGTAACACCATACTGAACCCGTGCTTGAGCCCTTGATCTCAGAACTGTCAGCGGACATTCCAACCACTCTTCCTCCGTGCCTCCCTTTTTAAAAGCTATTTGTGGAAAATTCGTGTTTAATTTATCTTTACAAGTGTAAAATAAAACAATTTTCATGTTTCTAAAGACGCTTAAACCTGATGTAAGGTAGTCAACTCCTGTGCTTATAAGTGTTTTTTTTTTTTTTATATATAAATAATGCCACAAATTGTTTACTAAAAGTTTACCATTGACAGCATGCGATTACCAATTTCAATCGCTTGACAGCACGATTATTATTACAATGTTTCAATACGGTAGGTCATGTTATAAAGTGGGCCGGTCTGTGGCATGAAACTTTTGTGCTGAAAATGAGTCCCACTTTGGCTCTGCATACAATTATAAATAAAATGTTAATGAAAACTAAATTCACTCAGGCCAAATGACGACAAACAGAATTACACTCTGATGATGGCCCCGATCACACTGTAAAGTAAATTACCTGTATTTTAAAATTTCATTGTATTTAACTACTTGACTGGCATTGACATTGCTAGATGTCCAAATCATATGAAGGGGCTACTAAAAGCTGCGACAATTAAGTGACTTAAAATAATAGCAAAAAACTCCAGCAATAACTGACAGGACTAAATGATGAAAGTAGATCCTAATGAGTCTTCCTTTCCTCAGATGTCTTGGTCCCCCCCCCCCCCCCCCCAAAAAAAAAATCCGAACAGAAGATGATGTCACACCCAGAATGAGCTGCAGATTTTTGCAACGTGCTAGCACACTATCCATGGGCTTTCTAGTTGTCACGTGGCGGAGGCAAAGTGAACCCAAATGCAGAGAAAAACGGGAAGGCAGACAGATAGCAGTCGCCAAAATGTTTTAATTGAAACAAACCAAAAACCCAAAGAACAAACAAAAAGATCAAATCGGGGATTAAAAAGTCCAAGTGAAACTCAGGGGTACTATAAAAACAGGGAAACAAGATCGCTTACTGGGATACAGGAAAAACCGGGCATTGACGCAGAACATTAGAATGGACGCTGGGATAGACAATGACACTACCAGAACAGACATTGCATGGGGAACATAAATACATTAATTGCTTTGGCTGTTTGTTTAGTGAAATATTGCAGTGCTGTCCTGCTCATCATTTTTCCGCTCGGGTTCAAATTGGAAGGGCAGAACCGATGACATGTTTATGTAGCTAAAGAGTGACACTGTGGAAGCACAGCAGCGCCGCCCATTGACCACCACATTGCATTGTCAACAACAATGGCGACCTATGTGTTCAACTAATTTTACAAATTTTATTGAAATGAGAACATTAAGAGGGGTTTTAATGTCAAATTGTTATAATTTATACTAACATTTATTTTTTAAGAATTACATGTCTTTCTATCCGTGGTACAATTTAAATATCCATATTTTAGGAAAGTAGGCTTACATGACTGTTGTGATAAATGAATAAAAATTAAAAAAAAAAATTTCAGTTTATTCATTTTTAGACAGAAGCAGCACGCAAAACGCCAAGCTAAACATTAAGTAAAAATATCAAAATGGCTTACCTTTTCAGGCAGGCTATGGCAGGCAATGGATCAAGATTGTCATCTGTAGGACCATGGCCCACAACAAAATGTTTACTACATATGAAGGTGAATTGGCTTCACTTTGCTGGCATTAAGCTTGTCTTTTTGACGTCCGCACATGTTGATCCATTGTTCACATTTTTTGGCTTCGGGAAATGTATGAGGAAAACATCCTTTACATGTCATAATGTCTAGAGTCGTTTCTACAAGTTCCATAGCAGCAGTGTTTAATCGGCATTTTCTTTTTTTGAAAGATTTCCAGCAGAAAAGAAGCAGTACTTGCATTGGTTGTATGCGAGTGCGCTTCTATGTTGACCACCTTCCGGTTTATGTGGATGGAAAGCCCATCTTCACATTTAGAGAAAATGATGAAAGAGTCAAAAGATAATGTACTCAAGAAGTTAGCCACACCACAAAAATCATCGTGGCATAGCAAGAAGGGAGCTATTTCCCTCCAGCCTTGGCAAGTGGGATGCTAAAGAGTAGGCTGTAGAAATCAAGTCAATTTAGTTTTCATTTAGTATATTACTTTATTCTTGTTTTCCTTGGATCAAAGTTTTGTTGCAAAATCTTTCAATGAATGTTTAATATGTGATTATATATTGATTTTGTCTTGAATAATAGATCGCTACCATTTCAGAGATTAAAATGATCTATTTTACTTTAATAATTAATGGCATAATTTAACCCGGAATGTTTCTTCCAATAACACAATTTACCACAAATTGAGGGCATGTTGAGTCAAAAGTCAACCCCCCCCCCCCCCCCCCGTTGCTTTAGGATTTATGATGATGTGAGTCTTCCCAACGATGTAACACCTTCTTCAATTGGGGGCTTGACTGTCATCCTCTTGCACTTTGAGTAAAAACAGGCCGGATACATCCCACTCTCCTCTATTCATAACCTCCATGTCGCAAAACCTTCAATGGACATGCAGTTTACTTTGTTAGGAGTACATCTAGTGGTCGAGATTGTTATAACAACATTTTAGTGCTTTCTTCAGCTGCCCTCAAACGTGAACGGAGCGATTAAAAAAAATTAACGTCCATTATTATTTGCTATTATCTCATTCAAAGAATATAATGCTTTCTGTACTGTTGTTTGCACAAGGGCGTAGGTTTGCATAGGGACGGTGGGGACGAATCACTACCAACTTTTCAGGAGGCTCAGATTGTCCCCACCAACTTTTAAGCAACCTTATTTGCATTAGATAATGTCATTTAGATTGTCTTCCCATTTGTTGTAACGATAGAATTGACCCTACCATTATTAAGTGAATTATTTTCATTATTTTCAGACTTACATTTACCCCTTTTTCGCTTGCTGAATGTGCCATTCCATGTTGTTTTTCCTCAAACGCACGTTTGATTGGCTGACGACTTGACCCGGCACCCTCACCACCCATACACACGCAACTCTCACAGTACAGAATTACGTTACATGGGAGGGATATTACAGGTTTTTTTCAGCCAGCAGCCCACTGTACGTAATGTAAAACGTAATTGTTGTGAAACGCACCACTAATTTAGCTAGTGAAAGTCTGACCTGCATCACAGTTTAGCATTACCATTACATTAGACTGTTTAGGAGACGTGTCCTACTGTATGTGTATTCTACTTTGGTAACTGTCGAAACTTGAGTGTTTACATGTGAGTCAAGCATCACACTTGAGATGAACAAACCACTAGTTTATGAGTAACACAATAAACCGAACGACCGATTGCCTCGCGTGCACACTTCCGTTAACTCGGATCTTCCTTGACGGCGCAGGTCTGACGCGGAAGTATAACTCGGCCTTTACTCTCATCAATACTGCCGCTGTAGGCGCACTATCCTATTCCCCTCACTATCCACTCGCGGGGGCCTGCGCTTGTCAGTGAGGTTCCTTATTCTCGCTATATGAATATACAACTTTAGCATTTGTTAATAATACGCTCTGTGTGTAGTATCATCCATCGATTTTCCTTTTTAAAGAGCATATGACACGAGAAAAAAAGTCTTAAATGGCATTATTATGTGAATTAGAATCATATTTTGAGACGATTCAACTATATACAACAATTTAGCAAAGCACAGATGACGAGAAATTAGTCTTTTAATCTGCCGGTTAGCCACGCCTACCATTATAGGGCTTTAGCGTCCCCAACAGGTGGATGACGTCAGCGGTAGACTGGGCTCATCGGTTTTACTATTCAGCACATTGAGGGGGAATTATTCAGAATGAGGAAAACGCGACGAAGAGAGCCGCAAAATGTCATTGTTTCAGTCTCTCTACTCCAATATTTTTACAGGATATTCTTTTTATCCAAGTATTTTTCCCCAATAGCTATATAAATGGCTTGAGAAGGACCAGTCAGCCCGTCGAGGGGGAACTATTCACAACGAGGAAAACGCGACGAAGAGAGCGGCAAAATGTCATTGTTTCTGTTTCTTTACTTCAATATTTTTACAGGATATTCTTTTTTATCCAAGTATTTTCCCCAATTGCTAAATAAATGGCATGGTCATGACAAATAACAGTCTTGTGCTGAATGGAATATGAAATAATAAAAATGCATTCATTCAGGACGACATGGCAAAATTACTCCATAATGGTCAAAACTGTCGACTTCACCGTTACTGTCGCACCTCCCGAACGATATTTTCTGACACCTAAATCGGACATATGTCATTTCCCTTCCCCGGCTTCGGAGAATGTAAACAAACCAGAAGGCGTGACAGCTAGCCGACATGCTAACCCGAACCGAGTAATGTTTCAAAGTCTTCGAAGCGGAAAATCGCACATAACTATCCTGGATTATTTGACATGACGACCCGGTTGTCGATTGTGTTCGCGGATCGGCAAACCGCCCGGCGGAGAGCAATTTACAGTTCGTTCCCCGGAGGAGGGTGGCTGGAGTTGTTGTGCAGCTAACGTGCTGCTGCTAATGAGCATTAGGAGAGCTTTTTACATGCCTATCAATGATCAAACGTAAGTAGTCCTTCATTTAAAGGAAGTTTGTAGTGTTTACTTTGTAATCGCTGTATTCGTATTTGACATAATACAAAACAAGATGTCTACTCACTTCCTCGTAAGTCCAATGGTCCCACAGTAAATATCCACGGTGAATGGGAACCTTTTGAAACTCCAAAAAGGCACATACGCCTCTCCCTCATACAGAATGATTTTTCTGCAGCCGTTTGGCTGGCGTGATGCGAAAAATAAACGTATTAATCAGCAAAATCAGCTGAATCCTTCGTCCTCATACACAACAGTACACTGTAGCGTGAAGAGGACGTCTTCTACCGTACACGTCACAGCGCCCTCCTCCTCAATGCAAGACCGAAGCCGGAAGTCACTCATTTTCATGGCGCGGGATTCAAAAAACTAAATAAAAATAGCGATCGCTTCCACACACATCCAAGCGGCCCATATCATTCAGGGGCATAAAATACCGCGTGTATTATGAAATAAACATGCTTTTTCGTGTCACAGGCACTTTAAATGAGCACTTTCAAGCGAACGCAAGAAGTAACAACGGGAACATTTTTAAACAGGCATTTCACGGGAGAGCATTTCGACTCTTCGGCCAATCACGGGAGATCATTTCGACTCTTCTGCCAATCATATAGCGAGAGCGAGTGGATAGTGAGGGGAAGAGGATAGTGAACCTACACCGCTATTTCGGTGATTGGCAACTTACTAGTACATATGACAGCAAGGGTACGGCGGCTCATGAGTGTCAAGCAACGTATAACCAAATGTTCTACAGTAACGTTAATTACACTCTAAGAAATATAGTAAACTCTGTTCAGCTGTAAGAAATTTAGTGTACCAAGGCTTACACCCTTTCTACCCCGTTTTCATTTTTATTTTGCTTATGTGGTCTTAAAGCAGCCCAAACGAGCTTTCATTTTTTGTTGAGTTTTGCTGTGCTTGTGGACAAAAGCAGTAGTAGTAGTTTTTCCTGAAAGAAGACTCAAATTTTATTTATTTATTTTTTTATTCCCTGACTAAGAATTTTGTTGTTGTTGTTTTATTTAATTTATTTAGACAGACAATTTTGATAGGTATTAAGACAAACGTTTATTTATTTATTTATTTTGCATTCCTTGATACATAAAAGATGATTTACAAGTTTGTATTCCTTGTGTATGTTAATATAATTTGTGTTCACATAATGCAATTTAAATTTCCCAATAAAATCCAGACATTTATTCTGGAAGTTTTTAAAATGTTGTGTTGCAGTTTTTGAAAACAAAGGTTTGAATCAAACGGTGTATCACCTGAACCAACACATATGCACTGCAAAAACCCATCTCCATAACGTTGAAGAAAAAAAATTAAATTCCCTTGTTTTCAGTGTAAATCTATTAGAACTAAGTGAAAATATCTGCTAGTGCTTTAAGTAAATTTTACTCAGATTTCTTAAAATAATATAAAATAGCTAGCTAAAAAGAAGATTAACAGACTTATTTTATGTAATTTTTTTTTGTGTATATTTAGTCTTAAAAAATTTGTTTGCCAGAAATGTTCTTAATTCAATAATACAACTAGCTAATGATAGCGCCAACATATTCATAGTTAGTTTTGGCGTTCAATGTATTTGTTGTTGTTGTTTGTGATTCTTCTCTCTCTCTCTCTCTGTCTCTCTCTCTCTTTCCTTCTTTTCTTCCGTTCCCCTCCTGTTCGCTGCTTTCTCCTAATAAACGAGGTACGTTGAATGATCACAATGGGAGTATGTCATACGTTTAAGCGTCTTTCTGTGGCTTGAAAAGCGCTCTAAATCAATGTATTATTATACTCCCATGTGATATATTAAAACTGTGTCGACCAATCGGACACTCAGATATTCATTTTCTTTGACAAACAGCTGACCAGGACAGGTTAAAGAATAAAACAAAAAGAAATGTTCTTAATTCAAGAATAGATACTATTCAAAACATTATTTGAAAGCATTTTTTTCCTTTTATATGTATAGGCTTAATAAGAACAAATGGTAATATTTACTAAAAGTAAGTGAAAGAATCTGACACATCGATTTGTTAACTAGCCTTTAAAACTCAAAACGATGAAAATTATTCAACTAGATTCAAGAAAAAGTAACAGATTGAGACGTTATACTGTAAATTTGCAGTGTGAAAGTTAGTATAGGTCAATATAGATTAATTTTGCATCAATCATCAATCAATTAAATAGGTTCTTCTTGGAGAGAAATGTAGCCCTGACTGCCGTTCACCCAATCTGTTTAGTTTTATTAATGTCCTGTCTCCAGGAAAATGTGTACATGCAGGTTATGATTAAGGTTATTTTGTCCCTACCAACATTGAGACCAAACCTACGCCCTTGGTTTGCATCATCAGTGACAAGCCAATTGGGGGTTGAGATTTTTAAACCTGTGGTAAAGAACATGACGTTATAATTGAATGTAGATTTTCTACAATGTATTTGTCAATAAGGATTATTTTAAAAAGTAGTGTTTCCACATTTGAGTCTTTTAAAATGTGTTTTAGGTGACTGTAATCCTATCTGACTTTACATCAACATTGAAAACAATTCACTTGCTAACACACAAATATTCTGCTGGGAAAGTAATTTGACAATCCAGGACAGTTTATGAATAATATATGGAATGACAAAATATTTATTTAATTATTTATTTATTTATTTATTAATTCATTTATTTATTTGTTTGTTTGTTTGTTCTTAAAAAAAAAAAAAAATCTTAATTTTGGCACACCTGTGATTCCATATAATGGAATTATATGAAGGGCTGATCTTGTACAATATTTCAAAATAAAAGCACACAGAGTGCACAATTACTTATTTTTTCAAAGTGATATTAACAAAAACATACTTTGTAGTCACACATTTCTTATACACATTCAGTTAAAATACTAACAAAAACATAGTTTGTAGTCGCACATTTCTTATAGACCCTACTCACATGACGCCACAACCACGCCTCCGCGCCATATTGTCCGTCAGCTCGTCGTGTTTACGTATTACCGCTACGTAAATTCCTCCTATTATGGCGTGTTTTTCTGCTCGTTAACATTAGTAATCAAAATGGTGAAGGCGTGTGTGGCGGTTGGTTGCAGTAACAGAGAAGATAGACGGAGAGACTTGAAGTTCTACCGTATTCCGAGAGACCCGGAGAGGAGAGCGAGATGGACTGCTGCAATTTGACGAGAAAACTGGGCACCAAACGATCACCACAGATTATGTAGTAGTCATTTTATATCTGGTAAGATGCATTTAATATATATTTAGAGGATTTTGGGCTGACAACCACAATTAAGATCATTGCGAGGCTAATCGCCGACAACATACAGTTTCAATTTCAAGATGTTTATTTCTTCCGCCATCATTATTTTTTGAATAATATTTACCTGGTAACAAGTGAAAGAAGCTGGCCTCGTCTACGGATCATCAGTTAAACACGGGTGTCCAAACTTTTTGCAAAGGGGGCCAGATTTGGTGTGGTAAAAATGTGGGGGGGCTACCTTGGCAGATTTACGTAGAACAATATATTTAAACAAATTTTAGCAAGCCCTTCTGTGGGTCACATTTGCTTTATTATCATGATTTTTTAATTCATAATTTCAACAATCTCGCCTTTGTGGCGTTCTCTTTCGACACTTGGGCTCTTGCGAAATACTGCTGCTGTGAAATTAAACTAGCTTCAAGTTGCTTTAATTTCTCGCTGCGTATCTTCCCTGCAATGTTGTCGTACATGTCAGCGTGTCTTGTTTGGTAATATCGCGTCACATCGAGTTTTGAAAACAGCGAATGTCTCTTTGCAAATGAGGCAGACACAGTTGTTGCGTATTTTATTGAAGAAATAGTCCAATATCCACCTATCCTTGAAGCGTCGGCCATCGCAGTCAACTTTTTTTAATTGATTGTCGCCATTTTAGAAAATTGGAAGTAAAGAGTCACACGGGGTTATGTTGCTTCGAGTGCTGCTCTTAATGTTTTTCAAAGTTTCTTGAGAATAGGCTGAGTTTCTGTGGACAAGATAGTTGTAGATATCAGGGTAGCAGATGTCAGGCAGAGACGGAGAAGACAGCGGGTCGAAAAATATTGATTTAGGCATCAAATATGGATCTGGCGAATGGATAGACTGAAGCTTTTCCACAAAACGCCTTTTATGCAACGCATCCAATGAGTTTACAGCGTCTGAAAGCACAGGGGCTTCCATGAATTGCACTATAAATTGCACGACAAATTGAAACCATTGAGAATACGAATAAACAATGACGGACAATATGGTGGCTGGATACAGCGACACGTCATTGTGTGACGTTGGTGAGTGGGGTCTATACACATTCAGTTCAAATACATGCACTTATTAATTTGTTGCAGTGGCAATGATAACAAACAATTTGAACATTTGAATATCTGCATTTAAATTGTGCACCTGACCCGCACCTTCAAACTCAGACAATGAAATAGGGATGTGTTTATTTGAAAGTAGATGATTGCTGCGGACACAACAAAGGGATAATTGGTCAATTTGTTGGTGATGATGCAAATAAACACATTTGCAATTCCTATGAGATAGATCCATTACTGATTCTGTCACCTAAGGGATTGTAGGTTTATTTATCCTGTCAAACATGACAAAAACACAAAATAAACAAATTGGCTTTTGATGTGAAATTATGATACGAATAGAATCTACAACTAGAAGACTTTTGTTCTCATATTAAAGGCTGTTATGTGGGTAAGAATATTTTTAAAAAGAGGATTATTAAACCTGACACAACTTTTCTCTCAAATGCTGAACAGTGGTAGTTGTAACCCTAAATTTGTCTGTATTATTGGTTTGAAATCCTTTTGTGTTAGCAGGCCTGAGTGAGAATGTATGTTCCTAACATGACACATGAACTTTGATGGGACAGAGAGGAAAAAGTAAGTGAACCTCTTGGCTACAGATTCTCCTAGAGTCAGGCACGAACCAAACTGTGGTCCGATCGATGAAACATGATTAGAAGTGTGTCTAACAGCTCTTCTGGTAGCTAGAAAACACACACCAGTTTAAAAATGCTACTTGTCATGATCAGGGGTGAAAGTGGCTAGAATTTCTTGCCGGAACTCCCCGATGTGAAAATCGCCACGGAGCCAGAAATTTTGTTTATTTATTTGTTTATTTTGATTTTTTTTTTTTGGGGGGGGGGGTCAAACCTCCAAAAACTACGGAAATGCAAAGACAACTGTTTTGGCACAGTTATTTCTATAACACATACAAAAACTGATTTTCGTTCAAAATTGTATTTTTTCAATTATTTGCAACATAAAAGTTAACAAAAACAGCAATAACCCCAACCTCCATCTCCTAATTTTTATTTTCCCTCATTTCCTCACATACTAAATGCTACTTACTTACTTTAACTACTTAAGAACATAGGATGTAAAATAAAATTGAAGGTAATGTAAACATTTGCTTTCTTTTTTTTATTATAAAGATATAAGGAACACACATTCAGAAAAATAAGTACAAATGACTTATAGTATGCAGAGTGAAATGGAATATATTTTTAAGATCGCGCAAACGTTGACTTTTTTTTTTAATCATAAGGAAATGAATAAGTAGCTTAAAATAAATGAACAAATACAAGTCCAAAGTGCACATTGACAGCTAAGATGTTCTGAAACCTTCCAATCAGAGCAAATAAAACTAAATATAATAAATAAGCCTCCTCAACTCTTTCCTTGCTCTTAAAAATTTGATCAGTTTTCTGTTGCATTGCCGTTTTTTTTCTTGTCGCATCAATTCAACAACCTTTTTTTTTTTTGCTGTTCCAGAAAACATACACATTTGAATCAATCAGAGCTAACTATCTCTGCTAATCACGTCAGTATATCAGCCACTTGAACGGATTGATGAGTCCAGGTGTTTTGCTTTGCTGCGTGCATTCTCACAATGACGTGACTCATCATCGTCAGACTCAGATAATTGCAGCAGTTGGGGAAACCTCCATGGAATAAAATCAATAATAAATATCGGTGGAAACGGATTACGCTACACAAGCACTTTATTATCCTTGTTGTTAACACTTGTGTATATAAATCTGATGTTGGTAGATTGTTTTCTTCTTGGAGATGAAATGCATGTGTGACAGTTTAGGATATTTTTTAATTATTTTTAAATAGCGTTTTGACAGTTGCCGTCATATATTTGGAATCAAAGCACCATGTACCGGAACAGCATTCCGGCCCTGAATCTTATACCGGAACTGCGTTCCGGCCCTGAATCTTATACCGGAACTGCGTTCCTGACCGTTCTGGCCCACTTTCACCTCTGATCACGATTCATAGTCTGATGTGTAACATATTTCACCTAAAAGAGCTCACTTAAGACCTACATTTTTTCCAGTTAAGTAAAAAACTCATAAAGGAGAAAGTTCACCTGGTGGTGTGTGTGTGACAGAGGGGGGGTGTTTGTTGGGGTGTGTGTGGGCGATAGTATGTGGAGGTGTGTGTCTGCATGTGTGGGACTGAGGGATGTTGCTCCACCTTGTCGGATGGTGTCAGGGGGCCGTCCTGGGTGCTGGGATGTGGATATTCTATTGGTAAAGACGGGGGTGCACAGTGCCAACCCCCCCCCCCCCCCCTTACACGTTGGGAGCTTATCCGAGGGCTAAAGCACAGTAGTTTCATTCTCTGCATGACTAACACATACATTAAAGGAGGTACACGCATGACTACAGGGTGACCCAAAAAAAAGTTTACACTTAGTTGACTGCTTGTTTAAAAGCCATTGAAACATATCTAAATAGGTTGTCATGCTTAAGTGATACATTAAGGTCACTCAATGCAGCTGGTAATCTCTCGTCTCTACAATTCCTGTGCTTCTGCCAAAAATGAAGAAAACTTTAGCTGTACCTGAATTGCTGCGTGCCGGTCTGACACCTACTGAGATTGCAGCAAATCTGAGAATATCCAGATGTGCAGTCTACAAAGTTAAAAAGAAGCTGAAAGATACTGGAACAGCCTCACGAAAACCTGGGTCTGGAAAACCCGATCTGTGCGGACCAAAAAGTTGATTGACAAGGTGATATGTGGCCACCCCAGAGTCCAGATCTCAATCCCCTGGATTATAGCATATGGACAACTGTGGAGGACAGTGCCTGTAAGAAGCCACAAACTTCTGTGGCAGCCTTGGAGAGGTCCATTGTTAGATCTTGGGAAAAGATGACAGCATCCTACATAAAGAAGCGTTCCGCAGCGCCTGGAGGCTGTTGTGACACTTAAGGGAGGACACATTGAAAAATAGAGTGTACTGTACATGTTCTTTAGAATAATGTATAATTTGTGATTCAATTCTAATTCTAAGATGAATAAACATGGCATTTAAGTTGTATTATGGCAGTGTAAACTTTTTTTTGGGTCACCCTGTATAGGTGCAACTAGACACGTACACTCTTTTTTTAAATAGATCTTTATTCATAGAACCCTCACACAGGCCACGTTCTCACTAACTATGTAAAGTGCAACTCGGAAGATGTCATTCACTTTCAGAGTGCAACTCTGACTTTACTTATTGTATTTGGTTAATTCATGAGCTGCATGCTCTTTTAACAAAGATACAAAGAAAGACTGACTTATTTGTTTACTAAAGGGAAGCTAAATTCTTCTGTTAAATCTCGTAAGCACCACAGTGTTTTAATCAAATAATTGCGTTTCACTTTTGAAACTGAACTGCATCAGATACCTCAAAGAGCCGCATGCGGCTTCGGAGTCGCAGGTTGCTGACCCACACATATTTGAATAGTGGGCTGTTGACGCACTCACACTCACAGGTGATTTGTCCAGCAGGGGCGTTACCGGGCTGGGTGGGTTGGGGGTTCAGAGGTGGGCTGTGCCCACCCACGGATACACTCTGCCCACCCAAAGAAAACTGGATGTAGTAGTAACGGCAGTCTGGGCATTGGGTACGTATGGTATCCCATTCATATGGTCCAGATGTGTCTTAAGTTTTAACCTTTGCGTTGTTACCTCATCTTTCACCTTAAAAAAAAAAAAAGAAATGTTGGTTTTGTTCTTAGGGGGCGCTACACACATTTACGTTTTTTTTTATTTTATTTTTTTACATTTTATCAAAGTTTTCACCAGTGTTCACCTGCCGGTTGAGTTTGGGGAGTTTTGAAGCATTCTGAGGGGGTCAAAGTAGAGCTCAAAGCATCGGTGGGTCAAAGAATGACTGCTAGGGGGCGCTACATAGTGTATTTGGAATTTGTCTTTACACGGTATCAAAAATTGCACCAAATCACAACAACAGTTATTGATCTCAAGGAAAAAACAAAACATGTTTAAGGTGCAGTAGCCCTACGCGGGATCTTGACTTTCTTGAGCATTGTAGCTTTTTTTTTTCTTTTTTTTTTTTTTTTGCTCCCCCAGGTAAGACTAATGCCCACCCACACCTGGCATCCTGGACACCACTGTTGTCCAGTATGCTGGGTCACCTACTACACATTAATAACATTACTTGTGCCCTCACTTTAACCTGTCACACTTCCATCTGACCTTTCCTCCCTCTTATTGGTCTTCGGTTGCAGGCTGTGTCCCCTCCTCACGTGGCATCCTCTGTAAAAGTAGTCAAATCAAGATGGCAACGCTACTTTCATTAGATAGCATATGTGTTCAATTATGTTTTTTGTGTCACCATTCCATCTGCGCTTGCTTTCTCTCTGTCCCCGAACACCCTATTTTGTCCGACTGGATTACATACATAATCTAATTAACCCCAATGGGACTACACAAAATTCCCATTCAGGCTTAACTCAGTTAACTTGCTAACTTGGATGTTCCACAGCACTCTTGGCAAAATATTCCGTTGAAACCAATGAAACAGGTCAAACCAAAGTTGAAGTGAAAAGTGGAGCCTATCCCAACTAACAATGGGATGTACCCTGAATTGGTTGCCAGCAGGACATCTGTCCAATAGTTGAAGCTCAAAACTGAAAACATTTTTTTGTTGTATTAGTTTCATGCGGACAGTAAATTCCTGTGATTATAAATTATCATAATTCTACTGTAAATTTTCTGCTTAATTCAGGTGGAAGAATTTCCAAAGATTTGCACATTTTCTTCCAGCTGTACACTTAAAAAACTTGTTTTTTTCCCACCGAGGTGTGACAGTATTAACAGACTAACATTTGGTGGCGGTGACTTTTTCATATCAAAACGTCTTTTTTTTTTTTTTTTTTTTTGCTAAATCTTGTTTGACATACTCACTGTAGATTTCATGTGGTGTGGTCCTTGCCTGGGTTCTCTTCTACTTTTACTTTTGTGTTACACTTCTTGTTATACTTCTTATCAATACTTTATACATTATGACAACATAACATTATACGTATTGGGATGTGGTTTTATTTTGCGTGCCTGGATTTATGGTAATTTTAGCCATGTATAACATGCATTTTCCCCCCGACAAGTCATTTCACATAATTTGACAGAGACACATTTTGGCCGCTGATCCATAAACGAGAAAATGATTGTGATTAAATGTCTTATTTCATGGCATGCGCATCACATGATGGGGTTGCCAAAACCCCTCACATAATCTTTCCTTAAATAGATGTGCCATGTGTGAGGTCACAAAAACAATGTTTTGAATATTGTGTTTCTTTTTAATTTGCTTCCAAATCCACAGTCATAAGGGAACATACAGTAACTGTTTAAATATTTTCTTTCACTAGACACAATGTATTTTACTCAGAAAACACCTAAGCCCCAAAAGAATAAATCATTTCATTAAATATTTTTGTTGAGTTATTTGTAAGGGCAAACATACTTGAATATTCATTATCATTGTAGTAAAAGAATAAATTCTGTATAAAAGTTATTTTATTTGGAACTTTGAATCAAGTATGGAGAAGTTATTTTCATTTGCCAATCGGCAGGTTTCTATCGCGATTCATGTTCTTGTCGAGCATCTTCTTCACTCTGTCGATGCTGCTGCTTTCTATCTTGTCACAGCCCCTGGAGAAACCTGCAGCAAAACACAGCAAATGATATTTTATTAAAAAAAAAAAAAAAAAATCCAAATGCTTTCAAATGGTCAAATGTGTTGACGGTCTAGCATGGTTTTCTCTTCGACGAATCAAAGGATGTAACCATCTGGCCCAAAGTCCTCTGATATGTTCCATTTCACAGTGACCACATGAGCACACAAAATAGCTAAATGAATAGTTTCAATCTTTGAATTCAAAGCTTCTGTTAATGAAGGTTCACGTATACTATAGGCCTGCGTTGAAAGAGAAAAGTCCTTCACCTCAGCCTACACTTATTCAGAAAGACCCCTCTTCTTTCAGGTAATGCTCTCCTCCAAGGACCATTGTCTAGATCTAAAAACAACAATGACAACAACAACATACATTACACCTCCACAAAGAAATAATAATAATAAAAAAAAATTAATCTGCCTCGACAACATCTTGGCATTATTAGAGATGTATTGACTAGGAGTGGGACCCTCTTGGTACCTCACGATATGATACGATTTGCGATAGAAAGCTCATGATAACGATGATCTGACGATACAACGATTATCGATAGATTGGTCAGGAAATCATTCTAGGATATTCTACAAACAACTAATAAACAGTAGCACAAGATTCTGCTGTGAATTGGAATAAGTTTATCATTAGTAGACGTCCAATCCATTTGAACTGGGAGGGTGGCAGCGAATGAACATTCGTTCATCCGCTGCCATCCCTCCCACTTCAAACGGATTGAACGTCTATGGCCGGTAGTGGCAGCCAATACCAGGCAATGAGGTAATTTTGGGCCATTTAAGGTCATTTACCTGTTTATTTTCAGTTACTTCCTGTTGATTTCGGGGTATTTTATGGGTCTCTTCCTGTTTATTTTGAGTTACAGAACAGGAATTAAACTGAGAATCACCCAAATGAATAGGCAGTGACTCAAACGCAACAGAAAATGATCTGTAAATGCCCTAAAATGAACAGCAAGTGACCTGTAAATGCCCTGAAAATCAGACAGATTGACTGTGAATGCTATGGGACACTATTATGGTGGAAAATTTTGGTAGGAACTTGTTGGTTCTTTTTTTTAATTTAAAATTTTTTTTTAAGACATTGAGACTTTTCAAAACTATATCTCGATTCTTCTATATAAACAGCTAATAAGCGAAATTCTGTTTGATCCTTCTGGTCAAATGTATGTTCTTAATTATCATACAATATATAATTGCTTTGTCATCAGTGTTTATTGTACAAAACGATCTAATTAATTCAGATGGCACACTTACCAGGCTCAGAATTTCTCCTCCCCATTAATCCAACAAAGATGTCATGCATTTCCCCTGAAAAGAACCAAAATTACATCATTACTCAATTAAGAAAAAAGGCTCTTTCCATCAAGAATTACTTACTTTTTTGGGGGTACTGCACTTCTTCTTCCCCTGGGGAAAAAATGAAATGTTGCATGAAATTTGTTTTAAAAAAATGTTGTTGTAATTATATCGACACGTATGAGAAATTTTTATAATATCTGCACCTGCTGCAGCGTCTCTTCTTCCCATCAGACCCACAAAACTGTCATAATCCAAATCGCTATACCTCTTTATGAGGTTTGCTCGGGGGTTAGTCAAACCCAGAATCTGCTGCTGTAAACGAACACCAATCAGAAAAAACACAATCAATGCACGTGGAATGAATAGTTTACATTAGAAAGCCTGATTCCGAAACAACCTACAAGTGAAGTTAGTTTGCGCGACTCGGGCTCCTCGCAGCTGGACTGACCGCATCGAAGTTTGACGAGGAGCAGACATAACAGTAAAAAACCTCTTCTCATTTTCTCCAGCAACACCTGCAAAATAAAATTATCATAGTTTATTCCTCTATCACGGTCGATTACTGTTCTTTTATCCGAGATCCAGCGACTCTTAATGCGCATTCGATGCGTAATTACGCACCAGATGTGGTCAAAATTTCTTGCTCCTTCCAAATATGAAGTTATCATTAAATATACTCTACTCCGTCAATAAACCCAGAGTCGTTTTTCTTACCTGTTGTGTGTAGACAAGGTGATCAGTTGCGTGCTCAGGTGCAGAGTGAAGTGAGAGCTGCTTCAGTATAAATGGTGGGGTCTATCCTTCGGGAGACAATAAATAATAACTGGATATCTGCGGAACGCCAATCAGGAAGTGGAACGTAGGTGGAATAGAAGGTCTTATATCACGCTGCGATGAAAAAAGACGGTAGCCAGCTCAGCGATGGGTTCTCCCCACCCCCTGACACACGCACACGTAATGACACCGACATCATCACAAAGCCCACACACATTTGTGGAAGGATAATTAAGGCAAAGGAACATTACATAGGTGAAAACAGTCCATTTTCTTGTGGTTCATTGCAGTGGTGTTACCAGGATGACAGGTGTGGGCGGGCATTAGTCTTACCTGGGGGGCAAAGAAAACACAAAAAACAACGGTACAATGCTCATGTAGGTCGAAATCCAGCGTAGGGCTATACTCAGGGGTGAAAGTGGCTAGAATTTCTTGCTGGAACTCCCCGACGTGAAGGTCGCCACTGTGCCAGAAATTTTGTTCGTTTGTTTATTTATTTGGAGGGGCGGGGATCAAACCTCCTAAAACTACTGAAATGCAAATAAAAATTGTTTTGGCACAGTTATTTCAATAGCGCATACAAAAACTGATTTTCATTCAAAATTGTATTTTTTTTAATGATTTGCAAAATAAAAGTTAACAAAACGGCAATAACCCCGACCTCCATCTCCTAATTTTTATTTTCCCTCATTTCCTCACATACTAAATGGCAAATCTCAGTTTTAACTACTTAAGAACATAGGATGTATATTAAAATTGAAGTTAATGTAAACATTTACTTTTACTTTTTAAATAATAAAGATAGGGTTTAGTAACATACATTCAGAAACATGAGTACAAATGACATATATATATATATAATATTATATATTATGAAATGGAATATATTTTGAAGATCACGCAAACATTGACTTTTTTAAATCATGCAGAGTGAAATGGAATATATTCTGAAGATCACGCAGACATTGAATTTTTAAATCATAAGGAAATGAATGAGTAGCCTAACATAAATGAATATAAGTCCAAAGTGCACATTGACATCTAAGATGTTCTGCACCTCCCCATCAGAGCAAATAAAATAAATAAGCCTTCTCAACTCTTTCCTTGCTCTTGAAGATTTGATCCATTTTGTGTTGCTTTGCCCTTTTTTGCCGCATCAATTCAACAAACTTTTTTTTTTTTTTTTTTGCTGTGCCAGAAAACATGCACATTTGAACCAATCAAAGCTAACTATCTCTGCTGATCACATGTCAGTATGTCAGCCGATTGAACGGATAAATGAGTCCAGGCGTTTTGCTTTGCTGCGTGCATTCGCACATTGATGTGACTCATCATCGTCAGACTCAGATAACTGCAGCAGCTGGGGAAACCTCCATGCCGTCTGTTGAATAAAATAAATAATAAATATTGGTGGAAACCGATTACACTACACAAGCACTTTATTATGCTTGTTGTGAACATTTTTGTATGTAAATCTGGTGCTGGTAGATTGTTTTCTTCTTGGAGATGAAATGCATGTGTGGCAACTTAGCATTTATTTATTTTTTTACATAGCGATTTGGCAGTTGCTTTCATATTTTCAGATTTAAAGCACCATGTACCGAAACAGCATTCCGGCCCTGAATCTTATACCGGAACTGTGTTCCTGACCGTTCTGGCCCACTTTCACCCCGGGCTATACTGCACCTTGAAACATGTTTTCTCCTTGAGATAACTGTTGTTGTGATTTGGTCTAAACCAGGGGTGCCCAATCCCGGTCCTAGAGAGCCCATATCCATCTTGTTTCCCATGTCTCTCTCCTCTAACACACCTGAATCAACTAATCAGGATCGTTATCAGGCTGCTGCAGAGCTTGCTGATGAGCTGGTCATTTGATCCAGGTGTGTTAAAGGAGGGAGACACGGAAAACAAGCTGAATAGGGGCTCTCGAGCATAGGCGGATCAACTATTCAGGCGAAGTAGACGATCGCCTTAGGCTCCCAACCAGTAGGGGGCCCCCAACCAGCTGCCCTTGCCCCAACAAGCCACGGCTTGGGCCACCGGAGCCAGCAGCACCCCCCAGCTATTCGTCAAGTATAATTATGTCAGCATACCAAACAAATAACAAAACAAAAAAGAAAGCCATTTGAATGTGGAATTTATATTATCCCCCCCCCCCCACACAAACACACACACGCACTACAATGGACTGTTCCACGACGACGGACTGAGTA
The DNA here is from genome assembly GCF_030265065.1 of Corythoichthys intestinalis. Taxonomy (NCBI): domain Eukaryota; kingdom Metazoa; phylum Chordata; class Actinopteri; order Syngnathiformes; family Syngnathidae; genus Corythoichthys; species Corythoichthys intestinalis. The sequence goes on along the minus strand of NC_080396.1, from coordinate 30,622,476 downwards.
TCAGTTACTTAGCTTCATTTACAACCGTTTAGCATCGCTTAGCTCCGCTTAGCTGTTCGTTAGCTTCACTGAGCTCTCCTGCGGTTTTCACGCCACTAAGCTTGCTATTTTTCAGCTCACTTGCTACTTTACACGTTGGCTATCGTTTATTTCGAACACATGAGCGAACGTGATCTCCATGAGAGCCAAAGTGCAGTGAGGGAGAAGTTGAGAACAGGCCTCTAATGCCTCTTTTAACTTTCTTCTTGTTCTTCACACCGAACATAAAATACACGACAGCGCACCCTGTGGCGAAACAATGTAGTACAGTTCCAATCAGTCATACAATTACACTCAACAGCTGGTTAACAGCAATAGCACGTCATGTTCGTCATATAAATAATGATTTCTGGAATTAATCCCACATACTTCAGAATTAATATTATAATATGTTGAGTAAATACTACATAATACAGATTCTACACTAAGAATAGCTTTCAAATGACACTCTTCATGACAGATATGATTGGCAATGTATAATTATTATACTACTATTATATAGGGTTAGTTCAGTTAAAGAGATAGCTTGAGTGTCGAAGGCTGGAAAAGACGAAAAAAACAAGCCGACCTAAGCATAGCCTTAGCTTTTTTATCGACGCGACTGACAATGATATTTTCCTGTTTCAACTAGCTATCCTTTACCACTAGCCCTGTCTTTCTTATATACTATATCCTCTGGTTGTCCTACGTCTCTGACCGTTCTTGGGGGTAATTTAGTTAGTTTTGTGTAGCGATTGCAAATGCTACTCAGTGACGGCCAACGAACACTTTTAATTTTTTCATTAATAACAAATCTTAATTCTATAATTTATTTACACTTCCCCCTTACTAAAGTTGTTTTTTTTAAACAGAAAAGGTAACTGGCAGTCAAATACCATTTTAATTCTTTTCAGGTCATTCATTGTCAGACAGAAGTAGCACGGCACAGCATCACGTTAAAAATTAAGTAAAAAATATAAAAATGGCTGACCTCTTTGTCCTCTGAAGGAGCATGGCAACCCAACAAAATGTTTACTGCATATGAAATGTGGATGGCTTCACCCTGGCTTCACCTAGCTGGCGTTAAAACGTCCGCGAAAGTTGATTCATTCTTCACATTTTTTTCTTCCGAGTTTTTGGTTTCGGGAAACGTATGAAGAAAACATCCTTAATGTCTAGAGTCATTTCTACAAGTTCCAAAAAAGCAATGCGTGATCAGCATGTTCGTTTTTGAAAGATTACCGGAGAAAGTAGCAGAATTAACATTGCTTCTATGCGAGGGCGGTCTATAATGTCCCACTTTACTTCGGCTTTACGATGCGACGTCACAGTCTAAAAATAGCGTGCGTGCGGTACGCCATTCCAAATACATTATGTAGCGCCCCCTAGCAGTCATTCTTTGTGCCGCCGACGCCTTGAGCCCTACTTTGACCCCCTCAGAATGCTTCAAAACTCACTAAACTCAACAGCCAGGTGAACACTGGTGAAAACTTTGATAAAATGTAAAAAAAAAAAAAAAAATCAAAATATGCGTAAATGTGTGTAGCGCCACCTAGGAACAAATCCAACATTTCATTTCATTTTTTTTTTTAAGGTGAAAGAGGAGGTAACAACGCAGATGTTAAAACTTAGAACACATCAGTACTATATGAATGGGATACCATACGCGGTGCCCAGACTGTCGTGAGTAGGGTGGGCAGAGCATATCCGTTGGTGGGCACTCCCCTGGTAACGCCCCTGATTCATTGACATGTATCCATATCATTGCAGCCATGCTGCTGGTGCGTACCATTTTGTGTCTTTCCACCTCATCGACCAGTTGACATGGTCACTGTCAAGATCCTAATCTTTTTAGGAAGTCATTATAAAGATAGCAGCTGCCTCTGCATGTCACAATGTAAGATGGTGATGAATGTGACAACATGAGCTGCACAGCTGCGCTTGGACCTGAGTAGACCACAAAGTCTAAAATTGAACAAATGTACAGTAAAGTAATTATGTTTTTATTTTTTTTATTTTCTTTGCATATTGTTTTTCTTTTTCTTTTCTTTTTTTTTTTTTTTAATGAAAGTGAAAATCTAGTTTTCAGTCAAAGAACATAGAAGAAAGTCTGGTCAGACAAGTGACAGCACTGCTCTGTAATTTTTAAATTACGTACAAATCACATGGTTTGAATACGCCATATTGTTACCAAGTCCTATCATTTTTACTTTATTTTATAGATAAGTTTCCTGTGCGAAACATGGGCGGCGCCATCTTGGACAATGTCTGCTCTGAACGTCCGGTTTAGAAAAAACAACATGAATTATGGTTGAAGTAAGCAGTGTGTTGACAAAATTAAAACTGCAAAATTAAAGCAGAGGAACTTAGGGAATCTCCAAAAATGGATTCAGCACAACGTAGATGAGATGTAGATGACATTGTATGATTGTTCTTATCACTTCGTTGATCATTCGTGGACAAAATTTAACAACATGGTAGCCTGTGTTGACGTGATGTGTAGATTGATACGCCGGCCACTTGACTGAAAAAATGAGGTGAAATTACAAATTACATTACATTTGCTGAATGCAGAAGGGCTGACACGGATTTTGTTGTTACAAGGAAATATTAGGTTTTGGTACCCAACTCCACTCATTTGCCTTATTTCCAGTTTCTTGATCTACAAGTTGCATTCTTTCTGTGAAAATGTCATATTTCAAGGCCCCAGTCTATTTTGTTTGATTTACTTTTCTTCATCGGAGGTTCAACGTATTCGAAACAACTTAGCACCCTACGCTTTGATTTGACTGTAAACTAAATGTTAAAAAAAAAAAAAAATGATGCATCGGATTTCATGACAATGTGCTAGTGTAACCAATATTGTGCCTGGGTTAATGGAAGTCATCACACTTCTTTGTCTTACCCATATTGTTTGTCACAGTAGAAGTACTCCTGCTGATTTTGTTCGACCAGATATCATGTGCGTTAAATCCAATGAAAATATTCTGTATTTATGTAAATCAACTATAGTCATTACACTTCTCCGTGGGTAAACTTTCAAACAGATTTCCTGCTCTCACTTAGTCCACCATTTATCTTGTAATTACACAAGCAATTACTCTTCTGAAGCGCTTGTTGCAAATGCAAAGCAACATGAATATTTCATCAAATTAAAGTTTGAGATCACAGCTAAAAACATGACAGTAAACCTAGGCTGCTTTTGCTCTTGATAGCTTTATGATCAATGACAGAGTGTCGAATGACAAAAGGTTATGATAGGAATGTTTTAGTAATGAGGTCCGTTTTCCGTATTTGGGGTGTTGCTGCATGTGGCAACGTGTGGGCAAGGCGAGGGGCTGGTGATGGGAGATCAGACAGAAGAGGGGAAGTCATTAATCGTGTTTTACATTATTGATGAGTGTTTTTGTCACCCTTGCTAATCAAAGCAGAATAAGTCAAAGCCAGGGGCTGTTTTTCCACAATGTGCCATATCGGCTTTCCTCAGATAAATTCTGGTCAAAATGGATGTTACAGGTCATTAAGTACATTAGACACATACCAATTGTTACATTGTGCTTAGATGACAGCCATCCCTGCAATAACCACTGTATGCACACTGGTACCGTGAAGTTTGAACGTCAACATTTTTGGGAGTGATACATGACATCATCACAAACACCTCATTAAACCTCATTCAAGCCATCATGAAAATTAGCTCAATCTCCGTCAGCCCGCGCCTTGACTGTGTGACACTACTTTTCAGGCCGGTGTGTCTTGAAGAACACCATCACTGTTTTTGACAGAACTCACAACTTGGCGCAACAACGTCTGACAAATTCACAGACAGAGGCTTGTGCCTGTGCAACAATCAATATGTACTGGGACATCTGTAAAAATGAAAATATGATGAATGAATGAATGAATGAATGAATGAATGAATGAATGAATGAATGAAAATGATGCCTTCAGTGTAAAGGTCTGTTCTGCTTGAAAAGCTTTTAATATCCATTGACAAAAAGATTTTTTATAGGGGTGCACGATATCCATTTTTTGAAACCGATACCGATATTGATAACTTCCTGCTCCTTAAAGTGCCTGTGACACGAAAAAGCATGTTTATTTCATAATACACGTGGTATTTTATGCCCCTGAATGATATGGGCCGCTTGGATGTGTGTGGAAGCGATCGCTATTTTTATTTAGTTTTTTTAATCCCGCGCCATGAAAATTAGTGACTTCCGGCTTCGGTCTTGCATTGAGGAGGAGGGCGCTGTGACGTGTACGGTAGAAGATGTCCTCTTCACGCTACAGTGTACTGTTGTGTATGAGGATGAAGGATTCAGCTGGTTTTGCGGATTAATACGTTTATTTTTCGTGTCACGCCAGCCAAACGGCTGCAGAAAAATCATTCTGTATGAGGGAGAGGCGTGTGCGCCTTTTTGGAGTTTCAAAAGGTTCCCATTCACCGTGGATATTTACTGTGGGACCATTGGACTTACGAGGAAGTGAGTAAACATCTTGTTTTGTATTATGTCAAATACGAATACAGCGATTACAAAGTAAACACTACAAACTTCCTTTAAATGAAGGACTACTTACGTTTGATCATTGATAGGCATGTAAAAAGCTCTCCTAATGCTCATTAGCAGCAGCACGTTAGCTGCACAACAACTCCAGCCACCCTCTTCCTGGGAACGAACTGTAAATTGCTCTCCGCCGGGCGGTTTGCCGATCCGCGAAGACAATCGACAACCGGGTCGTCATGTCAAATAATCCAGGATAGTTAAGTGTGATTTTCCGCTTCGAAGATTTTGAAACATCACTCGGTTCGGGTTAGCATGTCGGCTAGCTGTCACGCCTTCTGGTTTGTTTACATTCTCCGAAGGGAAATGACATATGTCCGATTTAGGGGCCAGAAAATATCGTTCGGGAGGTGCGACAGTAAAGTTGAAGTCGACAGTTTTGACCATTATGGAGTAATTTTGCCATGTCGTCCTGAATGAATGCATTTTTATTATTTCATATTCCATTCAGCACAAGACTGTTATTTGTCATGACCATGCCATTTATTTAGCAATTGGGGAAAATACTTGAATAAAAAGAATATCCTGTAAAAATATTGAAGTAAAGAGACAGAAACAATGACATTTTGCCGCTCTCTTCGTCGCATTTTCCTCGTTGTGAATAGTTCTCCCTCGACGGGCTCACTGGTCCTTCTCAAGCCATTTATATAGCTATTGGGGAAAAATACTTGGATAAAAAGAATATCCTGTAAAAATATTGGAGTAGAGAGACTGAAACAATGACATTTTGCGGCTCTCTTCGTTGCGTTTTCCTCGTTCTGAATAATTCCCCCTCAATGGCCTGAATAGTAAAACCGATGAGCCCAGTCTACCGCTGACGTCATCCACCTGTTGGGGACGCTAAAGCCCTATAATGGTAGGCGTGGCTAACCGGCAGATTAAAAGACTAATTTCTCGTCATCTGTGCTTTGCTAAATTGTTGTATATAGTCGAATCGTCTCAAAATATGATTCTAATTCACATAATGCCATTTAAGACATTTTTTCTCGTGTCATATGCTCTTTATTAAGGCCTATACAGATACGATAACAGATAATATATATATATATATATATATATATATATATATATATATATATATATATATATAGTTTTTCAATGTATATTCACCTGAGTTTTTGAACACCTGTAGGTTGTACTAGTGGTGGATTCAGCATAGATTTGCCTTTGACCTAACCAGAATTTTCATGATGACATGAACATTATTATAATGAACAAAAGAAAGACTAGAACAGTTTCGACTTCAAATAAAGTGCCCATATTAATTTTTTCAAATAAATATAATTTGAGTCGATCACAATCAATCAGTCAATATCATTGACGATGTGTTCCCCTGAACAATAAACACAGAACTAAAACAAACAAAAAACCCAACAGGTATTGTGCTTTGTCAGCAGATAAAACATTTGGTGCAACAGGAGAATGAAAGAACTTTCATAACCTGGCAATTATAGGACAGCAAGCCTATTAATAACCAAAAGGCCTCTCAATAACATGTAAACATAACACTGTAAAGTGCAAAAGTTTGCTAATTGCCATAGTGAGGTTCATCACTCAGTGATGGAAAAATAAGGCCTCTAGAACAGTAACAAAACTTTGTATACTGGCAAAACAGGAATGGAAACAAACGCACACATCCCAATCCATTGTCACCGTGCCAAAATTAATATTGATAGGCCCGATAATATATAATGTTATTGGATTTATTGGGATGACATCATAATTCCTATTATCGGACCGATAATTATCGTGCACCTCTAATTTTTTTCTATGCATTTTTGTTCAGAAACCGTGAAACGCTTTGTGAAAATGATGGAAAATGCAAGCTTCTGGTGAAAATAGAGCGTTTATTCTTTATTTTAGTAGACCTGCTGATTATTCTTTTACAGAACACAATATTTTGTGGTTCTTGAAAGATCAGTCAAAATGCACTAAAATGACTGGGAATATTCATAGGCAGAGTTTGGGGGGGAAATGTTGATGACCCAAAACATAGTGTCAGCAATAAAATTAACTTACAAGCTATATGCTCGGACAGTAGCTTTCCCCATGCTCGTACATACAGGCATCCCAGTTGTGTTTGTGTCCGTGTGCATGCGCATCCTTTTTTGAATATTCCAGCCAGGAATATTTATAATAATATGTTGAAAATGAGTGTTTTTGTTGTTGTTGTACTAGTTGTATTGAGTTCATTTTGTCTACACTTATATATTAGTGGAATTTTTCTTTTATCCAAGACAATAGTACAATTACCATTTTTAGTGGGACAAACTGAAATTCCACACACCATTTAGCGCTGCTCTCCGGCGTTTCATGGTCCACATCTTCAATCCTTGTTTCTAGCTCAGTAGTTGTTGTTGCTTTTGAAAACTTAGGTTTGAAAATGTTACGTATATCCATCTTACCTCTTCTGGTGTTTATTTTTTTTGGCTAAGCAAAGCAAATTACCGTCTCTGAGGTGCTAGTCACATGATCTGTTCGAAAAATAATTTTGACCCATAATAGAAGTATATTTTATGTTTATTTTATTAATTTTTGTTTTTTGTTTTATTGCTTTATAACTTTTATAGATAGCATTTTATCGGCCTGGATTTTAAATTCATATATTGGAAAGTCAATTAGAAAATATATAGTGTTTTTTTCAGATGACCAAGAAATATTGCATTCGACGTATGAATAATCAAGTCCCTCCTCCCCCCACTAATCTATTGTCTGTTTTGTTGCACATTTAATTGCATGAATAAAACCTGCATGTTTTAGGACTGTGGGAGGTATCTAAACCCCTAGAAAACCCACACGAGAAGACCTGAGGAGAGATTTAACCCCGAATCTTTGCGCTACGTGCTAACTGCTTGAGCTCTCAAAGGCATAGAGATCATTTCTGACCCGATAAAGGCCAGCAGGATGTTACTTCCTTGATCTGTGACAGCGGGAGGGTGCAGGGCTAGAAAAGAGGGTGAAAGACAAAGCTTTCAGACATGCTGAGCTCGATGAATATAAATGCACAAAATGACGTGTGAGTCGATGCATGTGGCCCGTGTCAAACTGTCTTTTACCCTCTTCAAACAAAACCATTGTGTGTCACAAGGAGATGTCCACCTTTTATGGAATACGTTTAAGAATTATGAATTAAGAGTATTCATTGACGTGATGCCTTGAGATATGTTCTTAATTCTTCTTCTGACAACGCTCATAATTCAAATTACTCCCGTTCAAACCCTCTTTCCCTCATGAATAAATCAATATCAAAGCAAAACATCAAACAAATGACAGCTTTTATTTAGAAAAATTCACAAGTTGGATGTCACCATGAGACAGTATCATAGACTTCACTATCTGTTGACGGGAAAGGGGGCGCGGGGCAGCTCTGTAGGGGGCCTATTTTTAAAAACTTAAAATTCAAATATTTTCAAAAACCAAATTTGGCTAGCGACCAAAAACAAAAACAGGCATATATGAGTCTCCATGAGCAGCGGCATCGAAAAAAATCATTCGTTCCCTAATGAAATCCTGATTAATTATTTTTTATTATTTTTTAAGTATAACAAAACTTAAATTGCCTATTAAAATTCTCAGATTTTACGCAAGTTTCACAAAAATCACCGCATGCAGAGATAATCAGTTACTAGTATATTTTCAGGATCAAGACCAATGTTTTACATTACATCTAAGTTTTTTCCTGAAATAGTGACTTAGATTTTTTTTTATCCAGTGCAATTTTGACATGTTTTCAACAGCTAATAAATCACTCAATTTTCACATCAGAAATGTAATACTTGGGGGAAGCATGCAGAATCATCTTAATTCTGCTTAACAAAAGCAAATTTTGCATTTTTCTATATACAATCACAACTTATTTAGGTTAAATTCCGATGTCACTATTGCCTCAGCCTCAGCACGTCTTGCCTGCTATCTGGCCATCGTCGTTTTTGATTGAAATGTTACATAAGATAAACACGTAAAAGCCAATTCTTTTTATGTGGACGCAGAAAATGTCTAAATTACTAGTTTTCTCTTTGCCAAAAAACGGACAGTTGGCCGAAAATGACCTGATTATTTGATTAAGTTACGCTATTGTGTATGGATTAGGGCTGTCAAAACAATTAAAATTTTTAATCGAGTTAATCACCGCTTAAAAATCAATTAATCGTAATTAATCGCAATTCAAACCATCTATAAAATATGCCATAGTTTTCTGTAAATTATTGTTGGAATGGAAAGATAAGACACAAGACGGAAATATACATTCAACATACTGTACATAAGTACTGTATTTGTTTATTATAACAATAAATCAACAAGATGGCATTAACATTATTAACATTCTCTTAAACCGAAGACTTGTAGTTCTTAAAAGATAAATGTTAGGACAAGTTATAAAAATTTTATATTAAAACCCCTCTTAATGTTTTCGTTTTATTAAAATTTGTAAAATTTTCAATCAAAAAATGAACTAGTAGCTCGCCATTGTTGATGTCAATATTTACACCATGCTCACTCATGGAACGAAACCATAAAATCAGTTGGACCCAAGCGCCAGCAGAGGGCTCCAAACATAAAAAAACAAGTAACAAGCGGACATTACACTGTACTGTCATTTTAATCTGTTTGAGCGGGGCATGTGCGTTATTAATTGCGTCAAATATTTTAACGTTCACCGCCAGTTAACGCGATAATTTTGACAGCCCTGGTATGGATACAAAATACAACATGGCGGCCATCACAAAACCATTTTAAGTTGAAAATTCTTGTAAATGAGTCCTTAAATCCCAGAACTTCTATGTATATATGTATGTATGTATATATATATATGTATGTGTATATATATATATATATATATATATATATATATTACACACAACTGAAGCCTTTTATTCTTTTAATATTGATGATTTTGGCAAAAAAGTCAAGAAAAACCAAAAATCCCTATCTCAAAAAATTAGCATATCACGAAAAGGTACTGTAAAGAAGCTACTAACCTAATCATCTGAATCACCGAATTAACTCAAAACCCCTGCGAAAGATTCCTGAGGCTTTTAAAAACTACCAGCCTTGTTCATTACTCAAAACCGCAATCATGGGCAAGACTGCCGACCTGACTGCTGTCCAGAAGGCCATGATTGACACCCTCAAGCAAGAGGCTAAGACATAGAAAGAACTTTCTGAGCGAATAGGCTGTTCCCAGAGTGCTGTATCAAGGCATCTCAGTGGGAAGTCTGTGGGAAGGAAAAAGTGTGGCAGGAAACGCCACACAACCAGAAAAGGTGCCCGTACCCTGAGAAAGATTGTGGAGAAGGGCCAATTCCAGACCTTGGGGGACCTGCAGAAACCTGGAAATGGGCTACAGGTGCTGCATTCCCCAGGTCAAGCCACTTTTGAACCTGAAACAGCGGCAGAAGCGCCTGACCTGGGCTACAGAGAAGCAGCACTGGACTGTTGCTCAGTGGTCCAAAGTACTTTTTTCAGATGAAAGCAAATTTTGCATATCATTCGGAAATCAAGATGCCAGAGTTTGGAGGAAGACTGGGGAGAAGGAAATGCCAAAATGCCTGAAGTCCAGTGTCAAGTACTCACAGTCGGTGATGGTCTGGGGTGCCATGTCAGTTGCTGGTGTTGGTCTACTGTGTTTTATCAAAGGCAGGGTCGATGCAGCTAGCATGGCATTACTGTGCTCAATTGGCCTACCAACTCTCCTGACCTGAACCCCATAGAGAATCTGTGGGATATTGTGAAAAGGAAGCTGAGAGACACCGGACCCAACACTGTGGACACCCACACGTAGCAGGGTATTTGGGAAAAAGAAGATATTTTTCTACGGTTTGACCTATCATCCACACGTGCACGCAGATTTAAACCAGGGTTCTTAAAAATGACGGTGAAGGTGAAGATTTGCAAATTCTGCGTTTGTGGCTCCATCATGTAGACACTGATAACCGAAGATTTACGTCAATGTTGTACTCACGTCACACATGAGACAAATTTTTACATTTGGAGTAAATCAAATAGGTGCTTTTTTGCTTCAATTTTTTTTTACGAACTCTTGCTGTGCTTCTTATTGAATAATAGCTATTTTGGACAATTATTTTATTGTTTTGAATGCACTTAAAATGAATGAAAGCGGTTGGCTGTGGAAGTTTTTTTTTTTCTACACAAACGTGCAGGTGTGGACGCAATTATTTTCCCCCGACGAATTAGGGCAGAATCCTCATTTTTTAAAAACCCTGCTATGTGTGGACATGGCCTGTGGATGAGCTTAAGGCCGCTATCGAAGCATCCTGGGCCTCCAGTACACCTCAGCAGTGCCACAGGCTAATTGCCTCCATGCCACGTCGCATTGAAGCAGTCATTTCTGCAAAAGGATTCCCGACCAAGTATTGAGTGCATAGCTGATATAATTAATTGAAGGTTGACTTTTTTTTAAATTAAAAAACACTTTTTTGTATTGGTCGGATGGAATATGCTAATTTTTTGAAATAGGGATTTTGTTTTTTTCATGACTTTTTTGCCAAAATCATCAATATTAAAACAATAAAAGGCTTGAACTACTTCAGTTGTGTGTAATGAATCTAAAATATATGAAAGTCTAATGTTTATCAGTACATTACAGAAAATAATGAACTTTATCACAATATGCACATTTTTTGAGAAGGACTAGTATATCCGGCTTTAGAATGCAGCGTGTGAGTTTATCGTCGTGAAAGCTACCAAGATGCTCTGCCTAGCCCGGCCCCCTACGGGAGCTCTAGGAGCTGTCATGTCAACTGATAGTTAAGTCTATGACAGTATATTCTGCGATTGGATGCATCATGCCATATAAATATAGGCACTTTAAAATCAAATGCCAGAAGACACGCTCAAGCCGCGCAGTTTGTTCAGAGTTGACGTAAACGCACGGAAGTGCAGCCGCCGTTTTGCGCCTGTTGAATGCGAGCAGCACACAAGCGCCTGAAGCACCATCACGCTGTGTCCCTGATGGAGCTGCCAATCATCTCTTTCTTCACGCCGCCATGGCCTGAGAGGCAGAAGATCAAGCTAGTTCCAACCTGGAGTTGACAGGACTGAGTGACACCACAGCTAGGGAGGGAGGTGTTGCCAAAGAATGTGTGACTGCACTTAAGTGTGAAACACGTGGTACAGTGATGCAAACATCGTAAGAATGCAATGACGTGTGAATAAAATGGTACATTCTTGCTGTATGTGTTCGACATTGCACGCATGTCTTCGGACTTGTACTAGTGAGACGTCCAAAGGGGATTGGAACATGTGCGAAGAGGAAAGCAGTCGTTGACACTCACAGGCCATCCCTGCTGTTTGCTCTTGCTCATGGCGACGTGATGACCAAAATAAGCAGATTAAAAAGATATCAAGCCCCACTGAATCACAAGACGTACTTGTCAGTAATTGACTTAATGGGCTGGAATCCTATTGGTGGGATACTCTGTAACATTGGTGCTTCTTCATCCTTTTCTTGGAGGCATGGAAAAATGACTTTGATGGATGCCATTTTAGTTTCCATGCAATGCTCTGACTCGAAAGATCTTCATACGTAAGCCCCATCTAAATGTAAATTTGAAGGCAGTTTTCATGTGTCTTTCTTTCTTTCTTTCTTTCTTTCTTTCTTTCTTTCTTTCTTTCTTTCTTTCTTTCTTTCTTTCTTTCTTTCTTTCTTTCTTTCTTTCTTTCTTTCTTTCTTTCTTTCTTTGTTGACAGGCGTGTGTATCTGAAAGATCTTGTTTTCAGCAATTTAAACTTAACCTACACTCGAATGTTCCGAATTTCAGACCAAATAAGGCACTTTGTATCTGCTTGCAAGATTGAATCTCTCTCTTGTGTCAGCCTGAATTGACATGTAAGTGTTTTGGTCTTGTTTTTGTGCTGCATATATTAAACTCGCCATCAGCAGAAGCAATCAGTGTCTGCTTTCTCCCCCTTATCCACTGTAAAGTTATCGATTTGTGTATGGAAGTTTAATGAATTTTGGGGGCATATGGGAAATTAGCAACATTACTGGATTGGGTTCCAACTTCTTCGCCAGCCTGAATAAGATAAGCATTATAAAAGATTTTAAAAAATCATGGATCATATTTCCTGTATTTGTTTTCCGGACACGGCATGGTTCCCTTTGCTCTATGTTTATTTCATCTGCTCTTTCATTTGGCTGCTGCCAAATTACCATACACGTTTTGTGTTTTGTATTCTCTTTGAATATTTTCTGTTAATTGGTGTCTAAAGCACCACCACGGGAGGACTTCCTCATCTCTTCGTTATTTCCAAAGGCATCACCGGCTCAGGCTATATTTAATTGAAGAATTATCTCATCAATATTGTGCGCGCCAGAGCAAAGTGAAGCTCTCAACTATAAAATCAAAGAAACAAAAGTGATGCTAAAAGCCATCGCTGATGAAAGATGCAGTATGCCTAGTTAATCTCACAGTACAATAATAAACATCACTTGCGAGGAAGGTGGAGCTGCTGCAAATTCTTATTATGAGCAATATCTTATTAGCATCGTGTGACTGACAGTGGCAAAGATTGAGGTCATAACACCTGAATAATAATCTGACCGATGCGTGCTCTCAGGTGCCACCTTCTGGCTTCTTCTCAGCACTCCCTAAATGACATTAAGTGAGCAAATCAAGTGATTGCATGCCAAACTTAGACCACATGTTGTATTTTGTTTCTCTGTGACTACAGGTGTATGAATGTACATTTTATTTATATAGCTTTTGGACTTGTGAAGTGATTCACACATTTAAAAATGCTGTCGTAAATGCAGTGTGTTTGGAGACTATATATTTATTAGTTCCAAGACCATGCATGGTCTTCACTCAAAGGGCCCATATGCATGGGTGAAAGTGAATTTCTTGCCGGAACTCCCTGGCATGAAGGTTGCTACGGAGCCAGATTAAAGAGCAGCTGAAGAGCTTTTCGGATTTCGTTCTTGAGTGTTTTACTCGGTTGAATTGTATTAAATGCATCATTCGCTGTCTCAAAAAGTCACATTTAAAAAAATAAAATAAAATTGACCGCGTAGTTTTTGAGTTAGGGCCATAGCAATAACCTTAGCAATGAGTGATGCACCGCCCTGCCGACCGCTACCTGATGACGTAACTTCCAGGGGGCCTCGCCACCACTCTGAACATGGAAATATAGCACCACGCTATCCTCGCCATATATTGCAAACATTTTCTGGGTTTTACTCGCGAGATTCATCATGCCATCTTGATGTGTAGCGATGAATTGCTCACAGGAAGACTCGAGACACTATGAGTGGTCCAAAAAAACTTCTGCAAAGGTTTGGACCGTTTTTGTGAGCATGCATACGGGTCCCCAATCGGCTCATTGTTTTCATCATTTCAGCTACGGCAGCTTTGAAAACCTACAACAATGCAACCTTGGTTTTACGAAGACATAAGTAGACCCTTACTGGCTTTTCTGATTCTAAAATTTGATGCACTTCTGTTGATGAACGAGGGGAAATCCTACTGCCTGTTTGTTGAAGTGCGACATTTTTGTTGTTGTTCCTGTTGGCCTGTCATAAGTAGATAGGTTTGCTGGCAGGTCGTCTACTCATGTGATTTTATTACTATATCAATAGGTATTATGTAAATTCAAATGTCCCCAGCACCAAATAGGCTCTTGCCTAGTTATTTTTTGGCCTGTTACAGGGTAAATATAAAGCATATATTTAAAACAATCCACCTGCCAGACCCTGATGTACCAAATACAACTCAATAAAACAATGACTATTATACTACAGCATCAACATCAAGGTCTGACTATTTGAAGAGGGAACAATAGCGTCAAATAGATGCTGCTTTAATTGGGGCATTATTTGATCACCAAGAAATTATTATAAAAAATTATTACATTAAAATAAGGATTCATCCTATATTTTCATGCTACTGTGTTTTTTTTTTTTTTTCCCCAGGAAGCCAAACATATTAAATTAAGCCGCCAGTCAGTCGCCACCCAGTTTCCCGAAATCAGGAGAGAGCGGGTCGAGTCATATGATGACCCAAGTGATGCGGTGTCCAGCGATGACGACGGAAGAGATCCTGAGGCCTACCAGATGCTGAATTTCTTCGACACAAGATGACGATGACTTAGGAGAAATAAATGTAGCAATTTTTTTTTTTGTTTTTTTTTGGGGGGGGTAATGCAGATATGATATATGAAATGCAGATAAAACTGCTTTTGACACAGTTATTCCTATAACACTTACAATCCAAAAATTATTTTAGATAATTATTATTTTATTTTAGAAATTGTATTTTTTTCAATGATTTGCAAAATAGAAGTTAACAGAAACAGCAGTGACCCCAACCTCCATCACCAAATTTCCCACCCCTAAATTTCCTAGTTTGGACACAGCTTATTCAATGCAACGCAAATGAAGGTCCCAACCCCATTGATAAAGCAATAAATTCCACTATTCAGCCCTGAAAATGCATAACTTTGAAGTCAAAAACCATTCTAGGTGACTCCCTCTTGAAGCTCATCAAGAGAATGGCAAGAGTGTACTCAAAAATAAAGCAAAGAAAAGAGAGGCTGTTTTTACTTACATGTTTTTTTAGTTATTTCACCTGTTTTTGCAAACTACATAGTTCCACACATGTTTATTCATCGTTGTTTAACCTTCAGTGAAAATTTACAATGACACGTAAGGGTTTAAATAAGGGTCTTAATAAATGATGGACAGTAGATCAAATAAATAAGCCTCTTCAACTCTTTCTTTGAACGGACAACTGAGTCCAAGGCAGTTCCAGCCTACGTTCACCCCTGCCCATATGTCCTATCATCTTTCACCATTGAAATGAATGTACCCCCCTCCACAAAGCAGCAATCTGTCAAATTAATATTTACTAAAACACAAACAGTAGTGTGCCCTGCGACTGGCTGGCAACCAGTTGAGGGTGTACCCTGCCGTCTGCCCGTAGTTAGTTGGGAAAGGCTCCAGCATCTCCGCGACCCTCGTGAGGAAAAGCGGCATGGAAAATGAATGAATGAACATACAGTAGTATTACAGAACTGGCGGCATTGGCGGCCATTAAGAAGCCGGGCCCGCCTTGAAAGACTGCTGTGCCCTCCCTAGCTCGATTAGACTGTACTGTGTAATCTTATTTATTTTTTTATCTTCCACAAAAACACACACACACGGAGAGGACGACCCCTCTATTTATCCTATCTTGATCTGTCGTCATCTAATTCAACCAATCTGAGCAACGAATAAAGGCAATTTCTAGCCAATCACAGATAAGTAGAGTAGAGTAGCCGGCCATTGAGTGCTCATGTTTATCAGTGCATATGTTATTTTGACGCGGAAGCATTTTAGTTAAATAAATCCACACAGAACTGCACCATTGATTTTCGCATACCTGTCAAGTTGTACAGTTTTGGCGTAATTTGTACAAGTGAGCACTGATTTTTAAATGTGTACGCCGCACGTTCCAAATCTGTAAGTTTTTCGTGTATTACGTTTTTTTTTCTCCGTTCGGATTTTGTCACCGTTTCGGCAACGAGACAATGTGCGTTACGATGCGTTACGACGTTGGTTGAATGATGTCAGATAAGTCAGAGACACTGACACAGAGGATTGTTGTGACGCTGTAGCAAACGCGATGCTAGGCTAGGTGGCTCCAATATTTCCTGACTGTAGCTGACAGCCTACAAACTACGCCTAGATATCAAATGCTTATAGAACTACATGCGAAATGACAGACGGCGGCGTTAATAAACAGCCGCCATATTGAAGCAGTAGACTTCTCAGAAAGGCTCTGTTGTCGTGAACCTTCCTAGCTTACTTAAGTAACTTTTTATCTAAAATACTCCTAAATCAGCAAAATCTTTACTTAAGTCTATCTTTAAATGACGAAACAGTTTTAAAACTTTAACATTTCGAAAGTAGACAGAAGGGAACTAATGCAAAAACGGTAGCAATTTGTTAAAGCCCCACAGCAGGCCTGTATGCCTTTTCCTTTTTTTTCCCTCTCCCAGTCATCAGCACTCATTCCACACACCTGTCCTGCACACCTGGTCATTACCACAGCCTCCCTACATAAGCACACACAGCCCTCTGCTCCATTGCGAGTTTGTTAGCCCTCACTGCAACTTACGAGCGTTTCTAGTTACCTTGTCTTGCCGGTTTTTTGATACACTTTTTGACCTTGTGGATTTTTGCCTCTAGCCCGCTCCTCGTCGGTGCCTCTGCCTTTTCTCTGTGACCTGAACCCTGCTACAGGACCGGATCTAGACGCATCCTGCCTGGGCCTTCGCCTTGCTCGCCCCCCAATCCCCCCCCCCCCCCCCCCCCCCCCGCTCGAACAGCCTTCCGTGCCTCTCCAAGGGCCAAGACTTCTTCCTCTCAGAACCATTGTTAATAAATCTGCTCTGAGCACTGCATTATTGGGTCCGTTTGTTCTCTGAGCTGTGTCACAATTTTAACAACTTAAACAGTTGATTCACAACATTAAACGATTTCCAAACATAGGAAATGTTGCTATGTTTTATTTATTTGTTTATTTTTTTTTAAATGAAAAACAAAAACAAAAAAACATGAGGGGTAAGGGCCCAAGTACACCGCATGCGTGATCGTTGCGGTTCCGGTCCGACTCCGGTAAAAAATAGCGCCGGAGCCAATCCGTTCCCATTATATCCTATTGTTCAACGTATACCGGCCGCGTCAGTGCTCCGGATTGACTGCGGACCACCTCCGGCGTGCCGCATGCCCGCCGGATGGTATAGGCTATTTTCTATTTCTGCCGGACACGCATCCGACAAAATGGGCGGAGCTGGGCCTGACGTCAAAAGCCCAGGTGCCTAATCACGGTTTAAACACGAGCGAAAATGGATGATGAGCGCTTCATCATGGAGGTGGAAAGTCAAAAAGTGATATACGATGCAGCAGATCGTTACTATAAGGACACCATTAAAAGCGAAACTGCAAAGTGTCCTATTATGTGTGTTTTTCTGATATCAAAAAATGATATCAAACACACGACGTGCTTAGCAAAAAAAAAAAAAAAAAAAAAAAAAAAGCAGCATATCTGGAAGTGGTTCCACTGCAGAAATTCTCGTGCCCCGCGCATAAACAATCTCGGTTTGTATTCAGAGTCGAGGGGGGAAAGTACGAAAGAGAAAAAAAGAGACGAAAGAGAAAAAGGAGACACCCACAAGTTTCGACCTGGTGATCTATTCAAGACGTTTCTCTTTCTTTCCTACATTTCACTTGACTCTTAATAGAAAAAACAACAGTTTGCGCTGGGCACATGAATCTGCAGTGTTGAGACACCAATTCCAAGTACGCTGTTTTTCTAGTTCGTGTCGTATATAATTCGCTATTCATTTTATAAATATGTCAGATTATTTATCAGTTGTTTATAACAGCTCTATGAGATGTTATGTGCCATAAATTTTAAATGTGCACAAAGATATAAACGCACCGACACAACCAAGGGCATAATAGCCCCCCTGCACGGAGCCCTGATCTCAACATGATGCAGTCAATCTGGAATTAAGAGACAAACACAACTAAAATATTGTAGCGTCGCCGGTGTTGTGCCGACCGGGGCTGTCATCGGTGGGTTAATTTATGCACCAACGCGGGGCTGTCATTGGTGTGCTGGTGCACCAGCCCGATGATCCGATTGGTGGACTAGATAGCGTCAGTGTAAATACAGTGGGGAGAACAAGTATTTGATACACTGACAATTGGAAAACCTATTGGCAGTGTATCAAATACTTGTTCTCCCCACTGTAGTTGATGTTTTTGCATTGGTGAGGTGGCGGTAAGTTAATAAAGAAAAAAAGAGGAAAAAGGCGTTGAAGCTCGTGTGTTGTTTTCGCGGCCAAACTTCCGCTTAGCAAACGTTACAATTAGGGCTGTCAAAATTATCGTGTTAACGGGCGTTAATTAATTTTTTTAATTAATCACGTTAAAATATTTGACGCAATTGACGCACTAGGCCCGCTCAGACAGATTTAAATGTCAGTACAGTGAAAGGCCAACTTGTTAATTGTGTTTTATGGAGTTTTTCCGCCCTCTGCTGGCGCTTGGGTGTGACTTGCATATGTTATGTGGCGTAATGTCGCCCTCTGCTGGCGATTCAGTGCAGCTGATTATTTGGGTTTCGGCGCGCTTTTCTGACGTGATTATATGTCGACGCGAACTCACACTAATAGACAGTGCTATTCAGACCAGCTAACGTCCGCATCCAGTATTCAGTGGCAGTTCTCATAGCCCCATCACACTGTTTGTGTCTAATACATGCATCGCTTGTGAGTTATATTCCTCCTTTGTTTATATTCATGAGCATTAGATAGTTATTGATGATGTGTATTTGAATTTGTTCACATATATGGTGAAATGCAGTTACATTGTTAGATGCTTGTGAGCTAATTGGCTAGTGCTACTGCTCAAATGGACACGTGTGTGTACATTTTATGTTATTTTGTGATTTATGCAAGTTATTGACACATTGCCTTGTTATTGTCAGTTTTACAAAAATACAAGAAACGTGCTCCTGTCTAAAAGAGATGACTTCAGTAAAGCCCATGCAACTTTGCCACACCGTCTGATTTCTTTTTGGAACTTATGTTCGCTATCTGTCAGTTTGTGTAATCACACACATTGAGGACAGAATAGGGCTACTAGTTTATTTTTTGATTGAAAATTTTACAAATTTTATTAAAACGAAAACATTAAGAGGCGTTTTAATATAACATTTCTATAACTTGTACTAATATTCATCTTTTAAGAACTACAAGTCTTTCTATCCATGGATCACTTTAACAGAATGTTAATAATGTTAATGCCATCTTGTTGATTTATTGTTATAATAAACAAATACAGTCCTTATGTACCGTATGTTGAATGTATATATCCATCTTGTCTTATCTTTCCATTCCAACAATAATTTACAGAAAAATATGGCATATTTTATAGATGGTTTGAATTGCGATTAATTGCGATTAATTACGATTAATTAATTTTTAAGCTGTAATTAACTCGATTAAAAATTTTAATCGTTTGACAGCCCTAGTTACAATATCAATATGCAAGGAAAAAAATGTGCTCTCTCTCTGCTTCTCTGATGAGTACATACTACAGACTCCGTGTGTTTGTCGTTGTTTTAAATGGCACATTATCGCGCGCGATCACGCGAGAGCTCACGAGGGAACGGAGTTGGCGGACCGCAGCCGTGCAGCAGCCGGTATGATTTGCCTGTTTTTGACGGACTGCGTGGCACGCAGTCAACACTGAACCGGACCGGAACCGCAACGATCACACATGCAGTGTACTTGGGCCTTAACACCAGTTACTTTGCCAAGGAACTAATTACTCTTACCTTCAGGTAACTGAGTTACTAACTCAATTACCGTAATTTCCGTACTATTACTACTACAGCCTCACCCAGTACATTTTAAAAGGAAAAAACAATTTTTTACATACATAAGCCTCCCCTGTTTATAAGCTGTGTGTGCCCACATAGTAACATGAGATATTTATAAATAAAATAAACAGACTTTGAGGTTTAATAACATACTTTAAAGACTCGTGTTATAATGTAGCGCGTGACTTTCGGGAGTAAGGGAGGTGCGGAAGAGCGAGAGACGTGCCTTCCTGTTGTTGTTGTGGGATCTGTGCATCGGCTGCTACAGACAGCAGTCGTGTGTTCTTCCATGAGTTTCCAAAATAAAGAATTGCAACCTAACTAAGCGGGTGACTCTTTGTCAACGTTAGAATACCTTAACTTTTCTCTCCAAACAGCGCCAGCAACACGGCACTTTGCTGACTCCTCAAGCTCACTCCTGAGCGTGTGTCGTCGTCTTCGTCGTGCAGCAGACCGGCTTTTCGAAACCCGTTGGTGATGGTGGATTTTTTTTACACTGCTCCACACTGTCAGACTTGTGTAAAAGTTGCTCTTCGCGTGTGGCCAGTTTTGGTAAACGATCTCTCGCCACTGGTCATCCAAGCCTTCAATTCAACTCAGCACGTTATATCCATTTCTCCTAGCATTTTCCATGATGTGGGTCTGCTAGTTTTATTAATGCACAAAGATGAGGGTCTGCTACTGTTATTCGTGGACAAAGCACAAAGTTAAAATACGGGTAAGATTGCAAACTAGCGTCTTCCTCGACACATATATTCCACGTGTCTTACGCTTACATTTTACCCTCGAGCACTCCTGGCGGTCGTTAGAAAATGTGATAAATTGGCCGCATCATTGCATACGCCGCAGGATTCAAAATAAGGTAAAAAAGTAGCGGCTTGTAGTCCGGAAATTACGGTACTTTTTGGGAGAAGTAATTTGTAACTAATTAACAACAACTATTACTTTTTAAAAGTAAGATTAACAACACTGGTCATAAAGATGAAGTCTGCAGAATGAAAAGTGACGAAAGCCGAGATTTCATTCTGCTAATTTGTTGCCGGACAGAATTTGCTTGCAACTATTGCTGATCACTTCTCCAAATTAGCAAAAGAAATGTTCCCTGACTCAAAGATTGCATCGGTAAGTTAATTTTATAAATTGACCTTTTTAATTTATAATTGGACACACGAACGAACTACCTTCAAGTCAAACTGAATTGCAAGCTGAAGTGCTATGAAGTGCAGCCATCAAGACATGATACAAATCGCCAAAAGTGCTACATAGAATTATAACAAAAGTCACTGTTAAATTTTAGTAATCATGATGTAGCTGAAGATATTGATTGTTCTTTGATTACACCAGGTTGTATGTTACAATATTACCAATAAATTAATATTATTTCAGAAATGGAGTTTTATTTTTGTTTCATATTGCACGTTATATATATACAACGTTGTAAGATTAGTCACCAATTTGTAAGGGCATACGTCACTATTTGTAAGATTGCCAACGGCCTCTGGTTGACAGGTATGTTTTCATTTGTGTTATAGATTTTACGATGAACTACCACTTGTGACTTCAGTGACAGAAAATATTTCAGTGCACTGATGTAGTAATGTACGGGTAATAACGCCACTGTTCAGGCTAAACTTACGTTGAAGAAGTGTGCCCCCCCGATCCAAAATGTAATGCCCCCCCTCCCTCCCCCCGTGATTTCTTTTTGCAGCCGGGTGTGAGTAGTAATGCCATAATGGTATACATTTTAAGAAATCAACGTTTTTTCCCTTTTTTTTCTAAATATACGACAATAGATTCAGTAAAAACAGGCACACACATACATACGTACATCACAGCGCTATTAGTCATATTTTGCTGATGATAAAAAATGTAGGTGTAAATCTGTTATTTTACTTTTTGTGTTTCTAATGTCTTTCGCTTAAAAGGTTATAACAGCACAACACTCATGCTACTCTTTAGCATGTCTCCTATTATGTGTTAGCATTATGCAAGTACCCTTATCTGAAGAAATGTGATTGGTTAAAAATACTCAATGTTTATTTATTTTTATTGTTTTATGTGCAGTTTGACTGAAAACTTTTGCTGTTTGCTTTGAAGTGAGTTGAATCCATAAAGTACTTATATCTCAAATTTTTGCTAGAAAGTCAAAACAAAAACTGTGAGACACTTGAACGGAAGGTTATTCAGATCTCAAGGCTCCACTTTACAGTATAAAACACGCAGTAAACGTTTTTAGAGTGAAAACAAAAAATCATAATCCAAACACACGTTTGTCAAACTACAGTTGAAAACAAAACAGCATGTTTTGTTCAGGTATTAAAGTAAAATATTCAACTGATCGAAAGAACTTACAGTATCTCCACAAGTGCCTGATGCTATTTCTTCAAGTTGCTACATAAATCGCTTTATTTCAGGTTCAAATGTTTGATGTACAACTAGATTTGAGTGCATGGAACAATACTAATTCTGTAGGAGAATACAAGGTGAGTCTTGCATGAAGGTGAGGCAGTGCAAATGCCTTTGGATGTCGTCTGGCCCTTTAGTACATTGTGTTTGTCTCCTTCCACAAGAGACACAGACAATAAAAGCCATTATTCATGGAGCATTCACCTTTTTTGCCACTTACCTCCAAGTAACAGGTTTTATTGCTTTGGCGATATGAAGGTTCAACTATTGATCGCTTCTGACACATCCAAAGTCCTATTTTCATCTGGAACGAAAGACGCACCAACAGTAAATCGCAAGGACCTACAGTGTAGTTTGATTAATAGTTGAAACACCAAGGAGCACTACTGGAAAAAAGGGTATTCTAATTCTAATAAATTCTATTAGTTGTGCTTAAATGTTGTACAGTATGCTCCATGGTCCTATCCATAGATAGCTCTAGTCTCATGCAGGGAGGGAAGATTAGCTACGGTGGTTGTCAAAATTTTAACAGGAGTTGTACTTCAAAGATATAATATGCGTCATTATTGAGAAAAACATACATGGGAAATGATTTTATGTTTCTTTGTTTTCAAAATTTGCCTTCGTAAAAACTGTCCCAATACTCTTGATTAACTAAGCGTCAATGCTTAATTAGATCAATTCTTAAGATGAAGTTGTCCTTTTATAAATACTTTTTTTTTCACATGGATGTTGTAAAATCATATGTCAATAAGAACATTTCATTAAGTTTAATATTTTCTTTTTGCCTGTTAAGTCAGTTAAATACAGTATGCTGATATGTTAGTTAGATGCCAGTACAATCAACTCTCTGTGCCATTGACAGTACTAGACATTAAAGTGCCTATAACAGCAAAAAGCATGTTTATTTAATATTTCACGTGGTATTTTATGCTCCTAAATGAAATGGGCCGCTTGGATGTGTGTGAATGCGATCGTTTTATTTATTCAATTTTTTGAATCCCGCGCCACGAAAATGAGTGACTTCTGACTTCAGTATCAGGTTGAGGATGAGTGCGTATGTGACGTCACCCGGGTCAGCATCTCACAACACAGCCATTGCTTTACAGCAGCATGTCCAAAGTCCGTCAAATTTTATCCAGCCCCCAGCCTCTGATATAAAATCAATAACGTCTGGCCCACACACAGACTTAATAAATTGGTTAGCAGTACTGCTACCACCATATGAAGTAGCTTACACACTAAATGCTGCTCCTCATTTACCCACTAAAAGGCATCAGCACTCTAAGCAACATTACCCCGTGTGACTCTTTCCTCCCAATTTTCTAAAATGGTGACAATCAACAACAAAAAAAAAAAAAAGAAAATTGACTGCGACGGCCGACGCTTCAAGGATAGGAGGAAATTAGACTATTTCTTCACAAAAATATGCAACAACTGTGTCTGCCTCATTTGCAAAGAGACAGTCGCTGTTTTTAAAGAGTTCAATGTGAGGCAGTATTACTTAACAAGACAAGCTGACATGTTCGATAAGATTACAGGGAAGATACGCAGCGGGAAATTAAAGCAACTTGAAGCTAGTTTAATTTCACAGCAGCAGTATTTCGTAAGAGCCCGAGAGTCGAAAGAGAATGCCACAAAGGCTAGCTGGGAGATTGTTGAAATTATTAATTAAAAAAAAAAAAAAAAAAAGCAAATGTGACACACAGAAAGGCTTGCTAAAATTTGCTTAGATATATTGTTCTACGTAAAGGACGTCATCAAGGTCGGCCCTTCACATTTTTCCCAAACCAAATCTGACCCCCTTTGCAAAAAGTTTGGACACCCCAGCTTTATAGCATGCAGACGGACTGCAGATTCAGCTGTTTTTGCGGATTAATTTGTTCATTTTTTGCATCACGCCAGCCCAATGTGCTGCAGGCTTTTGTTGCTGCACCAGGGAGAATGGTCTGAGGCTTTTTGGATTTCCAAAAGTTTCTTGTTCACCGCGACGTACAAAACAAGTCCAACAATTAAGAGAGCATTGCACGGATGACTAAGTTAGTAAGCTTTGTGTTTTATATTATGCCAAATACTGGGATCATGGCAAACGTTTTAATAAAGAATTGGCTTGCATTTTGAGGGTGATAATACTACTCCTGTTTTGTTTACATTTTCAGCGTTTCCCCTTCTCTCCTGGGCGACGAGCACTGCCTGCCTCCCGCCGTGGGCTGGCCATTCGGTGAAGACAATCAACCCTGCCACTGTGTGTGACATGAGTTGGGGTACTTTGTGTGATTTGTCATTTTCGGCGTTTCCCCTTCTCTTCCTGGCGATGAGCACGGCCTGCTCGCCGCCGAGGGCTGGCCGATCGGTGGAGACAATCAACCCTGCCCGCCGCCATGTGTGACATGAGTTGGGGTAATTTTGTGTGATTTGTCATTATCGGCATTTTCCTTTCTTTCCCCAGCGACGAGCACTGCCTGACAGCCCCAGAAAATTCCCCCCCGAAAAAAGATGTTTTTTGTTTTGTATATTGAACATGTACATACAGTATCTATATCTGCTTAAAAGCATCAATCCCAAAACAAAAGTCAACATTATTTAAAAAAAAAAAAAAAAAAAAATAGAAGAAAAAAAGACTGGAGACAAAATGGCGGACGAGACTACGTTGTCGTGAAGTCGAAAACATACAAGTCGGGTACGTTGTAACCCGGGGACTATCTGTATCTTATTATCAGCAATGAAATGGAAGTGTTAATCAGGGGTGAAAGTGGCTAGAATTTCTTGCCGGAACTCCCCGACGTGAAGGTCGCCACTTAGTGAGTAATGTTATTTATTTTTCTTTGTTTTTTTTTTTTTTTTTCCGGGGGTCCTAAAACTAATGAAATGCAAAAAAAAAACTGTTTTGGCACAGTTATTTCTATAACACATACAACAATTTATTTTCATTCAAGATTGTATTTTTTCAATAATTTGCAAAATAAAAGTTAACAAAAACAGCAATAACCCAACCACCATCTCCTAATTTTTATTTTCCCTCATTTCCTCACATACTAAATGCCAATCTCAATTTTAACTACTTAAGAACATATGGTGTATATTAAAATTGAAGTTAATGTAAACATTTACTTTTTGTTTTTTTAATAAGATATAAGTAACATACATTCAGAAAAATAAGTACCAATGACTTATATTATATAGAGTGAAATGGAATATATTTTGAAGATCGCGCAAACATTGACTTTTTTAAATCACAAGGAAATGAATAAGGAGCCTAACATAAATGAACAAATATAAGTCCAAAGTGCACATTGACAGCTAAGATGTTCTGAACCTTCCCATCAGAGAAAATACAACTAAATATGATAAATAAACCTCCTCAACTCTTTCCTTGCTTTTAAAGATTTGATCCATTTTATGTTGCATTACCCTTTTTTTTTGTCGCATCAATTCAACAACCATTTTTTTGTTCCAGAAAACATCCACATCTGAACCAATCAGAGCTAACTATCTCCGCTGATCACATGTCAGTATGTCAGCCAATTGAACGGATAAATGAGTCCAGCCGTTTTGCTTTGCTGCGTGCCTATCATCGTCAGACTCAGATAACTGCAGCAGGTTGGGAAACCTCCATGCCGTCCGTGGAATAAAATGAATAATAAATATTGGTGGAAACGGATTACACTACACAAGCACTTTATTATGCTTATTGTTAATACTTGTGTATGTAAATCTGATGTTGGTAGATTGTTTTCTTCTTGGAGATGAAATGCATGTTTGGCAGCTTAGCATTTTTGTTTTACATAGTGTTTTGACAGCTGCCGTCATATTTTCAGAATCGAAGCACCGTGTATCGGAACAGCATTCCGGCCCTGAATCTTATACCGGAACTGCGTTCCTGCCCTGAATCTTATACCGGAACTGCGTTCCTGACCGTTCTGGTCCACTTTCACCCCTGCTGTTAATTCAATAGAAAAGGTCTGTTCAAATTACAAACTTAAAATAACTGAATAAATTATACTAGTTAAAACTGTACAAATTACAGTCTTAGTGTTTTTTACAGAAATATTCTTTCATCCACAGAATAATCTTAATGTTAATTTGACAGAAAAGAACAGTTGGTTATACACTATTAAAATGTTTTGTTTCAAATAAATTATATTTATAGATTACAGTTTTGTAAGTTTTTTACAATTCAGTTGTGTTTTATACAGAACGTTGGTTTTTTTTGTTGTATTTTTGTTTTTTTATTTACAGTTTGGAGACCAGTTTTTTTTCTCTGTTTCACTCTGTACTGTAGAGCAACAGAAAAAAAAGACCAAAAAAAAGAAAAAAGCTCTAACAAGTACCTTGGCTGCTGCGACTTCACAGACAAATGCACTCACACAAATAGATGACTGATAGTCCTGGGCTCCACTCTGTAAATGACAAGTGCCATCCATAATAGGCAAGCCGGGGCTTGTGAAGTGATTATGTGCAAAACATTTCGGCGCCCTGGTAAACACAGCTGGCACCATGTCTGTCATGCTCGACATGAAGGCAAATTGCTTAGTGTGTGTAAAATTATACATTGTGTTTTAGCTTTCTTGACACAGCGTTTTCATACACACACGCACACCCCCGCACAAACACAAACGGATGGGCTTCATCTTTATTTCCCTTCGCTTACTGAAGCAACTGTGACCCAGCCGGAGGATGTCGGGCGGAAAAGGATGATAAGAGCTGATAAGATACCAGGAGGAACACTAAAGTCTATTGTGAGATATTATAAACTCATTATACATCACTATCTCATGATGACATGCATCATAATTCATTAAAAATCTGCTATGCCTTCGATAATGAGATCTCTATCTGCCAGCATTGAGTCCTAATTCTTATTATGAGTTGTTTATTTTAACACAGTAGGTGGTCTGAGTGGATAGTGTATATTAAAATCCTTGCTACATTATTAGTGTATTTAAAATAATAGTTCCTAACAATTAGTTTCAGTCGGTAAGATGATGACTTATGTCACACAATTTTTCTGCGACACAGTTTGGGATGATACAGACTCATACAGAAGTTGTCATGTGACATTTTCATTTAGTTAGTCTAATACAGATTCATAATACTTGCACTTGTGACCGGAATACTCTTCTAGTTGTCGAGTCAAGGCGGTTCCTGTGATCGCAGATTGTTGTTACAGCAGAGGCTTTACATACATTATGTGGAGCATGAACCTTCATTTGTATGGTTTAATTAACTTTTTTACTTTTATATAATACAACTATATGCAAAAAAGAAAATCTGTTCTATTAAAACACAGTAAAATCTGTAATCAAGCCAATGCTTTCATCATGTTTTAGGGTGAACAGGATACAATGGTTATTTTTTTGATAATGTGGACTGAAAAATTAGAGTGTAGGAGCTCCATCGTTTGACTTACTTATTTATCATGAATTCAATTTCATTCATGTCGGTTATTTCCTCTGCTCATTGTTGTCAACTGTGCCATGTATTCCCAACGTCAGGGAAAATGAGGGCATGCCCTCAAAAAGTCAATGAATAACATGATGAAAGTGAGTGAAAGGGTTGGATGGGGAAAGGTAATTTAACTCAATTTTTTATTATTTAAGGGGCTGTATGAGTTGCAGAACCAAAATTATAATTACATCGAAAGAGAACATGGGTAGAAATTGGAAACATCATTGTACTTTAGGCTTTGCTGTGCATATATTGTTTGGAGAATAATCAAAATGAAAAGAATAACAAGCTTTAATGTAAAAAAAAAAAAAAAAAAAGTGTGTACACAACAAACAGTCGTAATGGTAATGACATTTTTCATACCCCGCAAAATTCCAACAAGAAAACACAAAACAAAAGAAAACAAAAAATAAGTAGTTCTAAGGTGGTAATGAATGAATAAGAAAATCAAATGTGTTAAAGTGAATAAACACTTAAGAAGAAAACAGGAGAGGAAAGTGAGTCATAACAGGATATTGCTGAATAACATAATTTGTCTCCTTTCATCAGGAACTCATGATCTAATTAGAAGTGGCACCCCTTCCTTCACATTTCATCCATCCAGTGTTTCACCATTTCTTGCCAGGCTGCAGGCCTTAAACTGCACTTATTGTGAGGAATTTCAACCTTCTGTAAAAGACATATGTGACTCACTCTGCTTATGGCAAGTGAAAACAGAACATTATACATTTTTGTTCAAAATTATTCAACATCCACAGCATTACATGTATAGTGTTGTAGTATGACATTTATTTATTTTAAATCTCATTCATTAGAATTAAAGTTACAGCTTTTAAAATTGATGTTTGGAGTAGTCTACACTTAAAGGGATCCTCGATCTTAAATACAATGAATTCTTAAAAGATAAATGTTAATGTTAAATGTTAGTATGAGTAATAATAATTTGATATTAAAACCCCTCTTAATGTTTTCATTTTAGTAAAATTTGACAAATTATTTCAACTGATAGGTCGCCATTCTTGTTGACGTCGCAGTGAGTTGACGTCACATGGCCTGCTGCCGAACTTCCAGCGTGTCACTCATTAGCTACCCCATCATGTCGTCGGTTCTGCCCTTCCAATTTGAACCAGAGCAGAAAACTGAAGAGCAGGACAGCACTGTCAGTCGTTCACAAGAAGAGCAGCAAAGGCAAAATGCAGAGAAGGAAATACCTGATAAGACAAGAGTTGGGCAAAACTGGTAATGTACTTGCGGCAAGTGCGTCTCAATGAAAACGGAGCAATAGAGTGTATACTGTTGAGAACTCCGGTTTTTGTTAGCAGATCTTCAAGGTGAGCTATTGCGTGATCAAACTTATCCCAATATAATTATGTAGATTGTTAGCATCCAGAGCTATCGTGTGCTTTACATACAGTACAGGCCAAAAGTTTGAACACACCTTGTCCATCGTACATTTTTATTTTCATGACCAGTGCTGTCAGTAACGCGTTAGTTAGTAACGCGTTACTGTAATCTGATTACTTTTTTCAGTAACGAGTAATCTAACGCGTTCATTTTTCTACACCAGTAATCTGATTAAAGTTAGTTTCCTTAGTGTCTCTACGTTATTATTTTTTCATTGCCCCATAACGTATGTAGAATGAAGAATATTGTAGTCATGTACGAAGAGCATTTTGAATAGAAAATGCTAAAATAAAAGGTTCCCGGTACGTGTTTCCATCACAACCTCTTAGCTATTTCCAGTTTTGGTCTCGCGTCACATGTTGTGGGACTGAGGCGGGTGGACATTCGCGCCGAGTGTTGAGACGTTGCGAGAGAATGTTGATCTGTGGATATCCATGAATGAAGGTGAGTATTTTTCCTTCATTCTGTAGGGTATCAGCAAAAGGTTGGACCCCCTACATGCACAGACGTTTCGTAGCTTTGCCGTAGCAACGACGGGCAGTCATCGCTCCAAGTTGGCAAACTTTGTTTACATCATATGCGTGTTGCACATTTATGCCGTGAGGTGATGTGTTCGTTTAGCATCTGTGGGATGTGTTGTAAGTCCAACTGAGTGCAAAGTGCTTAGTTGCCGCCACGTTTTGAGGCCAAATTGACCGCGTGTGTGTTGAGAGGAGTACTTCCGGGTTGTTAATGTGCACGGCTGCACGCGCATCCGGAACGCCACCACCTTTGTGTTTTTTGCACTGTACAATCCACTTGTGTGTTGTCAAATATTGTGCCGTCGGTTTGCATTGTTTTACATTGGCACTGATATGTTGTTGACCATAACCCGAAATTCAGATGTTTTGACATTAGGTTTAATCATAGAGTTAGCGGGGTTTAATTGGTCGGTGGAGTTGATTTCAACAAATTCCAAGCAGTTTGTCAGATATTTGTTAGTTTCAGGGCTCAGGAGTGGCTAAACTGAATTCTGATAATTCTGATATTCCCCTTTAAATTCAATCATCGGAAAGTCAATTACATGTGATGACATTTTTCTGTTGTCATTCTTATGTTGAGGCGGCAAAGGGAGAAAAATGGTAGATTACTTTTAAAGTAACTTAGTTTCTTTGATAATGAAGTAATCAGTAAAGTGACTGGATTACTTTTTGAGGCGTAATCAGTAATTTGCCTGGCACAGCCAGACTATTCTCCCTGTATTTTTCAAACACTGTGAGAAATAGTCTGGGAACCAGCCCATTAACGGCCTCTCGAGCAAGGTACAAAATCAATTGTCCAATCAGATTCGTTCATCTGCGTGACGTGTTCTTAACGAGTAACGTCACTCTTGCGCGCCTTAAGTCGTGTCTACAACAACACAGATGGCGAACCGAAGAGCCGAGAATATGCTCCAATCCACGGTAAAACCAGTTTTTAATGACCAAAAACACATCGAAACAAGTCATTGACAACAGCCAACATGGCTCGCGCTAGCCATTTTGAATAAACTTCTCCATTCTCCGTTCATGCTAATTACTTGTCGCTTTAACAACGTCACATCTGCCCGTCGCTGATTGGTCCTCTCCACTGTCTGTTTGCTGTGGCTTGCTCCGCGCTCGGAATTTGATCCGCCGGACGGTCGCCAGACTCAATTGCTGGAACAGCGGTGAGTCTGGTATACCAGGCAAATCAGTAATCAGCAGTGTTGGGAGTAACGTCGTTACGTAACGGCGTTATTTTTTTCAGTAACGGGGTAATCTAACTAATTACTTTTTCCGCCGTTACAACGCCGTTACCGTTACTGACGGTCAAAAGTGGTGCGTTACTTTGAATAAATTGAAGAAACTACCAGCCGTGTCGAGTCGACTCGCTGCTCTGTTGATTTGTCATCCAAGACTTGGGGTGCGTTCAGGTTCGAGAATAGCGCACGTACTACTGACTCCAAGCTGTTTGTCCCTGCTCATTCAATTAGACAATGCTTTCCAAAGTTTGGTATCGTTTCTTTGTTTGCTACACCTGATGCTAGCCACGTTCCCATCTCCCACTGTCAGCCGGCAATAATTCTGCTTCCATCTTGAGGACGGCAGACGCTTTGAAGGTGACGTGAATTGTCGGGAAACGAGCCTACCTGAATGCCCCTCGAGAGATACGATGGAAGTGATTGTGATTGGCTGAGGGTTAGAGTCATGTGTCGTGATAAGCCAATCAGAGCCGGTGATTTCATAAGCAAACCGGAACAGCGGGTGTGGCAAACACACACACACGCAAAACAGATGCACAGGGTCGGGATGGCAGAGCATTCAGAAGAAAAATTGTCCTTTAAGAGGTGGAGATATAGACACTATTTCAAGTTTGTCGAAATTAAAGGAAAGAACCTGCTTGTAATGTGTAATTTATGTCCCGGGGCAAAGCTTTTGTTGACATCTGTGGTAAGCAATTCAAATCTGCTTAAGCACCTAACAAGTTAACTACCTGTCTGTTCTTCTCTATTCCACTGACTCGAATACTGCTCAGAAAATGTCAAATTCTTTGACATACAACAAGTTCTTTTTAAAGTAACGGAAATAGTTACTTTCCCTGGTAACTGGTTACTTTTACTATAGAGTAATTCAGTTACTAACTCAGTTACTTTTAGGAAGAAGTAGTGAGTAATGTAACTAATTACTTTTTTAAAGTAACGTGCCCAACACTGGTAATCAGTAATTAAATTACTTTTTCGAGTAATCTGTGACAACAGTGTTCATGACTATTGACATTATAAACTCTCACTGAAGGTAATAAAACTATGAAAGCACACGTGTGATAGTCAGGATCGGAGTCGTGTCGTGGCTGACTGTCCTCATTAAATTCGTCATCTGGATCGAGCGTCCTCCATGTCTTGTACATCCAACTCACGTTTAGCTACGTAAGGGTGGTCCCTATTGAGTGCTTGGCGCATCAGCTGGTCACTGTACCGCTGCATCGGACGTGTCTGGATCAGTTTGAGTGGCAACATCACTCATATTAGGTGAATACTGAACAGACACACATACTGCCTGATGAACTGACAGTAGAGGTGAATTATTAGTTTTCGCTGTGACTAGTGGTATGCCCGAAGGTTCGCCTACCGCTGCACATCATGGCATTTTACTTAGCGAGTTTAGGCAGCAATACACAATTGTTGCACACAATTGGAAACGTCCCAATTACGTCATCACTCCGAGCCCGCGCCAACTATCGGTCAAAATATGTACTAAATATTATAAATATTGCCATTGATTTAATATCTTATGTGTTTCTAAAAACATATTTAAGTACAAGAAAACAATTTACAGTTTATTAGAGCCAACATGTATTTCAGATCGAGGATCCCTTTAAGTGCAATTTTCAAAAATTTTATGAATGAAATGAAAAATAAATGTTAGATTTGCTTCTACACTATACAGCAGTGGGGGTTAAATAATTTGGAACACTACTTTACAAATACAGACACACTATACAGCAGTGGGGGTTAAATAATTTGGAACACAACTGTACAAGTACAGACAGTAGATCAGCTGAGCTGAAGCCGGAATGATATGAATACAAAAAAATGTATGTACCGTATTTTTCAGACTATAAGTTGCACCTGAGTATAAGTCGCACCAGCCCAAAAATGCGCAATGAAGAGGAAAAAACAACATATAAGTCGCAATGGAGTATAAGTCGCATTTTTTGGGGAAATTTACTTGATAAAATCCAACACATAGAACAGATATGTCATCTTGAAAGGCAATTTAAAATAAATATGTAATAGAGAACAAAATGCTGAATAAGTGTACAGTGTGATAATGTTACATGATGCATGAACAACAAAATGCGAACGTGGCAGGTATGTTAACTTAACATAGCCATTAACACTAGAAAACCCAGCAGAGGCCGACTTGGTCTTTCCCAAGACAAACACTCCTAATATTCCCTAGCAATGGCCAATTTGGCCTCTCCTCCGTGACTCATGTTTGTGTCATTTCAAGTCAAGCTACATTTATTTAATTACATTTATAATTGACACTTTTTACACATTTTTTAATTCACTTCTCCTATTCTCCACACATAACGACAGAAAGAACGGCCCAAATGTGTACATTGTTTTGAAGAAGAAAAAAAAAGCGTTTTAGAACTGCAATTTGAGTATAAAGCAGGAATTGTGTCTATAGTTTAGAAGGACTGAATCAGGGGCATGGAGTATGGATTGTGGTCATTGTGTCTGAAGTTAACGTATGTCTAGTAGTTGCATTTCCATATGAACGGCTGTTGTCTGTCCGACAACGACTTGCCAATTCAACTGCACTTGGGTCATTTTTGCCACCTCTGGGTTTTTCCGGGGGAAAGGCCATATCGCTAGGAGTACCAGAATTCTCTGGGACTTCTAGTGTTAAGAGTTATTCGAAATAAAGAACATGCTAACAAGTTACCAAACCATCAGTGTCACTCCAAAACACTAAAATAACATGAGAAATTAATATAATAATGTGTTAATAATTTTACACATAAGTCGCTCCAGAGTATAAGTCGCACCCCCAGCCAAACTATGAAAAAAACTGCGACTTATAGTCCAAAAAATACAGTATGTACCGAAATATCAGGGCTGTAGGCCACACCTAGCTATAGGTCGCTGTAGGTTCCAAAAGTTAAAAAAGCCCCAAACTCGATGCTCTCTTGGACAGCGGCAAAAAGACTCACCCGCTGCTCGTATTGAGTTTGTTCATTTAATCCAACAAAAAGTGACTCCACAGAGCGATATCCAAAATTGTAAACGAAAGAGCAAATGAGAGAGAATAAAAAGGAAACGAAAAATTGTCCACTTGGGAGTTAAAACCACAAATATAGAAAGTTATCAAGAGAGATAGACAGAGAGGTCAAAAAATTGTGCGTTTCTCCTGGGTTCTGCCTTCACGCAACTGTCGCACATACAGCTACTTCCGCATACATCGTCAAATGTCAAGTCACAAGCTTGTCACCATGAAATCAAATAAATAAATCACCATGAACATGCATTATTAAATTAAACAATTATTTAGGCTCCTAAAGTTGCACTGCCCAAATTTCACAAAAGTTGGCAAAAGAATTCATTTATATGCCACACATACAGTGGTATGAAAAAGTATCTGAACCTTTAGGAATTTCTCACATTTTTGCATAAAATCACCATAAAATATGATCTGATCTTTGTCAAAGTCACACAGATGAAAAACCAGGGTCCGCTTTAACTAAAACCACCCAAAACATTTATAGATATTAATATTTTAATGAGGATAGTATGCTGTTATTAAATACAGCTCTAGGTGCTACTTGGACACATCATCAGTAATGAACCGGAGGTCATAGGGTGTTTTGGGTCTTTCATCATTATACACCCTTGCTCTGGCGACCCAGCTGGGGGTGATCAGCCCCCGACTTGTGTCCAAGGGGCCTGCTACTCCAAGGATCCCTCCTCCGGACCCATAGCTATCATGAGGCTTTTTTCCGCAGCCTCAGATATTGATTTGATGGCTCTTCGGCACAGCTGCCCTTTTACTCCCAGGAGTTTAAGTGTTTGAGACAGTGAACGACTAGCAAAACCTCGACATCCCACCTCAACTGGTTCACAGCGAGCTTTCCAGCCTTTGCTCCGGCACTCGGTCACCAACTCCGTATATTTGGCCCTCTTACGTTCGTCAGCCCCCTCCAGTCTGTCTTCCTAGGGGACAGTAAGCTCAACCAGGACCTCTTACTTTGTCAACTCAGATTCCTGGAATGTCTGGCATGAATCACTGTTTTTAGGTCATGCCACAGCATCTCAATGGGTTCAAATCTGGACTTTGACTTGGCCTCTCCAGAACATGTGTTTTGTTCTTTTGAAACCATTTTTAAGTTGATTTACTTAGGTTTTTGGATCATCGTCTTGTTGCAGCATCCATCCTCCTTTTAGCTTCAACTGTCTGACAGACGGCTCCAGGTTTTCCTCCAAAACATCCTGATAAAAGTTTTGAAATCATTCTTCCATTAATGATTGCGAGTTGTCCAGTTCCTGAGGCAACAAAACAGTCCCAAATCATGATGCTCCCTCCAGGGCCGCATTAAACCACTCACCAGTGATTGGGGACACACCTGACTTGGACTGTTTGGTAAAAATTGGCTTCAGTTGCTCTTTAAGTTTTCTTAGGCAGAGGGTTCACTTACATATTTTTCGCCCTTCTGTGATTGTTTGCATGCTATCCTCACGAACATATGAAAACCTATAAATGTTTGGGTGGTGTTAGTTAAAGCAGACACTGTTTATTGATCTCTGTGATTTTGACAAAGATCAGATCCCATTTGATGGTGATTTTATGCAGAAAGCAGAGACATTCCAAAAGGTTCAGATACTTCTTCATACCACTGTAAGCTATAAGTGTCTATGTCTTTATATGGGATATTTACAGTTCATAGGAAGATGTTACACAGAAAAATACGGTACACAAACTTAACTTCTTATCAAGGGTGTAAAAGAAAACCCAACATTATTGTTGCAATTAATAATAATTCATTTTGTATGGGACTTGCAGAGCATTTTAAAAAATAAATCTAACTAAACTCACACAAAAGCATTCCGATATTGCCTGAGAAGATTCCTGTCCTGTTTATTACTTGTTCCTATCATTTGTCAATGTCAGCATATTTATCAGACCCCAAAGCAAACACTCTGCTCAATTTCACCGCTATTACGCTTTGGACGGCCTCAGGTGTTGTGCCTTCCTACCTGCTTGGACATGAGGAATTTGTTCACTCTGGCAGACCATCATCAATCTGCTTACTTCAGCTCTGCCACCAAGTTGCTTTGTTTTGTTTTCCTGTGAAAACATACATCTAAATAATATAGCAAATGCCAGCTGAATTGTATTCAGCTTCCAGCGCATTAGGGTACCGTATTTTTCGGACTATAAGTCGCAGTTTTTTTTTCATTGTTTGGGAGGGGGTGCGACTTAAACTCAGGAGTGACTTATGTGTGAAATTAATAACACACTATTATATCATGTCACATGTTATGTTGGTGTTTTGGAGTGACACTGATGGTTTGGTAAACTTGTTAGCATGTCCTTTATGCCATAGTTATCTGAATAAATATGTTAATATGTTAATAGCAGTGCTGTCAAATGATTAAAAAATGTAATCTAGTTAATCATATGTCAACTTTGTGATTAATCATGATTAATCACATTTCCCTCGGGATGAATAAAGTTGCTCTTCAGGAAAAAAAATCTAGGAAAATACTATAATTGACTTACAATTTGTTTTAAGATGAAATGTATGATGTGTGAATGAATTAATACTTGGCCAAATAGAGTTTTAAACTTTTATTTAACAACTCAGCTCGTATAAAATAAAATAAATAAAATAAATTGTCTGTATTATACAGCAAAGGACTTTAACAGATTAAAGTGTCTCAGACTAACAATGTGGCTCAAGTACCGTTTGGCATATTACCCAAAATTAACTGCCAACTTAAAGACCAGACAAGCACAATACAGTAACAATAAGTAGTGTTTCAAAAAAATGTGTAAACAACTTGTCTGTTAAATTGAACATTTCACACAAATAAATGCAGCATTTGCAGTTTTACACTAAATGTCCTGAAAGCTGTGTGAGATATAAAAAAAAAAAAAATTCACACACTTAACTGAAAAACATTACACTAAACTGTGTGTAAAAGTGTTTAGAAACACTGTTTAAGTTAGCCAGTCATGTTTATTTTTGTTTTTTTAACCAACTGCTCAGGCAAACTAGCTTGTTGACATTTTCAGATATCAGAGCAGACCCTTTCTTTCGAACAATGTGCCCTGCCGAAGAAAACAGTCTCTTGCAAGGAACGGTTGTGGCAGGTGTGGCTAGATACTTTTTTGCAAGGTGGGCCAGCTTACTGTGGGCACCACTGTGCGCAGACGTACCACTGTAGTGGACATGAGTTCATGAATATTTGTGACAATAGTTGCCCGTGAAGGTGTTCTGTATGTTGGGTCGCCCGTGGCCATCTGGATGAGATTTTCAAGACCCTCGTCTTCGACTGTGTTAATGGGTCTACAGTCTCTGGCTACCCATGTAGCGATAGCAGTAGTCGACCTACTTGTTGTCTTTTTTTTTTAACAAGTCCGAGTCCGCACTCTGCCAGTGTAGCTTGATCCTCACTCATCGTGGTTGGCTGCATTTGGTCCTGCATTGCCGCGCGGAGAATGTAAACATCAGCGTGTAGGACTACGGGAGGCAGTTGTAGCCAAACTTAGTGTGAGCAGTAAGTTGTGTTTTTTTTTTTTTTTAATTCGTTAATATTTCCAGATTAATCATGGTCGTTAACGCGTTATTGTTGACAGGCCTAGTTAATAGCTATGTTACGTTAACATACCGGCCACCTTCGCATTTTGTTGTTCATGCATCATGTAACATTATCATACTACGCTTATTCAGCATGTTGTTCTCTATTGTATTTTTGTTGTAAATTGCTTTTCTAGATGACATATATGTGCTATGTGTTGGATTTTATCAAGTAAATTTCCCCCAGAAATGTGACTTATACTCAGGTGCGACTTATAGTCCAAAAAATACGATAGGTGTTTCTTTGTCACTTTCAAGATTTATGGGACACATTAGGACAGTGTAGCCAATATTGGTAATTAAACAAGTCAATGGATGACTTTTTACTGGCTCAGTGGGGGCAATTTTGACTTTTATGAAAGTGCTTCATTACACACATTGCATACATACTGAATGGCTCTCAGTGGTCATACCGTGTATGTGAGTGCAACGCAAACACACGCCGATTGAACAGATGGTTGCCATGCTGCATTGTCTTCATTACCTTTGCTCTCACAACACTGTAAAACTAAATGAAACATATAGAATGCAGAATTGGGAAAAAAAAAAAATATATATATATATTGTATGTTGTACAATATGTATATTGTATATTGTATGCACCTACAGTACAATACCCTGTACATAATGTGCATTAGTTCTTTATTGGCCAGAAACCTCTCGGATAGTTAAAAAAAATCTCTGACTTGTTTTTGATGATGATGTTCATGTTTTTTTTCCCCTCCATTTGTTTTAAAATTAAATCTGAAGTTACAGGCATACTATAGCACTTGGCTCTAAGTGGACATCTACACACGAGGACAGCAAAACACTCTTCGGTGATCCTTGCTAGACTTGCTGGAGTGTGGAAATGTGAGTTTCATCCTCGCATGAAAGCCAAAATAATAAAACAAAATAACATAATTATATAATGTACTATAATAATATAACAATAAAATAAAGCCAAATAATTCAGAGACAGTTGTGTTTTGAATCTATGCCATGTTTGGTGCTTTTCAAACATGTCCAAGCGCATTTAAATTAAGAGTTGGTGACAAAATGCAAATAACTGTGTTAAAGCATATCCATGACTGAAAAAAAACCCCTCCAAACCACATAGTGCGACATCACTGACGTGAAGAGACACTTCTTTTTGTCTCAGCTGAGTTTAATTCATGTGTGTGCACTCAGTCTATATTCGCACACATGAGGAGCTGCTTCCATGAAGAGTTAATTAGTTCACAGTCTACTGTCTCACAGGATTGGAACAAGAATATTTACGGCTGCACATTCTTAGTCAATAGTAAGACAAAGCATTTGGCCTGATGATTTTATGCTAATACAACTGATCGTGTATTCTCATAAAATTAAAGGAGTGCGATCATACATGGCTGGCCAAAAGTGTTGGCACCCTTGTAATTCTGTCAGATAATACTCAATTTCTCCCAGAAAACGATTGCAATTACAAATGCTTTGGTAGTAATATCTTCATTTATTTTGCTTTCATGAAAAAACACAAAAGAGAATAAAAAAAAATCATTATCATTTTACACAAAACTCTAAAAATGGGCCAGACAAAAGTATTGGCACGCTCAGCCTAATATTTAATAGCACCCCTCTTTGCGCGGTAAATTATGGCCCTTCCCGCATCCCGAACTTAGGCGAGTTCATCAGGGCACAGAATCAAACCCACAACCTCTGGGTTGGGGGACAACCACTCTACCACTGAGCCACGCCATCTACATCATCTGCTACAGTAAACTCAATCAAATCAATCAATCAAATTTATTTATATAGCCCTTTACAAAACCCGAAAGGTCCCCAAAGTGCTTTACAACAAAGACAAACATAGCTCATAGTAAATAAAAGGCAGGAAAGTATTATACAATGACATTAGGAAGAAAAAGAAAAAAGAAACGAAACAACGCATCACGATAAAAGTCAGACAGCAAATAAAACAATAAAACAGATAAAATCCGAAAACATTAAAAACCCTAAAGAAATAAAACCAGGCTAAACTAATCTTCGGGAAAGGCGAGTCTAAAAAGGTGTGTCTTTAAACGAGATTTAAAAAGGCCCAAATTTGTAGTGGTGCGGATTTCAGGGGGAAGACTATTCCATAACCTGTCCGCAGCAACCGCAAAAGATCGGTCTCCCCACTGTTTGAGTTTAGACCTCGGAACGTGCAAATGAAGTTGGCTGGTAGAGCGAAGTGTCCTGCCAGGATTACGGATGGTTAAAATTTCCGATAAGTAAGACTGTCGCGGATGATGTTTTTGAGTCTCGTAGCTCGCTGAGTAGACGTGTTGCCGTGTTCGGCCGCTCGTGTTTCTCGTGACTCTGTCAACTCAGCCGGAACGCGCACGGCTAAAAAGTTCCCCCCAGGAACACAACATGCCTCGCACAAGTTCACCAGGTGAATTCAACCATAATGCAGTGGTCACTACACAAGTCCCCCCAGAATTCACCTACACAGGACGCCAGGCGCAACCCGATTTAACGGAACGGAATGGTCGGGTTGCACGGCCGGGGTGTCGGCGGAAGACGACCGAATGGACGATCAGGAGGACGTCCAGGATGCCAGGTGTGGGACGTCCGAGTTGGACGATCGGGAGGACGTCCGGGATGCCAGGTGATGAATGACCAAGTGCGACGATCAGGAGGATGTCTAGGATGCCAGGCGGTGGACGACCGAATGCGACGTGCAGCACCGCCCAGGCGTGGCCGGAGAAGCGGACCCCGAGAGAGGCGGCATGCGTTGCTCAGCCGTGGCCGAGTATGAGGTCAAGACGTGCGACATGCAGTGCCCCCCAGTGTAGACAAGGGCGACAGGCGCGGCGGTCAGAGTTGCCCGGTTGGGGATGAGGGCGACAGGCAAAACGAACCAAGTTGACCGGCCGCAGTTTTTGACAATGGTAACTACATTGGCACGACACCGGCGGGCATACCATATTCAATGGATGACGATCTTGGCGAAAAGTATTGCCAAAGCAGGCTGATTTAGAATTCCCCTCAAGAATGATGGGAAACAAAAACGCTCATTGTCAACTTATTATTATAAATATTCTTGTAAGTTAATTTTATTGCTGACACTGCGTGTCGGGGTCATCAACATGTTATGCCCCCTGCCCCAAAAGTCATACTCCACCTATGTGATAGTACCCCAAAAATAAAATGGTAACTCCACACAGAACCCATGCTTTAGAACTGTCAGCGCACATGCTAACCACTCTTCCGCCGTGCCTCCCTTTTTACAAATTATTTGAGGAAAATTCATGTTTAATTCATCTTTGCAAGTGTAAAGTAAAACTCTTTTCTTGTTTCTAATGAGGCTTAAATTTGATGTAAGGTAAGCACATTGGTCGACTCCTGTGCTAATAAGTGTATTTAAAAAATTCAATATAAAAAACGCCACTAATCGCAACTTTACTATGCGATTAATCATGATTAAAAATTTTAATCGTTTGACAGTGCGATAATCATTACAATATTTCAATACGGTAGGTCATTATATAAAGTGGGCCGGTCTGTGGCATGAAATTCCTGGGCTGAAAATGAGTCCCACTTCAGCCCTGCCTACAAGTCACCTTTTTGGGGGGGCGGGTCAATAAAATATCAGAGGAGAAATCAGTTTGCTCAATGGAAGGTTGACTAACACTCGATATGAGTAGGTATAACAGACTTACAGACAGCGTGAACTGCGTGATAAAAAACAAAACAAAAACGTTTGCGTCATTTTACGTCATGAAAATAATATGTGATGCAAGGATGTGAAAATAAAATGAGAATGAAGACATGAAAACAAAAAGAACAGTGTGACATGAAATGAGATTCATTTAATTTACCAACGTGAAAATCAACAGCAAAAGGCAAAACTATTTGTAGTAAATTAGAAATATTGAAAGAAGTTAAACAGGAATTCACTTAGATGTTAGCATGCCAGGTTTTGAATTTGTTCATTAAATTGGTGGAATGAAAAGTTTTGACTGAAATGAATGTGTACAGTGGAAGGGAAAAAATGTGTGGTCTTTTTGGAATTTCTTAAAACTTGTTGTTCTTAAAAATTGTTACTGTCAAAGGAGCAGATGCAAGGGTTTACTTTTTCCTCCTTGTCCTCTGAATGTTTCAATGTTGTTATAAAACTGATTTTTTTTTGTGTGGTATTAGTTTGACCAAACTGTGATTTGGACCAATCCATGCAGAAATATATACTGACAAACTCATCCCCTTACGTAAAAGAATCTAATATGCAATAAAAAGACGACTGAGATTTTCTTTGACATACTTCTCTGTAGGCAAAGATGTCTCTGCCCCCCCAACATCCTGCTTTCCTCAGGGAAATTAAGCCGCAAGCAATCTGACAACAAATTCCCACTTCAGGGATTCACAAAATAGCTGCAGTTCCTCAAATTGTACTCATATAGGCAAACCTTAAAACACAAGATCTATAAAATAACTGAAATATCTCAGTAGTTTGTGCTGGCGGATGGCAGAAGGCGGGTGGCTAACTTGTTGGCATGGCAGCAGCTGAGACAAGAAGAGCAATTGTGCGCGAATGGGCTGAAGCCCTTCATGTCAGAGTGGGTGGTCAAGGCCAATTGGCCTTGTGTGCAACACAGCCAATGACGCAAGGGAGCAGAATCAACTTTATTCAAGCAGTCAAAAAATAGAGATTGTGGGGGATTGCAGGAGATAGAACACATTTCAATTCGTTCACTTTCAAAGTATCTTTTTTTTTTTTTTAGATTCATAGAAATGGGGATTGTTTGCAAGGTTAGGGTGCTATTTTTCGTTCACTGTGATGGTGGAGGCTATTTGAGTGAAGTGCTTCACCATCATGTAGCAACAAGCAGTTGGAGAAGATTTGAACTTTGTAAAAATGGAATGCATGGAAGATTATTTTGATGGAACTAGGCTCAAGTTCCAGATTGAGTCTTGATTATAAGTTGTTTACAATTTACACCCTTTGAAATGGAGTCACCAGAGCAGAAAGACTATTTCAGTCTTACACAGTCCAATATTAGTGTGTTCATGACAACTGAAGCCTCAATTTAGTCCTCTAAGCAGGAGGCCGAGAGTGTCATTCTTTGGCGAAAAGGACCTACTTCAGTCTTTGATATGCTGTCAAGAGATTCTTCTTCATTTTCCCACCTTTACACTTACTATTTATTCATTTCTTCACATGATATTATCAGTTTCCTTAATTGGAAATGATGCTAATTTCTTTTTAAACACAATTCTGATTACGAGGAATATTCAAAAAGTAATGCACCCAATTTTATTATGTACAAACAAATTATAATAGCAACATGTATTATACATCAAAAGAAAGGTACAAGTGTGAGGATTACATTTTTACCTCTCCACATTGTCTCCACCTCTCTCAAGAGCTACAGTCCACCTATGAACAAGGGCATGTATACCAGTGTTGTAGAACTCAGCCGGTTGATCTCTAAGCCAATTCTTGACAGCAGTTTTCACTTCATCGTCATTGCCATATCTGTTGCCCCGAAGTCCATCTTTCATTGGACCAAAGAGGAGGTAGTCTGACGGTGCCAAATTAGGAGAATATGGCGGATGTGGTATCACAGTCCATCCAAAAGAAGTGATGACCTCCATGGTCCCGATGCTTGTGTGAGGACGTGCATTGTCATGCTGGAGGAGCACATTTGCCATGTCCAAGTTGGGCCGAACATGTCGAATTCTTGCTTTGAGCTTCCTAAGAGTCTCAATGTATACCTCAGAGTTA
This sequence comes from Corythoichthys intestinalis, assembly GCF_030265065.1. NCBI lineage: Eukaryota > Metazoa > Chordata > Actinopteri > Syngnathiformes > Syngnathidae > Corythoichthys > Corythoichthys intestinalis. Next base: position 30,579,148 of record NC_080396.1, on the reverse strand, counting down.
ATGTTTCCCCCTTCGGCAAAAAAATCCACAAGGATTACACCTTGAGAATCCCCAAAAACGGTGGTCATAAATTTGCCAGCTGACTTTTGAGACTTGAACATTTTAGTCTTTGGTGAATTTGGGTGACGCAATTCCACTGATCAACTTTTAGATTCAGGTTCAAAATGGTATACCCATGTTTCATCTCCAGTAATGAGGGATCAGGGGTCAGAGGGGTTTCTCCCTCTGCAACAAGAAATTCGATTACACTTCTTTGTTTCTGACGAGCTTCAAGAGGGGCAGTCATTTTGGAAGCTAGTTTAAGCTTTAAAAATCTGAAAATAAGAAAAACACATATAACAATCGCAAAAAGGTGTGTCCTATCATGTTTGTGCAAAATATAAACAAGATTGGTAAATCCTGTACGAGCAATCCACTTGAGTGCATTACTATTTGAATGCCCCTCGAGTTTACTGGTGATAAGAAAACAGAAACTGTCATCAAATTACAACAATAAATACATTTCAAACAACGTGGATGATCTTGAGTTGACTGAATCTGAAAAATATGAGTTTGACTTTGCGAATGTATGAATAAGATCAATTCATTCGGTTAATAAAAGGTGGGAGATGTGATCTTGGATCAGGAAAAGCAGAACAATGCCTGCCTGTAGAATTGTTGTGTGTTTTCCCAATGCACAGGATGTCTTGGTCAAATAATACTTTGCACGTTGGTGCATGAGCCCCAGAACAAATAGAACAGTAAGGCCATCTAGTGACCATGCAATGTACTGTTTGTAAGCGTCATGAAAACTGCAGTCAGATGCTCAGGAAAGCTTTATTAGAAAGAACGCGAAAAAATACATCATCAGTCATCACTGCCAGCCCCTCCCAATTCAAATGGCTAGGATCACCTTCAATGGCACTGGAACATGATCCCTCACTGACAGCCTTCCCAATTCATTCATTCATTCATTCATTCTGTGAGCCAAATAAATTAGAATAATAAATAAAAACTCTCAACTTGTTTGATTAATGATTTATTGACATTTTCCCTCCAACTTGGTTTCTCTCTATACCAATATTATTTCGCATAAAGTGTTTTTTTTTTTTTTCATTTTTTAAATTACATTTATAATAATGATTTACTCACGTACACACATATTATTCAATGTCATCTTATTGCAATAAACAAGAGTAGCCAGAATGCGTCAGGTATTGCTACAGTACATCATACAAACGCTTTGTCCATCTGACAATGAAATTCCAAAAATAACTTTATTGGCAAGACAAAGTTACATAATAGCTTCTCTGTCTCTCTTTCTGCCCCTGCAGGAGAGACGGAGGGCAGAATAAGGCTAAGGCTAGTAGCCTAAACACAGCTCTAACATGAAACACCTGCTCGGAAAATAATCTAATATATTTTTTTCCCGTTTGTGGATAATGAACACGAGTCATGATGATTGCTTCAAATGCAGTACACTGAATAAAGTGATGGAACAGTTCTCAAATGTGCAAGAATATTTTTTTTCTCCTCAGGATCGTGTTAGGCCATCCTTGAACTCCATGTTGCGTCAGACAAAAGGGAACAAATAAGTCCCGGCACACGAGAGAACACCCAGTACAGTATGCTACACACAGCGACAATTAGGAGAGTACAGACCCTGGAATAATAGTTCCTGACTCGCAAAAACTTATTAAGAACATTTTTGCCTCAGCAACAAAAAAAGAGCACAACGGTGGGCACTGACGACAAGGCCAGTGACTTCTTAAAGTCCGAAAGAGTTCCACGCTCATAATATAACACAGCTAACTATAAAAGCAAACTCTGCCAGTGTTGTTAGTCTATCGCTTTTGCCTCTAGACCCCTGGGCTCAGTATTTCAAAATATTCCATCTGGATCAGATTGGCTTGAATTATATTAATTCTCAAAATTAGGGAATATATCATTCTGTTCCTTACAGCAGAAGTTCAGAATTTTTTACATTAGGCTTAAACTTGGAGTTAGTGGGGGTTTAATTAGTCAATGGAGTTGATTTAATCGAATTCCATGCAGTTTGTAAGTTATTTGTTAGTTTCAGGGCTCTGAAGTGGCTAAGCTAGCGCAAGTCAATGGTCCCTTCCTAGCATGCCAATATAAAACAATACAGATCTACGAACAGATCCAACATAGTCAAATAAATTCAAAGTGCAGATCCAAAACACTGATGCGGCCAAAACAATGTCACACCAAACAGCCGTAGTTCATTTCATTCTGCAGGACTATTTTGTTAGATGTGTAATACGACCACAATGGAGAGGAGTGCATCGGCAACTTGTGCTCACGCTGCATTCGAGGAAGGTGGAGACTCGGACTTATCCCGCTCGGATGGTACCAGTTGCGACCTCAAAGCGTTCAAGGCGAATGTAAACAGCAATGATGGCTGATCGTGACAAGTTGTTTTTAATTTTGGCCATCAAAAGACATTTTCATCACGACGACGATATTTTTCAAACTCGGATGTTGTAAATTCTGATTTCCCACCTTCCTCGAATGCAGCATCAGTCTGCTGAGTTAACTGATGGCCGGCAATATAGCGAAATGTGCATTTAGAGGCTTTGGAAACAGACAGAAGGAATGGACGAAACAAAGTTTCCACATCTTCCTTATGAGAAACGAGGAACAATATAAACTGGTTACTTGCTGCTGGCTACGACATAAAAAAATCAGCGGTGATAAAAACGATGTGATATCACTCTGCTCTGCTCCTCTGCATAGCTGCTGGATTACAAATTTTGCTGTTTGTACTGCAATTATTGACATGCAAAGGTAAGTTTTAATAACTCTATCTTGAAAACATAGCCAACACAATTGATTGCATGGGTCATCCATGATTTTCATGTGTGCATAGGTTGTTTTTTATTGGCATGCTCAGCCCAATTGACTCATGCTAGCTTAGCCACTCCGGAGCCCTAATACTGACAAACTACACGGAATTTGTTGAAATCTAACTAACTAAGCAAACCCTAGCTAACTCTAAGATTAACCCTGATGTCAAAAATTCTGAACTTCCCCTTTAATGGGGTATTTTGCTCATACCTAGAATACTAATCAAAAAGCAGTTCTAAATTGTTTCAACACTTGATGATTGACATTAGAATTAGAATTGCTATGCGGTGAAGTGCATTATGTCTGAAAGAAATTAAAATAATCTTGTGCTGAAGGCCATTTGGAAAATAGCTGAATCAAAATGAAATAAGCAAAGAGATTAAAAAAAATGTATATGGGATGTATCCTGGTAGTCCTAGAACTTTCCAAAAACTTCAAATGTAAGGTGGCAGGATCAAATTGATCCTAACAGAAAGTTCTTTGTAAATCCAGGAAGAAAAATAGCAATCAATTGGAGAGGGTTAACAAAATCAGGATAATTGAGATTCAGATTTCATTTTTTGAAAAACCACACCCTGGCATTATACCCTGTTCCCAGAGCAGAGATCAACCAAGCAAAAAAAAAAAAAAAAAAAGGCCCTTTAATATGAAGGGTCAACCCCGACACCTAATTCCACTTTCATCTTTCTCTGGGATATGCGATCCCGATGGAAGAAAAAGTCTTGTCTGCGTGCTCCCAGTTCAGTTTGACCCCAGACATATGTTACAAAGCTAACAATAAAAAATGCTCATTGCATTGCAATATTCAGACATAAGGTAAGACATTAGAACTCATTGCTTCTCAATGAACGGGCACAGTGTAGATCTTGTTAGCTCATTGCTTGCTTTTAGGTCTCCTGTGCAGTTAAAGTCTGGGGGTCATCCCATATGTGGGTCAACACTCCATAACTTCCCCCATCCCTCTTTGTTCTTAAAATCATCAGTTGTATAATCATTTTGTTGCTTTTCTTTGTTATTGTTGCTTCAGTTAACACATGAAGTCAAAGCAAACAGTGATAGCCACCAGCGTGCTCGCCAGTCTTTGTGATGGAAAACAAATCATGTTGTAGTTTATGGCTTTCAGTTTTCAGAACCATACAGGGGTTCTGCTTAGCTTGTGTATTTGGCGTTCTCTTCTACTTTATTATTAAAGTTTGATTTCCAAAATGAATGTGGCTCGTTGTTGCACCTGGATATGAAATGGGAGGTGAAGTGGGGTGAGTGAGGCAGGTTTGGAGAATTTCAGCGCAGTTGGGATTGACTTTGCAGGACCTAAATGTAAAGGTGCAAGCAGAAACATCTTGGCTAAAAAAGCACACAAGTGCCAACCTCACAAGTCAGACGTAGTCTGTTGTCTGCTCAGACATTGATCCAACAGTACCATATTTTGGATTATAAAGTGCACCATTAATGAAAGAGTTTTCGTACATAAGGGGCACCTAATTATCAGGCGCTTTAGTACATCACTGTACTGCATTTGTTCTTATCTTTTAACATTCTTATAACTGTTTTATTCATTAATGTATTTTATTGTTCTGTTTATGGATTTGATGAGTGATTAATTTGCATCTCGAACACTTCACTGAAGCAGTGTAATACAGTTATGCTCCAAAAGTAGGTTCAAGGTCGTTACGCACGACCAGTTTTCATACATAGGGAGCATCTGATTACAAGACGCACTATACATTTTTTGGTAAAAATAAAGAATTTTAAGTGCGTTTTATAGTCGGAAAAATATGGTACTTACAGTGGGGAGAACAAGTATTTGATACACAGTCAATGGGAAAACCCATTGGCAGTGTATCAAATACTTGTTCTCCCCACTGTATATGTACGCCACCAGTAGCTAAAACAGTCTACATTGCTTGACTGTCAGTCCTCAAAGGGCCGTTTTATTGTAAAATATGTTAAAGTAAGTGACTATATTTGGTCATTTATGTACTTAATTTTAATAATGATAATAATAATATATAAAGGTTTTTTATTGTTGACTATTGTTGTATTAATTTAATATATTTATACAATATTTAATTTAAAAAAAAAATATATATATATATATATATATACATATATATATGAGATTGGAAATTGTTAAAAATGTTGAAAATAGAAATAAACTCTGGTTATGGCTCCTATAATGCTATAAAGTCATTTTAAAAATCATAGCATTTTAAAGAGAGCCATAAAAAGGGTTAAAGCAACACTTGGTAACTTTTCAATTTTGGCCAATTTTAGCGATGCCCGTGGACAAAATTGGTAGTGTTTTGCTTTAAGGAAGACAGCGTTTCCCATGAGGTTTAGTGCACACCCGTCTAGTGTCGTAAAATCATGATCTCCCCGTCGCCTGCAGATGGATTAAACAACATTTCTGTTTCCAGGGGCTGCGTGAAGGATGAATAGTAATAAGGTAATGAATCCAGTTGTGCCTAAACAATAGCATATGACTGTAAGCAACCATGTGGCTTGGTGTGGCTAACCCAGGGAGGGCATCACGCCAGTGAGTGGAAGCCGCGTCAATGTTTATTCTGTATATCCTGGTAGCCTCCCTTTTTTTTTTTTCCTCGGACAAAACTTTTTGGCTCTTTTGTTGCTCTGCCATCTTTGCAGAATTAGTGCAAAAGGTTGGCATTAACTCTCGTCTTTAAAATGAATGGGGAAAGTGACGTTGTCACGTTCTGCTCCTGGTCAGATTTTGTGTTGTTGCAGAGCCGGCTGTGGGGGCGTTCCCGACGTCGCACCTGCAGCTCATCAACAACAGTATAAAGACGCAGGCGATCCACTGGAAGGACGCCGAGATATTTTTCCTTGCTGGTCGCCATTCGCCATCCTTGTCATCCGAGTAGCTTGTTATTTTTGTAAGTATGCCCCTGCCGTGGGTTTTGGTCGCCTGTCGCTCTAGTTTTGTATGCCTCTACCTTGTGCAGGTACGTGAGTGTAATTTAGTTGTTTTATTGGCTCTCTGCCTACCACCTTGGTTTACCTTCGCGTTTGTATACTGATCCCCGTCGACCTCCTGTCACGGACCCGTTTTGTTATTTCCCCTTTTTACCGCGATCGCGTGTGTTTTGGTTTGTATTTAATAAACCCTTGTACACTTCCCTCAGTCGTTGGTTGTCTGTTGTGAGTCCAACCTTGTTTTCGCGTTCTCAAATCCTGACAGACGTATGCCGTAAAGCAGTCGGCACATTTGTAGTTTTTTTATTTTTGAGTGGAAGGGTTCCTGCCACCCTTCTCTAATTTAAGTAGTGCCATCAAAAGTGATATAGACCCCCTCAAGACTTAAAAGAGGTGTCATTGAACTAGTTAGGTAGTTGACATATCATCACAAATGTTATGAAAATATTCTATAACGGTTGGAAAGTTACCTCGTATTGCTTTAATGATTTATAATAATAATAAGTCCATTACTGTCTCATTGGCTGCCATTGACGGTGATGGACATCCCATGCATTAATTCTCTAAATTAACTAGTGCACCTCAACTGATTACAAGTATTTTTCACCTTGGAGGTTCCAATTTACATCACACACTATTCTGGTTTCTCTTCTTTTTACTTTTGACTGAGGTTGGCAAGTATGCCCTTGTCTAAATGTTTTGCTGTGTACCCTTTTTCTCTCTCTCATGGCATCACAAGGGCAGTCCCACCTAGCTGTTTTACAAATATTACATTGTATTTTCTTGCCGTCACAATAAAAGAGCCGACAAAACTACCTAACAAACAACGTTGTCGTTTGTTTTTTTAAGTGCATAGGATGAGAAGAGCACATTTTGTCATGGTGACATAAGAGGAATAAAGAAGGCAGAGAATTCATATAATGATCCATGTGGTTTTGATGGTGCGCATGTGTTTCTTTTGTAGCTATTCAGGCAACCATGACTGATTGGGCCACAGTGCAAGGGAGGGGGAACCAGGAGGGTTTACAAGGAAGTTCAATGCATAATGAATAATGATCTCTCCACTGTCCATTCCATCTGTAGCTCACACAGAAGTCTGTGAAATGGAAGAAGAGTTTCAGGTAAAGGGAAATTCGAGAGATTTGCAGTTTTACTCCTCCCTCGTTGTTTTTTCTCAGTACGTATTTTAAATAAGTTTGGATCAGTTGCTGTCTGTGGATCATGTTTGGGTCTTCACAGTGTGCTTTTGAAGTGGCTGATCCCAAGTCAGCGGGCAATGTGTCAGTAAGGAGAAAAAAGGATGGGCCCGTGAGCGGTGCGGATGGGTCCCGGAGCGGGTCTCAAGATGGCGTGGCTGAGGGGCGGTCCTTGTAGCAGGTGGTGGTGCGGGTGCGGCGATGGAGTGGCTGCGCGCAGTGCCAGCGGGTTTGTAGATACGGCGGCAGCCATGGCTGCCGCGACAGCTAAGGGGTTGGGGAGCAGCCCGGCTCCCAAAGCTTTGCTGAGATCCTTGGAGAAGGTCAGCGATGACTAAATAAGACACGTGAGAACCATACGATGATTAGTTCCAGTCAAACTGCCTCTTTTGAAAGGTTTACAGTTCAACTGAGCTGAGATGAATAGATGAACTGCTTCAACTTTAACTGAACAAATGTGCTGAGCACTTCACAGGAAAATAAAGAATCAAAAGAAACTTGAAATGTTACCGTCAGATCAGCTCCCCTGTGCTTCTTGTGCCGGCTGAGGAGGGGGTTCGGCTTGCCCGCCATTCCATCCCGATGCCTTCGACTTGATATGTGCTGAAACGAGTTAATACCGTCAGCACTGAACGAAATACAAGTATGTTCACAATTGCTGTTTTTGGAATAATTGATACCCAGAACAAACCTGTTTGAGTTGCAATTCAGAATTGACCCGCACATTGCAGATCTCACAGTGGAAGGTTCTTTCCTGAGTGTTGGGGTCCACTGGGCCACCTCCTTGCTCTCCACTTGGCTTCGGACCCAGGCGTGGATAAGCCTTGATGGGGCCCAGCCCACTGCGAGCCTCCAAAATAGTTTTGTGTTTGGTACCTGCACACACACACACCGAAAACAAACAAGAAAAAAAACAATAGCACTATTAATCATTGACTGCCGTTCATTGAGATAGAATCAGTTCCTAATGTGTGGTTGTGATGATGAAGAAGACGGTGCTTCGTCAACAAATGTAAACATAAATGTAAATGTAGTACTCAACATGTCCACTAAGGGATGCTAGTCATACAGCTGTGCAACAGGTGAGCCCCAACAGATGAACTCCACTATTTCACTTGTTATTTTTATGACAATAGCCGCTTGATCTTTAATTGGGTGAAGATGAGAGATGTTATTATACACAATTTTCCACATGCGTTCCATATGTGCCTGCATACGTGACATTATTGGAGCCATCCTTTAAGGACGAGTCATGCTGTTTCGTTGATTGCTTCTCAGTATAGGCTTAGAATTAAGACCTTTAGTGTGTTTTTGCAGCACTTTGACAATGAGTTATTAAGCTGTAGTAATTACAGGATTATGACTGGATGTACTGAAATATGATAATATTGTGGAACAATTATTTAAAGGCATTGAGTTGCAACGAAGATATACACTGTGGCATGACGTTGACGTTTTAAAGCAAATGTTTCAAATTCAAGGCCCGAGGTCTAGATCTGGCCCACCACATCATCCCGTCCACAAAAATACATCTTGTGTCAACCTCATGGTTCTCGCTAAAATAAAATTTCTGTTGGATTCATAGAAAGATTGAAGTCTACAGAAATCAGACTGCTTTCTGTATTTTTTCAGTGTTGAAAGTTAAACCAAACAAATTATTAAAAATTAAGAATCATAGAGAAAAAGAATATATTGAGTTTTTAATTAAAAAAAATGAATCAATTTAAAAAATGAAAGATGTATGAATCAAGAACATCACTGAAGCAGCTGAGAAAGCCTTAAAATGACTTTGTATCCGGGGAGGAGAGCGTAGGAAGCAAGCGAATGCTACTTTGAACACAAGCTGCGGCTTGTTTAACCGCAGATGAGTCGCCTGGGTGAGGGTGTCTAATGTTAAAAGACCTGGAACACCCTATGACCTCAGGTTACATTATTGATGATGTGTACAGGTGCATCAGAACTTGCTATTATAAGGCTCAAAAAGAAAGATTTCAGCTCAACATTGATCCTTCGACTGAAATAGTTATCAATTCATTTGCTAATTCGTTACTTGTCATTTCATCAATTGATTTTGGCAGGCATAATGGCCGCACGAATAAAACCATAACTACACCGTGGCCCGAAACAATGATACGTTTGATACGCCTGCTTTAAAGTGCCTGTGACAGGATAAAAAAAGTCTTAAATAGCATTATTATGTGAATTAGAATCATATTTTGAGAAAATTCAACTATATAAAACAATTTGGCAAAGCGCAGATGACGAGAAATTAGTCTTTTAATCTGCAGTTTACCCCTTGCCTGTCATTATAGCGCTCAAGCGTTCTCAACAGGAGGATGACGTCGGCAGGGTCATAGTTTCATCTGATTTAGAATTCATCCCATTGAGGGGGAATTATTCAGAACGGGGAAAATGCGATAAAGAGAGCCGCAAAATGTCATTGTTTCAATCTCTCTACTCCATTATTTTTAGTGTTGCACCGATACCATTTTTTGGCCCTGATACCGATACCTGGCTGTGCAGTATCGGCCGATACCGATACCATACCGATACCACCCCGATTATTTCTTTTTCTTAATTTTTTTTTTTTTTTTTCCCAAAGAGCTACATAATTGGATGTGAAATCATTGCTATCAAGGCTTTGTCAGGCTGTTGCTTACCTTTGCAAAATAGGAAAAAGTACACTCAACCCATACAATAGTTGAATAAACCTTCCGCTCTCAAAGGCCAAAATAGTGCTAAATTTGTGAAATTAATAAAACATGTATAATACTAGCCCAACAGTAAGAAAGCAAAAATAAATTCATAATAATAAACTCTGAATGAACTGAATAAACTTTTTTAAACCTCTCAAAGTCCAAACAGTGCAACTTTCATGAAATTATTGTCACATTCTGCTGCTGGTTAGATTGTGTTTTGTTGCTGGGCGTGGGGGCGTGGCACTTGAATCCAATTCAGGCTCATCAACGCAGCATTTAAGCACGGGTGATCTCAGAGAAGGCTGCCGAGATATTTGCCTTGCTGATCGCTATTTGACATCTGGCACAATAATCTCGCTACATTTGCTTGTTATGCCCCTGCATTGGATTTTTCTGTTAGTGTGCTGCTCTCGTTTGTAACCGCTGCCTATCGTCTTAGTTTGTCCGTCGACCTGCTGTCACGTACTCCTTTTGTTATTTCTACTGTCCCGCGATCGCGTGTTATTTTTTGTTTGCAATCATTAAACCATTTTATGTATCCCCCGCTTGTTGTCTGCTTCGAGGTTCAACCTTGTTTCCGCATTTGCGGACGCTAACAATTATAAGTAATAATAATTGACCACAGCATCCCGTCTCTCCTTTTTTTCGGGAGGTGGGAGTCCCTTATTTCTATTTCTGAAAGGTGGCAACAATACTTTGGAAACACTTCCCAAATTACTGCGGCATTTCTTTCAGTAAAAGACAATAAAAGTAAAGTAGACGAAGTGAACTGACCAGAGATTGTTGCTCCGGTCCAGCGGCCTTCTTCCTCTGGATAGCAGTCCTGCTCTTGCAGGCTCAAACTCGTTGTGTTCGTTCACGTTTCGTCTTCAAATGTTTTATCAAGTTCGAGGTATTGAAACTGGCCGATTTAACTCCACATCTCCAAACTTTCAGGCCGCAAATCTTGCATGCAGCCATTGATTTTAATCGACGGGATTTCTATTTGGAAATATTTCCCGACCGCCGCGGCGCCGCCATATTTCCTGGTTTGTTTTTCGTCCATATGAAAAAGCCCCCTTTTGATTGGTCAGGAGTGGCTATTGGCCCGCTCTCATTGGTCTGGAGCAGGCCAATAGCGATAGCTGCTTGGTGTTCACGTGTCATCACACAACACAGAGACAGAGTGTAGTGAGCGCCAGGAGGAGAAAAAGGCTGTGGTCAAATGTTATAATAATGGACCGGTAAATGGTATCGGCGCCGTCTTTGTTGGTACTCGCCGATACCGATACCACCATTTCGGGCTGGATCGGCGCCCCCTGCCGATACTAGTATCGGTATCGGTACATCTATAATTATTTTTATAGGTTTTTAGGTAGTTTTTATCTCAGTATTTTCCCCTAATTGCTAAATAAATGGTATGGTCATGACAAATAACAAGTCTTGTGCTAAATGGAATATGAAATATTAAAAATGCATGTGTTCAGTATGACATAGCAAAATTGCTCCATAATGGTCAAAACTGTCTACGTCTTGCACTTTCCCGAACAATATTTTATGCTACCGGATTTATTCCGGCTTTTTTCATTTCTCTGCCCCGGCTTTAGAGAGCGTAAACAAACCAGGAGGCGTGACAGCTAGCAGACATGCTAACCCGAACCGAGTGATGTTTCAAAGTCTTCGAAGCGAAAAATCACACGAAACAACCCCGGATCATATCACACGGCAGCAGGGTTGTCCATTGCCTTCGCCGATCGGCAACCCGCCCGGCGTCGAGCAAGTTACAGCTCATCGTTCCCCTGCTGCGGGTAGAAGAGCTCATTTGCTGGGGGAGCAGCTGGAGAATGACCGCCAGACAAACCGGCCGACGTCGGAGGAGCGCGGAGCTGCCACATGGTCAACACGAATATGGCTTAAATTAATGCTTATCTACACGGCGAAGACATAAACAGTGAGAGAGCGGCACAATGAGAGTAAGTCATACTCTCAGTGTGAAACATTAAAACTGTTCAGACCAACTGGACACTTAGACTTCCATTCTCCATGTCAAACAGCTGAACAGGGCAGGTTTAATTAAAAAAAAAAAGTGACCTTGATGTCTAGACATATGCAAAACCAAAAGAACAACAACAACAACAAAAAAACACGCACATATACACACAAACAGCACATCGTCAGTCATAAAGAATACTGTATCATAAGTCAATGTCTCCACAGTTCAGCAGCACCAAATAGCCCTACACAGCGCTCCCCAAAAATCAGCATGCAACAATGTACATATGAGCTTTGGGTCCGGTGGGAGGTGCGAAATAATCCTTTATTTAAAAAGTTTGTAGTGTTTACTTTGTAATTGCTGTATTCGCGGCCATTTTGAACACAAAGTTGCAATTTCTGATGGTGTGGAAAATTTGACTAAACACCCAGCAAACGAAGAGGGCAATAAGCCGAGTATAGCACTCTACCGGCGGGCATGCGAAGGACTGAGGGGGATGCGCGACAAGCCGCCGGTCGTCGGCCAAGTGGCATTCTCGGTGGACAAGGAGCATTGTTGGCCACAAATGCAAGCCACCTCCGTATTAAAACGTGTGCCATGATCCCAGTATTTCACATAATACAAAATACAATGTTTACTGACTTCCTCGTTAAGTCCAATGGTCCCACACTTGTTTTGGCCATTCTCCGTGGGTGAACTGGAACTTTTTGAAACCCAAAAAGGCTCACACGCCTCTCCCTGGTGCAGCAACAAATCCCTACAGCACATTTGACTGGTGTGATGCGAAAAATAAACGAATTAATCTGCAAAATCAGCTGAATCCATCTGCATGATATAAAGGAATGCTGTATTGTGAGATGCTGACCCAGGTCACGTCACATTCGCATTTCTCCTCAAAACAGGAAGTTGTCCATTTTCATGGTACAGGATTAAAAAAATTGAATAAATAAAACTATCGCCTCCACACACATCCAAGCGCTCCATTTCATTCAGGAGCATAAAATCAAGCGTGAAATATGAAATAATCATGCTTTTTGGTGTCATTTGCACTTTAAAGCAACACTTTGTAACTATCGTAATTTCCCGAATGTAACGCACACTTTTTTTCCCCAAAATCAACCTGTAAAATCATGGTGCGCATTATAAACGGGTACATGGATGGAGACAGAAATATATATATATTAAATGTATATATAAACCGATTTTTTTTTTATTGACACGGCCACGTTGTGTTGAAGAAACGTATGTGGCGACCCGTTGCCGACCATTACGGTACGTGACGTCACCATTTTCTTTCGGTAATACTTCACTCTGATCGGCCGAATGATTTCGTCTGTGTTAAATTCTGCTTTTTTCACTTTTCATAAAGCACAGAATTTACTTTCTTGAACTAATTTGAGTCAACGTTTATTGCAGCTCCGCAACTTGGACCATAACAAACGTAACAACACAGACTTCCTGTGTCCGTCAACTATATCTGTCCCTCGGGAAATTCAAACCCAAATAACAATAGTTCCTATTGTTACGGTCGTGTCGACAGCGATGAGCACGCTCGGATTTCCGACTTATGTTCTCACTTTCATTTTACCGTATCAATCCATGGAAGAATCTTTTATCCATCATGATGAAACGAGCATGTTACACAGCAGCCTTTAAAAGAAAAGTCACATCTGTTTTGTTTCCTCCTGGATTCTGGTAAGTTCAAGAAGTTAGTTAAAGAAGTTATCAGATCATATTATTACCGTACATATGGTCAGTTTACGGTAATGTTTTGAACTAACAATGTGCTATGCTTGTGCTGTGTTTCACCAGTCAGTAAAATTACATTTTCTGTATCTGTACACGAGCTGTTTTCTTGTATTCTTCTATTTAGTGGTGCTAAAATTAGGGTGCGCGTTATACACGGGTACAATAATTTCCCTCGATTTTACAAGTAAATTTGGGGTGCGCGTTATACACGGGTGCGCCTTATATTCGAGAAATTACTAATCACTTTGGTTGACTTTAGTGACACTGATGGACAAAAGCGGTAGTGTTTTGCCTTAAGGAAGGCTGCGTTTATCATGAGGACCAGCGCACACCCGAACAGTATCGTACAATCATCAAGGAATCAATAATCAACCTCCCGGTTGCCTGCAGATGGATTAAACAACAGTTGTTTCAAGCGGCTGTGTGAAGGACGAATAGTAATAAGTAGGGTTGTTTCGATCATGTTTTTTTGCTCCCGATCCGATCCCGATCGTTTTAGTTTGAGTATCTGCCGATCCCGATATTTCCTGATCCGATTGTTTTTTTTGCTCCCGATTCAATTCCAATCAATCCTGATAATTTTTCCCGATCATATACATTTTGGCAATGCATTAAGAAAAAAATGAATAAAACTCAGACGAATATATACATTCAACATACAGTACATAAGTACTGTATTTGTTTATTATGACAATAAATCCTCAAGATGGCATTTACATTATTAACATTCTTTCTGTGAGAGGGATCCACGGATAGAAAGACTTGTGACTTTGTATATTGTGACTAAATATTGCCATCTAGTGTATTTGTTGAGCTTTCAGTAAATGATACTGTAGCCATGCCTAAATGCATGATGGGAAGTGGAACCATGACTGTGCGTAGTGCTACCAATTGATATATCTTCTCTGCGTTGGGAAATAACATAAGGTGTTAAGAAAAAGATCAATTGCTACCTTACTTCCCCACATTGCTTCCCATGATATTTCTAATCATAGGGAGAGGGATTGTAAGGCTTTAGCCAATTAAAAAAACGCTCCAAAGGCTGCCAAAATTCACTGCACTGATTTTACGCTGCCTTTTATCTCTCTATATAGGTAAAACGACGCCATAACAGATTGAGCGCGACAATGCGTGAGTGGGTCGTGCAGCGCATGCATTAATTGCATTAAATATTTTAACATGATACATTTTTAAAAAATTAATTACCGCCGTTATCGGGATAAATTTGATAACCCTACCTTAAGCCTAAACTAAAGAGTCTGGATGAGTGTAACATATTCTGTTTGTAACGTTAAATAAAATTAGAAAACGATTTAATTTAAAAGTATATATATATATATATATATATATATATATATATATTAAAAAAAGGCATGGCCGATATTTTTTTGCCGATTCCAATACTTTGAAAATGACGTGATTGGATCGCGATCGATCGGGACATCTCTAGTAATAAGGTAATGAATCCAGTCGTGGCTAAAAAATAGCATATGAAGGTTAGTAACTGTGTGACTAATCCCCCCCGTCTAGCGGAAGCCGGGCCAATGTTTATTCTGTATGTGTATGTATTCTGTATTATTATCGATGTGCAACTGTGTATGTTCCTCAAACCTTAAGGATTTGAATACGGACACACCTTCTTTGACGTGTTGGCAGCACTTTTATTTATTTATTTATTTATTTTTAGAACAACCACGAGTTCGGCTGCTACTTCCTTGGTGGATGACTTACGTACATAATGGACCCATCAGGTAAACCAATCAAGAAGAAAAAGATTGGCATACGGGTCTAACCAGATCTTTGATAGCATTGTGTTGCCTCATCAACTTGGCAACATATCACCTTGTACCCACTGAAACTGTGATTTTGTCAAAGAAAGTACACATTTTACTTACATTTCCAAGATTCAACCAATCAGAAGAAGGCAGGTGCAGGCAAAGTTCAACATGTCGGTGTGGGGTTGGAGGGTGGGTGCAGGGTTTGAGCATAGGGAGGGAAGGCAGGACCTTGAAGTGTTTTTTAGAAAAAGGGCCTATCAACAAATTTATTGGACCATTTTCTTCGTGCTTTTTGAGCTTTGAAAGGGTTCCTCTTCATCGAATATGGCATATATTTAGGTTAAATGGGGTAAAAAAAAAACAAAAGATCATTTGGGGTCTTTAAAGTCTGTCCCTGTCGATCACTTGATCATGTTCACGTCACATTCCCCCATCTAGAGCTCAGCTATGCCCCCCTACCCTTGAAGGAAAGCCATTGGCTTCAGGCCCTACTCCACCAAAGCCCTTTGAACAGAGTTAAAGTTACAGAATGATGGAGGGCAGGGATCGAGTGGTGAGATGCACCGAGATTCCAATAGGGGACGACGAAGGCTGCTTTTACTCAAGGGCAGAAATGTTCTCCAGGGACGTCTCCCCTTGCCTTTCTTCTATTTCAGTCAGAAGATGGATGTCACGCTGGATTTGTTGTCTTTGTAAACTCAACTCAAATGTGTAAATCAACACGTGCAAACAGACACACAAGCACATCTCCGTAAATACAAACTTAGCCAACATGTTTACTCAAATGTTTAACAACATTACACACACTTCTTTTCATGTTGCTCTCCTTCTCTCTTTTGTGAACTTCCTTTCTCAGCATGTGCTTTTATTTTCGGATCCTGCGTACATACAGTTTTGTTTTGAAGAATGAGCCGGGGTCATAGATTCCACAACATTCCGACTACTTCTGATGGAACTGGACTTCATAATTGTGGTCTCATTTTTGAGGTTTGACGATATGTTGGATTCGTTCTGATATGCACCCTTTGAAACTGTTGTTTTTTTTTCATTCTAAACTCAAAACAAAACCAAAAGAACAGAACCACAACTTTGATTTGAATGTACTGTATACTGCCAATGCAATTTCAAGCTGAGGATAAACACAAGCACACAAGCAAACATGTTGCTGAGTGCTAATGAGAAGATTTAACAGATATAAAGTGTTCCCTCAGAGGAAAAAAGGGTCACAGGGAGGGCAAGATGGATTAAAAGCAGCGGCGGCTGAGAAAGTGCCGTTTCGCTTCACGGAGGCAAGCGCTCGTGTTTTTCTTACACATAAATAAACATCTTTTGTTCGGCCATTTCAAGCAAAAGACTTCAGGATACGGAAAGTAGGTTCTATTTCATTCCTGCTGACCGCCAGAGGCGGCGCTGTAAGCACTGAATGATCCCTTTGCGCATGCGTAGTGCGAGTAAAAATACCAACGAAGTCACCTGTGACCCCAGGTTGACCCCCAGCAAAGGTATAACTTCCGTTGTCAACCGAGATCCAGTCCCTTTTTTCTTCTCGCGTGGAAGTTGCTGCTTTGCTGTTTGTGTCGCGTAGAGCCTTTTTGACTGTGTGTCGGAGCTGTGAATTGATCTCACCCTCCTGAGGCTGGGCCACTTTGCAATCCGGCCATGTGGAGTTTCTGCTTTGTTTCTTTCTCATTGGAGCGGCTGACGGCCCATGCTGGTGACGACTTCGTTCGCTACCCCCATCCCGGCTAGTGGCATTGGAGTGGCTGACAGCCCGTGCCGGTGATGGCTTCGTTTGCGACCCCCATCCCGGCTAGTGGCGTCGGAGCAGCTGACGCCCGTACCGGTGACAGCTTCATTCGCGACTCCCCTTCCGGCAAGGGTGAGTGACCCCGGCTGGCTATCCGCTTGCTTGGCCGCTAGCTGCGTTCGCCTGTTTAATTTTTCCCGCCGGCATGTGTTCTGGGGTCGGTGCTTTCGACCGCCTCGCTGGTTTCCGTTGCCGCATGCTTGGCCTTTGGCTGTACGTGGGCCTTAACAGTATTGCGTCGGTTCCAGTCGCTTCTTTGCGGTCGGTATCGTGGGTTGGCTATTTCGCTAGCCTGCCTGCGCTTGCTGTGCAGGTGGCATTGGCACCCCCTTCCCTCAGTTTATTGTTCACGCAATCGCGTTGGCCAGGGAGGGCTCTCCCTGTTGTATTGCATGGGGCTCCCTCCTTGGGTCGTGTGATGCCTTGGACTGGCGCTCGTCTTGGCGTGACCTGTCTGATGATTCTTGCGGGGGGTTTGCGGATTTGGGCTTGCCAGGTGGAGCTTACTCCCTGTCGGTCGACCCATGACCATGGGCGGAACTGGCTTTTGCACCAGCGGGGGCCTGGCCCCCCCTGGGCCAACCTTCTAGTGTTAACAGTGATCGTAAGGGTGCTGCTAACCTAACCTTAAGAATGGTATTATTTCATGTGATCGTACCTCATAAGCATTACTTAACCTTAATTAACCATTACTGAATGTTTTTTGGACCCTTATTATAAAGTGTGGAACATGTGTCCCTTAACTAAGAAATTATAAATGCTTATGTCCTCCCTTAACCTTTATTAACCATTATTGAATGCTTTTTGGACCCTTATTGTAAAGTGTAGCACATGTGTCACTTAACAAAGAAATTGTAAATGCTTAAGCCCCCCACCCCCTTTAACCTTTATTAACCATTACTGAATACTTTTCGTAAGTTTAGCACATGTTAGCACAACCCTAAACCCTAACCCTAACTAAGAAATTATAAATGCTTAGGCTAACAAACCCTAACACTCTATAGGCCTATATACAGTATATATTTCATTTTACCAAACCATTAGTTTCTGTCTGGTTATGCATTAACTAATGCATTAACTAATACTTTAAATCATGTTAATTAATATATTAATAAATGTTAGATAAGCAATCATATTAATTATTGTAATGTTACTTAAACATTAGTTATTGTCTAAAAATGCATTAACTAACGTTAATTAAGGGACCCTTATTGTAAAGTGTTACCAGTTATTTCACTGTTTTTTTTTTGCCAAGTTCATAATTCCACACATGTTCATTTGTTGTTTTATTACATTCAGTGAGAAATTATGATGTAAATAGTCATGAAATATTTTTGCAAATGTTTTTGACATTGGAAATGAACAGGGCTTTTTTTTGTTGAAAAAACTGTGTTGAAGGTTAGAAGCAAAATTGAAAGCGAGCCTGTAAAGTTTTGGAATGTTTCGAAATCGGAATGAAGAGAATCGGTCAACGTTAGTGTGCTGCGCAGCATGTCAAAAAACAGACAGGGAAAAAAAAAAATCTATATTATTTGTGGGGATGCCTTGCAAATAAAATATCATGTATCATGTTATCATTTAAAATGTCCACCAATTCTGAATTAACACTTAACATCACTATGCAGTATTTATCCTCTTGACTTTTGCATGAATGCTTGTTGAATACAACACCCACCTTTGTTGTGAGCCTCCAGTTGTGACAAGGAGTTGACAGCCACTTTGCACAAGGAACAATAGAGCAACTTCTTTGCCTTGTCCTCTTCTGTCTCTGGGCCGGGTGGACCGCCGGAAGTCAAGGGCCCTGTGGCTCCTGAGACCAGAGAGGGCTCTGAGTTGCCGGGGATGCTACCACCTGGCGAGGAGGAGGAAGTAGAACTCATGGGATGGGTCGAAGTGGGCAGCAGGGCACATTGAGAGGGTGGGTCCATGGGTGGGGTAGGCGGGTTGGTCAGAGGGGGTAGAGTTCCCGAGGCAAACAGTGGCCCATTTAACTGTGACACAGGCTGTGTTTCATCTGCAAAGAGAGAAATAAAATTAAATAAATACAGCGGTTAGGCGCCATTAATGTTCCTGTTTAAAACGTCAGCATGAAACTGTTCGACTGTGGGTTGTTTGTGCTTAAATGCGGTGAAGCGAGTGTCAAGTAAAACCACAATGCTAACCATGTGAAGATCAGACAAACCAGCCTAAAGCACTTGCAGGTGCTAGCAAAATAGTTTCATTTCCGACTTAACATGCCAAAAGTGATGAAAAATATTTCTTTACATTCAAGTTTGATGTCATATGAGAGTGCGAATTTCCGCCCTATAAATGAGATGGATTTAGCTTCCTGGGAGTTGTATGTTTTACTCGACTGAAATGTTTATTTGAGGTAGAGAGCCGAAACTGCAGCTTGTTCACTTTGGTTCTTTCCCACACAGCTGTTGCTTTTGGCTTTTCTGACGTGACAGCATGGCACACACTTTGTCAAAGGCCAAGCCAGGAAGTACAAAGCAAATTCAATGAAGTGTGACATCCGTTAATGCTAAAACCCCCCCCCCACCAACACCACGTTTCATTTTGTTTATATGTTTCTTTACTTTTTGTGATTATTTCTGAACCAGCTAAAAAATATATGTATGCACACATACACATGTTTCAGATCAGCCTACGCCATGCCTGTGGTATTCACCCTGGGTGTTGTCTGAAAAAGACGCCCTAAATTTGGGTGGCTTACTCACCCCGCCCCCAACGAGAAGGGTTCTTCTTTAAATTCCCCTGGATGTAGTGCCAAAAGCAGCACAAGGGTAAAAGACCCCTCTAGATTATGGCATTAAAAGCACATTATGAGATATTTGCGGCGAGAAAGCAAATATCAGCTTTAACAACTCAATTGCCTTTTAAAGATTGCTGCAGGCTTTGTCATGACAGGTCATAGAGCACTGAGATATTTACGTTCCATGAGATCATTTTAGAGTTATGTAAAAGGAAACTACATCCACAGTTTCATTACATCACATTTGATGAACATGCCATCATGAAAGCTTTCCATTCCACGGCCTTCCAAAATCACAATCTTTTCTTTTTCCACACAGGTTTGGAGGTTTCCAGCTGTGGAGATGTTGCTTGCAGGGTGGTGTCAAACAGATGTTCTTTTGGAGAGAACTTATTCCTCACTCTGTTTTGGTAGAAATAGAGCCCTCTCATTTGTCCCATGCTGTGAGCCAGTGTTTGACAGCCTTAACATAGCAAATACAAGCAGCCTGCTTGCAATGAAATTGTATTGCGAGACCATTCAGGTGTGAGCTAAGATGGATTCGGATTTACGTGGAGTTCACACCCCGCTCACACACAAATTCGGAATCCATAAAACGTGATTTCAATTAAAATCGGGAGCACTCCTGACAAAGGCTCAATGGAAGAGTGCAATACTGAACCATCACATCTGGTCAAGCTCATACAACTGCTGAATTCCTCCTTGCCTACAAAGGTCACCTAAAGGCTAAACTCCTTTCAATGATACTCCTAGAAGTCCTTTTTCGTCACTGTCATTGGCTCTACTGTGGATTATCTCAGGATTTGCTATACTTATCATCTGTTTGCTTAACTCATTGACTGCCTGTGATGGTGATAGATGGCCAGTCCATTCCAAAATAAAATGGAATGGAAATTCATTGCCGTCAATGAAAATTTGTCCATCAGTGCATGTTGTGTTAAAACCAATTGTAACAACAAGTAAAGACATACAAGTGACCTTCCTTTCCTGAAAGGGGGGTAAGAATGGAGGTCAACAAAGAGAGTTAACTGAGTCCAGATGCTTTAGAGTAGTCTGGTGTGTCTGCATACTTAATCCTTGTCAGGAAATTGAAATATTTGTAGCATATTCATATGGCTTGTTGATAAAGTTGTAAGATTTTTTAAAGAGAGGTTTATTGTTTGAAGCAAAAATAATATCCATTGTACTCTTCTGACCGGCTTTAAGCATGATGCTCTTATTGTCTGTAAAAATGTTACCACACGTAGTTTGCCTTGTTACCTTAGCTGTTAAGCCTGCTAGGATATTATAAACCACTCAATTGTTTATGATGAATGAGCTCTGAAACTCAATGCTGGGCTTGCGAGAGAGATGATCCTCATTCAAAATGCAGACGGGTGCCCTTTACTCTGTCTAGCATGCCAGCAACAATCCGACATGGTCATAAAACACATACATTACATTTATTTCAATTGATGAAATTGTCATTGTTGTTGATTTTTCTTTTTTAATTTTACAAATTGCAAATTGTATCTGCGATTATTTTAATCAAACAACCACTTGTATCAAAAGCCTATCAATCTTCTGCAACTAAATACTATAGTTAGTCATGCAACCCAAGATGTCACATGAAAGTTATCCGTTTAAATGACCTTGACTGTGTGTATGTGCAAGTGTGTGCTAAAGGGTGGAACAACAACCAGACCCATCATTTGAGGTGGGTGTGTGATAGAGTAGCGGGAAGAAGAGGGTGAAGCAGAGTTTGTATTTCTTCATGTTAATAGCTGTTTCTTCACCGCCTACATAAAGAATCAAACCCTCCATCCACCAAATCCCTTCAGATGACATGTCTCCTCACCAGAAGATCTACTCTGACATCATGCAAACAGTATACGCCATGAATCTTCTTGTTGCAGCTCTTAGAAGTGTTTTGTAACTGGATGCACTGTTCACATGAATTGTTGATCATGAATCAAAAGAATGAAGTACTGAAAAATATAACCTCTAATATACAGTATTTGTTTGTCCGACCACATTATGAAAAGCAACAGTTTCGGGAAAGAGCAGAAAATGATCCGACAGGAACATAACAGTCAATAGCAATGACAGTTTTATTAAACTTCTAACAGCCAGTTTGCAACAAACTTGATGAGGAGCCTTTACTGGAGGTGACATTGGCACAGGTAGTTGAGTGGGATGTCGTTTGATTGAAGACTCGGCGGTTCGAGTCTGGTTCCGCATGTGTCGTTGTGCAAGACACTTCACACCAATAGCGTAGAGCACGAATGCTATTTTTAGACGTCGTCATCGTAACCCGGAAGTGGGTCAATATGGACACGCCCTCGCATACAATCCATGTTATTACTGCTTGTTTTCTGCCGGTAGTCTTTCAAAAAAGAACATGCCGAGTAAACACAGCTGCTATGGAACTTGTAGAAACGACTTTAGACATTACGACATATGAAGGATGTTTTCTTCATACGTTCCCTGATGCCAAAAACTTTGTGAATGTGAAGAATGGATCAACTTCGCGGACGTCCAAAAGACCAGTTTAACGCCAGTAAGGTGAAGCCATTTACATTTCATTACAGTAAATATTTTGTTGAGGGCAATGGTCCTACAGAGGACGAAGAGGTAAGCCATTTCGATATTTTTACTCCTTTTTTTAACATGGCGTTTTACCGTGCTGCTTCTGTCTGACAATGAGTGACCTGAAAAAAAATTAAAATGGTATCTGACTGCCAATTTTGTTACTTTTTCTGTTGTAAAAAAAAAAAAAACTTTAGTAAGGGCGAAGTGTAAATAAATTATAGAATTAAGATTTGTTATAAATGAAAAAATTAAAAGTGTTCGTTGGCTGTCACTGAGTAGCATTTGCGATCGCTACACAAAAATAGCAATGTAAATTACCCCCAAGAACGGTCAGAGACATAAGACAACCAAAGGTTATAATATATAAGAAAGACAGGGCATATGGTGGTAAAGGATAGATTGGTGAAACAGGATAATGTCATTGTCAGTGGCGTAAGGCAATGCACACAAGAAAAAGGTGGCGATAAAAAGCTATCTCTGGATCAGGTCGGCTCTTTTTCCTGTCTTTTTCAGCCCTCGACACTCAAGCCATTTATTTAACTGAACTTTTTTATGTTCTTCCACATCTTTACCAGTGAATTTGGCACCAGGAACATCATTTTCGGACAGAATTGGTAGGTTTTGCTTAGTAAACATCTCGTTCGTACACTATTTCCATGCATTTAGCATTAGGGACAAACGCGAGCTTGACCCGCCTAGAAACAATTGCTCACGTCATGAATATCATATATCATCATAGAATTGACTTTTTAAAGAGTCTTTTTTTTTTTTTTTTTTACAATTAATAACAAAATAGTCCAATATCTCTAATTGAAAGTCTTTTAAGTGGATGTATTATCTGCTTGTTTGAAAACAAATCCCACTGAGTCACTGTAAGTTATTTGGGTTCAAACTACTAAACTTTGACCACATTTATAAAGAGAGTCTGATGAGAACGTCAAAACACATTGTACATCGAGAGAAGGGCAAAACACATTGTACATGATTACACACGCTATCTGGCATCTTATTTTGAACTACTGCCATGTCGACATCACTTCTGCCCCCCACACCTCCCTTCTGGCCCGGACCATTGCAAATTATATTTTGAACCACAAGCCATAAAAGCCTTAAATCAGTTGAAATAAAATACCCCCAAGATACCCAAGGGTGCAGAGTATATTGAAGAGCGTGGGATACATTGTGTTTGTGATGCTATGCCTATGGTTGATATATGCACTGTGTTTGTGTCTTTTGTCCTATGTCCTGTCATTATATGACTTACATTTGTGTCACAAAACAAATGCCCCCCCCCCCGGGGACAATAAAGTTCTCTCCATCGACTCCTATGCATGTTGATGTGCCAGAAAGTAGAATGCAAGCAATGTAGAAGCACCAATGGACAACCTCAATTGTTTACTCTATCCCTAAAAATATAGTCTGCAAACTAACGAACTTTATCGACAAACCAATTCAAAACCATGGCTTTCTCTCCACCACATTTGACACAAATTGTCGTTAGCAGGAATTTGTCAGCCATGAGACAAACCATATCGAATCCACTCACAGATGCGTTCACATAGCAAGAAGACACAAGGTTTCGGGTCATGAGAAGAATCCTTTCACATGTTTCTGCTTTGTGATTCCAAAAATAGCAGACTTTCTTTGGCTCGCTACGCTAGAATCCTCTTTGATGGCAATTTCAAATCCTTCAGACGGGTGGAGACAGACCTCTAGCCATTCTAGGATTGGTAGCACAATAGTGTTCACTTGTAGAGTGGAACTTTAGGTGAAAAGTGCAAACAAATTGAATACCGTCACAACAACTAAGTCTTAGTGATGTGAAATGGTGCACAATTTTAGGCCAGATTTATTTCGGCCTTGATCTGACCTTCATGCTTGCCGTTTTCCCTCTCCTCACTAAAGTGGAAATGCCTGGTAAACAATGAGCCACATGCTGGAACCTTTGTAAATGTCAGCAAAACATGGCAGCTCTATTCATTGCCTGGTACTTGATCCAAGGACAAACTGGTGACACTGAGGGAATGGAAACTGCAGTGTGAAGAAAGGAACGGAGAGGAGACACGCAGCCTGGAGGTTAAAGCTAGAAATACAAAGATGAGCTACACTGAGCTGACGGATGAAGAGACTCTGAGAAAACTGACACAACTGGATGAGAGAAGCTTGAGTCATTACTCTTGTTCCTGTCCAAATATTGCTAATGCTTGTTCAACGGCGCCAATCTAATTGTCTTACGTTCAAAATGTAATATATTACATTTTACGTCCCTGTCATCATCTTCAGTTCAACAAAAACAGTTGTGGAATTCCCATGTGATTTGATTTTAATACACTTAATACAACAATGTCAAATGATGCATTACGGACTGAAGATGTTGTACTTTTTCCATGAAATTAAATACTATTATATTTTTATAGATGAAAGTACACAACCTGGAAATAAAATGAAAATAAAGCAGATGACACATTGGGCCTGTCAGAGGTGATGCCATAGTGACTGTTGTTGTTGAGATGTGCGAGTTAAAAAAACAGGCATGGCAAAAGCAATGTCAAGCAAAGGACTGTATTCTGAGAATGACGTCACTCTATTACAGTAACAAATGACCGTTATTATAATTGGTTTTGGTAAAATTGCGTGTTTCTCTTAACTGACCTTAAGTGTTAAAAATCTGGTCTTAAGCATTAAAATTCAGGAACTATTTGGAAAAAAACAACAAGTTCTCCACTTCTTGCCAGGGGAAGGTCCTGCTGCTCATGTTCAAAACATGTTTGCATTCAACAGATGCAGAACATTCTTGTGGTTAGACTTGATTTAAACAAGATATTGTTTCTGGCACCCTTATTACATATCCACTTTGATCACTGTGTTAGAAATGGTGGCCAGACTGTAAATGAAAAATGAAGTTGCTTTTTTGTTGTTGTTATTACTATTATTGTAGACAATGAATGCAAAATTGCATCTGACTGTTATGACCGTCGTGATCATTTCCAGCTGTAAATATTTATCAGGAATTAAAATTTAGCATTGTACAATTGTTTTCTTCACACTGTCAGAAATACACTTAATGTGGGGAACCACTTATGCAAACATTAAAAAAAATTTTGAACTGAAAGAAACAAGTACAGCAAAGTACCATTCATCCCTTTCCCACGACCATGACAACCCAAGCTCCAAAATTCATGGCTACGAGGATACCATCTACTATATAATGTATTTGCCATGTATGTACATGTATTTCCGAAGAAGAAAAATAGTGAGCATACACAGTGGGGCAAATAAGTATTTAGTCAACCACTAATTGTGCAAGTTCTCCCACTTGAAAATATTAGCGAGGCCGGTAATTTTCAACATGGGTAAACCTCAACCATGACAGACAGAATGTGGAAAAAAACAGAAAATTACATTGTTTGATTTTTAAAGAATTTATTTGCAAATCATGGTGGAAAATAAGTATTTGGTCAATACCAAAAGTTCATCTCAATACTTTGTTATGTACCCTTTGTTGGCAATAACGGAGGCCAAACGTTTTCTGTAACGCTTCACAAGCTTTTTTACACACTGTTGCTGGTATTTTGGCCCATTCCTACATGCAGATCTCCTCTAGAGCAGTGATGTTTTGGGGCTGTCATTGGGCAACACGGAATTTCAACTCCCTCCACAGATTTTCTATGGGGTTGAGATCTGGAGACTGGCTAGGCCACTCAACGACCTTGAAATGCTTCTTACGAAGCCATTCCTTTGTTGCCCTGGCTGTGTGTTTGGGATCACTGTCATGCTGAAAGACCCAGCCACGTCTCATCTTCAGTGCCCTTGCTGATGGAAGGAGATTTTCACTCAAAATCTCTCGATACGTGGCCCAATTCATTCTTTCCTTTACACAGATCAGTCGTCCTGGTCCCTTTGCAGAAAAACAGCCCCAAAGCATAATGTTTCCACCCCATGCTTCACATTGGGTATGGTGTTCTTCGGATGCAATTCAGTATTCTTTCTCCTCCAAACACGAGAACCTGTGTTTCTACCAAAAAGTTCTATTTTGGTTTCATCTCACCATAACACATTCTCCCAGTCCTCTTCTGGATCATCCAAATGCTCTCTAGCGAACCGCAGACGGGCCTGAAAGTTTACTGGCTTCAGCAGGGGGACACGTCTGGCAGTGCAGGATTTGAGTCCCTGGCGGCACATTGTGTTACTGATAGTAGCCTTTGTTACTGTGGTCCCAGCTCTCTGTAGGTCATTCACTAGGTCCCTGTTGCAGATTCAATCTTCCCAGCCTGGTACAGGTCTACAATTTGTCTCAGGTGTCCTTCGACAGCTTTTTGGTCTTGGCCATAGTGGCGTTTGGATTGTGACTGACTGAGATTGTGGACAGGTGTCTTTTATACCGATAATGAGTTAAAACAGGTGCCATTAATACCGGTAACGAAGGGAGCCTCGTTAGACCTCGTTAGAAGAAGTTAGACCTCTTTGACAGCCAGAAATCTTGCTTGTTTGTAGGTGACCAAATGCTTATTTTTCACTCCAATCTTGAAATAAATTCTTTAAAAATCAAACAATGTGTTTTTTTTTTTTCACATTCTGTCTCTCATGGTTGAGGTTTATCCATGTTGACAATTACAGGCCTCTCTAATCTTTTAAAGTAGGACAACTTGCACAATTGGTGGATGACTAAATACTTATTTGCCCCACTTTATTATTTTAAGTATAATAAATTTAACGTCTGAACACCTCAACCTACTAGGCCCCACTCGAACCGCTGAAAATATCATGATGATCACCCCAATATTTTTGGATTCGACAAATGTTCAACATTATGCGAAATAACTTTTCCTATGCCCACCCACATGCTAATGTTTATTTCTTGAATGCATACAGGGCAACACAGTGTCTGCGTGTGATCAAGTGAGGCGTTTTCAGCTCGCTCACCTTGTTTGCTGCTCTCGTTATCAGAGGGAGTGCCTGGGGCTCCCGGAGGAGATGGCGAGGTGGTGGGGGTCGCGGTTTGAGGCTTGTCACCATCTTGACAGCGACTCTTTGAGGTTTCAATGCCTTTGACTCTCCTGGCATGGCGGTTTCCTTTGTAGTGGGCTTCAGCTTGGCTCTGGTTAGCAACACAAAATAATACATATATTATTTCATTTGATACATTCAACAGAATTGAGGAAGTTTTTATCCATTTCATGTGTTGGCTCGCATGAGATTATTTAGGAAACTTTCTTAATCCGACACATGCCTGTTATTCTATACACACAGTGGGACTGTGCCACAGACAAGCAGACTGGTTTACAGTGAAAGGACGGATGGATTACAAGCACAGGACCAAAAGGCAGCAAAGATTGAGAAACTTGAGACTACAGTGGTGCACTTTGTTCTTCTCTCGTGACTTATTTTTAATTTCTCTCATCATATTTTTCCAATTAATTTATTCGCTGCCACTGACAGCGATTGACGTCCAATATATTTCAACGATTCAAGTGAATTTAAAGCCTATCACCATTAATGGTAGTGAATTAATTCAATGTAAATG
Organism: Corythoichthys intestinalis; assembly: GCF_030265065.1. Taxonomy (NCBI): domain Eukaryota; kingdom Metazoa; phylum Chordata; class Actinopteri; order Syngnathiformes; family Syngnathidae; genus Corythoichthys; species Corythoichthys intestinalis. The sequence goes on along the minus strand of NC_080396.1, from coordinate 30,551,316 downwards.
TCTATAAGCAGTTAAAGGGTTAGGCTTTTGTATCAACACTCCGACATTCTCACATTCAGTACATTGTCAACAAGTGTAAATTGTTTGACAGTTACTGGCTTCAGTTTTCATTATTACCAGACTGATAAAGCAAGTGGGATTAGAACTCTCTCTTAAACAACTGAGGCTATTGGGCAGCATTTAATCAAGGAATTTCTGATTTATATGGGTCCCAAATAGACAAAGACATCTATTCTCAGGTGAAAAGCATTTAAAAAATGTGAGTGGCAGTCTTTTCTGATAGTGAAAATCATTCTGTATTACAAAACATGATATTTCTGAGATTTATTGGAGAAGCTTATCTCTCCACTAGCTAGTGCGTTTGCACAGAGCGTAAACAAGCAAGGCGGGCAGTTCATCACGTGGACCACGGCAGAGTCTTTGTTTAGGTCCCTACGCTGAGGTATGTTAGGCTGGCAAAACATATAGGATAAAATGTGAGGCTGCTACAGTGTATGCAGCTGTCACCAGGAATCTGAAAAGTGGAGGAAGTGTGACAAAAACATACTGGTGTACAGTATAGAAATATACGTGCTGAAATGAGTTGTTGCCCCTTTGTAAATGGAAGGAAAACCTACAGTGGTCCATACTGTGAAACATGGAAAAGGCTCTGTTACTGTATGTCCATTTCTTGCGAAGGGTACAACGAAATCGCAAAACTATCAAGGTATTCAGAGTAGAAATGTGTTAGCTGATGTCGGACGTTTTTTTCCTCAGTCGACAGGGGAAATTTACATCCCAACCAACCATCTGTTAGTTTTATCTTTTCTATATTATCCCCACCATCAAAGTTTGTGTCCCAGCAATTAAATACGCAACCCTGTCGAGGATGCAATATTTCAGCGTAGCACTTGAATCAGCTGCCAGCAGCTCCAAAAACATGTTGAGTGAGCAGATGTGCAATGCAGTTAGTAACAGAGGGGTCATAAAACTGCATCAAGGAGCAACTCATGAAGATGATTTTTAAAATGTGGCTGGCTTACAGTCAGCACCCCCATGGGGTTGTGATGGGCGGCTGAAAGTTGACACAAGTGCAGCAATGCTTGGAGAATTTATCTGACACTTAGGCCATTGACCACAAGCTTAGGCTGAGAGATTGACCGGATAAAGGTGGTGATAGGTGGGTGTGCCCACTTGTGTTTGTTGCTGTATGACAGGCATAATCTGGCACTGTAAACTGAAAGCTGTTCTTCTTTAGAAGTTCATATTTTTCTTCTGTATCACTACGGACATCGCCAGTCCTCTGTAACTGAACCCTGGTAACAGTGACGTGCAGTGAGGTTCATGGCTGACATTAGAGTCAGATTTACAGATTTATGACCAAAAAAGATTATCATGGCAGTCTCACATTTATAATGGGTACAATAATTATATCAGCATGCTTTTCTTGTACATAATATTTGGACATTTGAGTTTTTTTTTTTCTAGTGGTTTCAAGAGAACATATTAATCATCACAATGCCTTAATTATTTGATAGACTGACGTATAAATCACGTAGTAATGTGCAAAAATAAAATTTGAGACATAATACTGGTAATTGCTTCATGTTTTTCTTTCACATGGAGCAAAGTTTTAACTGTGGTGACTCATGAGAGCAAAATCTAGAAATATTAACGAAGGATTTGTAATGACAGTTAGGGCCCTCACTTCAACTAAACATTGGCCAGGCAGAACTGGGGGGAAAAAAAACTTGTGTGTCCTCTTCTCAACTGTTCTTTCCATGCAGTCATCAGATCACGGGACAATTTTTTTTTGTCAGGGGCCACATCGTGGACACGCAGTGTGGTATGACAACCGACATCTTGGGGTCATGGCAGTGGCGGTGGTTTCAGGTATGCTGAGATCCTATCACATTGCCAGAAGCACTGAAACTCCAATTGGGCAAATGACAGAAGACGCCGTGTAAGACAGCCACTTTCAAAGGTTTTTTGAATTTGTAGAATAAAACAATAGAATAGAATAGAATAGAATAGAATAGAATAGAACAGTCCACCGAGTTGGAAATTTGTCTTCAGCTGACTAGTATAATGTAAATGAGCCCAATTTTAATTAATATGCAAAAAAATGCTTTACTTTTCCAATAGCGTAAGGCACGAATGCTATTTTTAGACTGCAATGTTGCGTGACGTCCCCATCGTAAACCGGAAGAGGGTCAACCTAGACGCACGCTCGCATACAACCAATGCTAGTACTGCTTGTTTTCTGCTGGTAATCTTTCAAAAAAGAACTTGCAGAGTAAACACTGACGCTATAGGAGCTTTTAGAAACAACTCTAGATTTTACGACCATCCACGTATGAAGGATGTTTTCTTCATACGTTTCCTGAAGCCAAAAACTCAGATGGAAAAAATGTGAACAATGGATCAACTTGTGCGGATGTCCAAAAGACCAGTTTAACGCCAGGAAGGTGAAGCCATTCACCTTCATATGCAGTAAATATTTTGTTGGGGGCCATGGTCCAACAGATCGACGAACCTGATCCATTGCCTGCCCTGAAAAGGTAAGCCATTTTGATATTTTACCTATTTTTTAGCTTGGCGTTTTCCCGTGCTGCTTCTGTCTGACAATGAATGACCTGAAAAAAAAATCACTTTTATTTATATATCACAACAGTCATGTAGGCCTATTTTTCTAAAATACGGATATTTAAACAAATTAGCCACGTTTGGCCTTGGTCTTTTTGAGTTAAGCCTTTTCGTGCCTACAGGTAGGCTCTAGATTTAACAGCTTTACTTTTCCGTTGTACAGAAACAACCTTATTAAGGTGGAAGTGTAAATAAATTAGTAGAATTAAGATTTGTTATTAATTAAAAAAAAAAAAAAACTTTGTTGGCTGTCACTGAGTAGCATTTGTGATAGCTACACATAAATCGATAAATCGATCGATACACAAAAATGGCAGTATAAATTACCCCCAAGAACGGTCAGAGACATAAGACAAACAGAGGATATAATATATAAGAAAGACAGGGCATATGGTGGTAAACGATAACTTGTTGAAACAGGAGAATGTCATCATCTGTATCGTAAGGCAATGCACACAAGAAAAAGGTGTCGATAAAAAAGCTACCTCTGGATCAGGTTGGCTCTTTTTCCGGTCTTTTTTAGAATTGGTAGGTTTAGCTCAGTAAACATCTCGTTTGTACACTATTTACATGCATCTAGCATGAGGGACAAACACGGGTTTGACCCCCCTAGCAACAGTTAGTAACGTCATGAAGATTAATGAGTAAAGGTGACGTGTTACATACGGTACACTATTGCCAGTCAGTGATTGCGCAATATGAGGTGGAGCTTAGCTGCTTGCTTCCGTACTTTATGTTTCAGCCATGCATTAAAAAAAAAAGCAAATACTGCAATTTGACTATGAAATCATGAAAAATGTTGGATTTGAAGCAGTGTTCATTATGAACCACAGATCAAGAACAAATATTTGATTTAAAGCAACACTAGGTAACTTTTCAATTTTGGTCGGTTTCAGCGACACTTGTGGACAAAAGTTTTAGTGATTTGCCTTAAGGAAGACTGCGTTTCCCGTGAGGACCAGCTCACATCCGCACAGTATCGTAAAATCATATCTTGCTGTCACCCGCAGATGGATTAAACAACATTCTATTTCCAGTGGCTGTGTGAAGGACGGTTGTATTGAGTTCATTTTGCCTACACTGATAGATTAGTCGATTTTTTTTTCTTTTATCCCAGACAATATGAATTAGTGTGGGTAACAATCCCACCCACCCCACCCAAACTCTAGAGTTTGGTTGGGGGGGTTGTCACGCCAGCAAGTGAAAGCCTGGCCAATGTTTATTCTTGAGGATCCTGGTAGTCTTTTCCTCCTTAGATAAAACTTTCTGTCTCTCTGTCTCGATACAGACCTCCTCAATAAATAAAAGAGGTGTCATTCAACTAGTTGTCAGTCGACATAATATCATATATGTTATGAAAATATTTTATAAAAGTTGAAAAGTTACTTGATGTTGCTTTAATCATTATCTTATTTTATTTCTTTTTTTTTTTTTTACTAGTCATGATCCAGATGAGGCACTGCCATACTTGATGGAGCCAGTCATGGGTGGATAGAGGTGAGACAAGGTGAAGACATGACAGCTCAAATGTACATGGTTAAAAGGGCAGATAAAAAAGTGTTCAGTGGCACATGGAGAGGCGACCGTCAAGTCTTTCTTAAGCTCTCCTACAGAGCCAAAGGGATCAACTGCCAAGCAGCTGAGTGTCAGTGGGAGGCCCTGCTCAGAATAAAAGGCATCTATACTTGGCCCTACCAAACAAGAAGAGTGACATATCGGGACTTACTAAATATTCCATGTACAGAGGTTTTGGGCCAAATTTGACCCATGTTCAGTAAAAGTGTAGCTCAGGTCTACCAGTTACTGTTCAATCATTGAAAAGCACAGAAATGGTGCTAACCTAAAAACTCTCATGCATTCCAGCTGAAAAAAAAACCATAGGGGAATCTCAAACAGTGGAAAAAAAATGAAACCACACAAGGATCATATCAAACATGCTGAACAAAAAGACATGCAGAGGTAAGAGGTGCCTTGAGCAGGCACCTGGAAAAAGCGTACATTGTCGTGTGAATTTACCCTCAGAATGGGATGGATAAAAAATGGGACAATATTCACAACCAGGGGTAAAAGCTGGAGTAAATCCATCTCATTACTTATTCATTAGGCAGAGGAAAAACTCTGATAGGACAGCATGGTTGCAGAAGTTGATAAAAATATAATAATAAAATAACGGACTGACTGGCACAATAAACAATAAAAAAATAGAGGGTGGGGGTGGTGAAAAAGAAAGAAAGCAAATAAATGGATCCTTCTCAGGCTAATTCTGCTGCAGTAGTTGTGACATTGGTCAATGCAGTAGAACAGAGCCTGTGACATCATTAATGCAGCACACCACCAAGGCCAAGGTTATCATTTAACACACAATGCACCTGAAAAATTGTATTAGCATGCTGAGAATAATGCACAATAAGACAGAAATTAAATGTAAGTGAAAGATGCTGAGAGAAAAAAAAGCCTTAAGGGGCTGTGAAAGATCAAATAAGGACACAACATTAGCAGCTTGCTGACAAGCCACAAAACCTGAGGTAGAATGTCCAAAGGACAGATGAGACCAAAGTAGAATTTTTTGGCAAGGCAAATTATCTCATTGGTCATAGTAGGGAAAAAGCAATGTACAGTAATGTAGCACCTAAATTACATTAAGAACATTTATTATTAGTAAATTTGTGATATTTTTGATACTACGGGAACAATTTCTGTTTTGGATGAACACCATTGTTATTGCACACAACATTTAAGCCAACCTTGAATTGCACTGTGATATAAATAGCGCAAATCTAGAGCAATGAATAAGGCTAGGTTCATACCGCAGGTCTTAATGCACAAATCCGATTTCTTTGTGTTTTTCCGACTCGAGTCAGGCATTAACTTGACGGCCTGGGACAGGTCGCATAAAAGTGGACCATTTCAAATCCGATCCAGGTTACTAGATATGGACACATTTTTCCAGAATGTGGCTGAGGTCTGAACTGCCAAGTCCCCCAAATTAGAATTGATGCAGTAATTACATCAGGAAATAGCAAGGGAGACAGGGCGCTACGTTAGCGATAGAGCTGTGCATTAGCGTTAACGCCTAGCTTGAATGCGGCTTTTAGGGAAGAGGCGAGCTTGACAACAGTCATAAAAAAATAAAATGGGGAGGGGATAAGCCTGAGAATGCTCGGTTTTCTTTCTGTGCTCCAAATGAGCAAGATTGCTAACACGGCCGAGAGTCAGGGCAAACTGTCCATATATGTGTACGTCATGCACGCACAGTGCGTGCATTCTATCAATACATACTGTATAAACTTTGAATATAAGACTAAACGGGGATTATTTATGCCTGTTATGTGGGTCCTCTATTTGGAAATCAAAATATGATCCCCCTAGAATGACGTTGAGCCAGCATTTGTTTTGATGCTCCTGTGCATGTGGGTGAGTTTGCACAGCGCATCTCAAACTGCTAATTAGTACGCGTATGTGTTACTTGAATGGACAAAGGCAGTCTAAATGGGCACACCAAAAGAACAGATATGACAAAAATCGGAATTGTGCATTAAGACCTGCGGTATGAACCTGGCCTAAGTGGCACAGCTTGAAATGGAAGAAAAACCTGGCCAGTAGTATTAGACCTTATAAATTAAATGTAATATAAAAGCTTAAAACTTACAGTTAAAAACTTTTAAGAACTTTAGTTTTTATATTTTAGCATCTGACAATGCGGGGACAATGTTTCACTACAAAATTAAACATCTACATGAACTACCTCTGAGACCGGTGATTCCATAATGTGTTGACTAAAAAGGGCTAGTGTAAACTAGCATATAACTTAAGTCGGCCAATGATTTTTTTTTTAAAGCACAAGAACTTTCACTACGTGCTCCGATCATGAGTGCTCAACCGAAGGTGCATCCATATTAAATACTCATTTGAGGACAAAGTCGATGACATCGTACTTTCGCTCATTGAAATTGTTGTATATAATCCGTGTATGTCTGTAGCAACGTTTTCTATGACATCTGTCATCATTATTTCACTGCAGGGTAACTAGTACCAGGATATCATCACCAAAAATACCCTGGTAATTTCGACAACGTTATGATATGGCACAGCCAACATGACGAAAGTAAGCGCAGCAAAAAAACTACACAGTCCTGTGAACTGGGAAACATGGACAAAACGCTGGTCTCCACAGCCTATTAATCTTCACGTATCAGAGACATTTTAATTAAGGTGAGACTTTTGCCACTGCATATTTCTCTGTGGTCCATCAGTTTTTGGCCCACAAATAATAATGATAGGATTAAATTGAAATTGATCATAATTTAGCTAAAATTAACCGATTATGGTTATCCAGAAAAAAGTGTACAAACAAAAAAACTAGTCCTACTAGCCTTTCCATTTTAAATTGAGCTTATCCGGTAGCTCACTGTACAACATGGTGGGTAAAAAAAAAGAATTGTACATCACTTAGATTAGAAACTATCTGAAGTCGGGAAACAAAGTATTTATAGTATTTGGAGACAGGTTCTTTATAAACTTTGTATGTTATACCAAAAAATGTGGATAATTGTACGTTAGACAAAGGCGCTTCTCTTGCCCAGCATGGCTGTGTCCCACTGCACAAAGAAAGGTGCCATAACGGCATGCTTGGCTGAGTTTTGTGTGTGGTAACTTGGGTGGCCTTTGATGGATATAAAAAGAAAATCCACACAGAAAAACCTCAATATCCTTAGAAAGCAGTGGGTGTAACATCCTATTCCATATTTTTGTCCACACTGTATGTGTTTTAGTGCATGTGTATAGTGTTTGACAAAAGAAATATTGAATCACACAGTATAAACATTGGGATAAATGTAAACAGTTCAAAATCAAACTCTAAGAAGGGTGAGCCAAAGATTATAACCTTGTATCTGCTTAACCACATGGAAGCCATGATTGCAGATTTAGTAAAGTATATTTAGCACTGGTCCACTCCTTAATGTGGTCTGTGTGTGTCTGAGTGTCTACACCACTGTGGTTTCAACATCACAAACTACACATTCGACAATTGTAATAGTTTATCACCATGGCACATGGAAGTCTTCCGTGTCATCAGTCACGAGTACACAATGTTTTTTGTGATCAACCTACAGAAAACTCTTATGGACAAAGTACCGTATTGGCCCGAATATAAGATGGTGTTTTTTGCATTGAAATAAGACTGAAAAAGTGGGAGTCGCTCTGTCCTGAGTAATGTTCTGTCCTGACAGATCTCAGCTACTCCCAAGTTCAACCAGTTTGCATTATTTTATTTCAATGTTTTTCCTTATTCAGATTTGTTTCAAGACTACAGTTACAGTTAGACCTCACTTTGATGGTTAATGCAGTTATTGCAATTTTGTTGTTTTATCACAATAGATTGGTTTATTTACATTTAAAAAACCAGAAGCAATTCATTTACGAATGTGACTGCACTTTAGTTCACATGTTTAAATGTTCAGATATTACCGTAATTTCCCGAATATAACGCACACTTTTTTCCCCCAAAATCAACTCGTAAAATCATGGTGCGCATTATAAACAGGTACATGGATGGAGACAGAAATATATATACAGTGATACCTCGGCTCACGAACGCTTAAGCTCACGAACTTTTCGCCTCAAGAACATTAAATTCGCGAGCATATAGTCTCTGCTGGCGAACTAGTTTTCGGCGGACGAACCAAGCCACGCGGTCGGACAGCGCCACGAGAAGCTGACGCACGCTCACGGCGTCCCAGTTCGTCCCCTCCCTTTCGTTGAGTGCGGACGTGATTTGTGTTTGATAGACATTTTGGACCATATTGAGTGTACTTTTGCTATTATGGGACCGAAAAAGAGTTACATACAGTCCTTATGGAAGGTGACTCGTGTTACCAATTCGCCCTCGACTGGTAATTGGCGGTGCTTTCAGCTTCCCACCGTCGTGAGAAGTGGACCGGCGAGTCACGTTGGCTCGTTGTCGTCGGTTGTCTTCGGTTCGCCCGATTTCTTCTCCAGAAAGGAGGCGGCGTGCATACAAACACCCAGAGGCGTCGGATGGCTTTTTGTGGGCACTTTTATTAACAACCAAAAGCATGTGGGGGGCACAGCAGTGGAGTCTACGCTAACTGCGCACTTTGCCGGTAACACTCTCCTTCCAAACAGTAACTCCCTCCCTCCTCCTCCCACTCCTCCCACTCCCATACCATCGCAAAGGTAAATAAAACAACTTTATTATACAGTACAGTTTATTTCTTTAATTATAATACAATAGCACACTTATTATACATAAAATAAGGTATATTTTTGTGTAGTTTTAAGGCTTATTTAGTAGAAAATTATGTTTTATGGGGACCTGGGAACGGATTATTCTCATTTTAATGGTTTCTTATGGGAAATAAATGTTCGGAAGACGAACTTTTCGCCTCACGCACACTTTCTGGGAACCAATTATGTTCGTGAGCTGAGGTATCACTGTATATAACATGTGTATATAAACCGATTTTTTTTTTTTTTTTATTGACACGGCCACATTGTGTTGAAGAAATTTATGCGGCGACCCGTTGCTGACCATTACGGTACGTAACGTCACCATTTTGTTTCGGTAATACTTCACTCTAATCGGCCGAATGATTTCGTCTGTGTTAAATTCTGCTTTTTTCACTCTTCATAAAGCACAGAATTTAGTTTCTTGAACTCATTTGAGTCAACGTTTAGTGCAGCTCCGCAACTCGGACCATAACAAACGTAAGCACACAGACTTCCTGTGTCTGTCAACTATATCTGTCCCTCGGGAAACTCAAACCCAAATAACAATAGTTCCTATTGTTACTGTTGTGTTGACAGCGATGAACTCTCACGGATTTCCGACTTACGTTCTCACTTTCATTTTACCGTATCAATCCATTGAAGAAACATTTATTCATCATGATGAAATGAGCAAGTTACACAGCAGCCTTTAAAAGAAAAGTCACATCTGTTTTGTTTTCTCCTAGATTCTGGTAAGTTGGAGAAGTTGTCAAATCATATTATTACCGTAAATATTGTCAGTTTATGGTAATTTTTTGAACTACCAATGTGCTATGCTTGTGCTGTGTTTCACCAGTCAGTAAAATGACATTTCTGTATCTGTACACAAGCTCTGTTTTCTTGTATTCTTCTATTTATTGATGCTAAAATTAGGGTGCGCGTTATAAACGTGTACAATAATTTTCCCTAGATTTTACAAGTAAATATGGGGTGCGCATTATACACGGGTGCACCTTATATTCGGGAAATTATGGTAAGATTTGAATGAGGCAAAATTACATGCTTTTTCTCTTAAATATATTGTTATAATCATTTGTTTCAGATGTACTGTAATTATTTTCTGTATAAAAATTAATTTGGTGTTCAAAAAGTCTTTTTTCAAACTTGAGTCTTGAAAAAGGGGGTCGTCTTATAATCAGGGCCGTCTTATATTCGGGCCAATACGGTAATAATGAAAACAATAGAAGTGTCCAGTAGAATTTTTAAAAAGTCGAGTGTTTGAGGATTCTTATACAATTTGTCAGCGTTGATGCACCAGTGAAAGTTGTAAACAACCAATTACTCATCCATGGCCTCAGTGCCAGATCATGCAGCTTTGTTCCGCATTCTTTATTGCTTCTTTGATGCTGCAGTACTTTAAAACAAATTGAAAATCCAACAAGAGTGTCAAAATAAAGCAAAGAACTACAACGTATTGTCTGTGTCAATACCCACTCACCGGAGAGAAAACAGCCTGTCCCCACAATGTACAAAATGCACATTAAAAAAATTGTTTTTTTTAAAACTACAACATGACAAAGCATTGTGTGTAGTACCTCTGAGTTGAAGCGGATCTGACAGACGTTGCAGGAAATGACCGGCCGCTTGGTCTTGACCAGTGGAACTCCGAATGTGTGGTTGATCACGGCCTTCTGGACTGGGTCCATCTGGCACAGGAGAAGACGACAGAGGAAGGATGGAAAAAGGGAGGAGAGAGAAGAAAAAAATTTACATTTACGTAAACTCTCTTTTGTATTGGAGCTACTCTTGATGAAACCAGACTGCTAATGCCAAAATTCTCTGGCCTCATTTGAGTCATCTTGTCACAATTTTGGTTCCATTCAATAGACCCTGAGCTGCTTCTTCAGACATATGGACGTTTACATTGCAGCTATTTGACTTTTCTCCAGCTGCTCCATCAATCAGCAGCATGCTGTTAACTGTTAAGCACCTCATATACATTTAAGTGACTTAGGTCAGGCGTATTGACCCCGCTCTAGACTGTAGAGGTCCAAAGGTGAGGTGAATACATGTAGCCATCATTGTAAATGGGGTTGGTAAATGGGTTTAACACTATCAAGTCAGTAGCCATTATGGTTTTCTATAAGCCACTTTGCAGTAAGAGCAGGATTAAGAAAAAAAGAAAAATGATACTGTATGGCACTGTATCAAGACAAAAAAAAGTCATGGCCAATAGAGAGTAGTAAATTCATTTGGTGTTGAAATTGGCACAATGTTCGATAAAGCCTTCCAAATCCTCCCTAATGTAATGCAAATGTACTGCTTTGGGAAGGTTCACAGACAAGAAATTACTCAATTTGGCCCATCTTTGTGTTTCATTCGGCCCATCGCCAAACTAATGGTCAAGTAACGTCACACAGACTCATATTGTAACTATTAAAGATATAGGCACAAGACAAGAATTTTCTCTATTACTGCAGATATGTATACTGTAATTATCGGCCTATAAGCCGCTACTTTTTTCCTTTATTTTGAATCCTGCGGCTTTTAGTCCAGTGTGGTTTATTTGTTGATTTATTTGGGCCAACAGGTAACACTTTATTTGACAGTGGCATCATTGGACCGTCATAATTTTGACATGACACTATCATGGCCCTCTGAATGCTTATGACAGAAAACTTTAAGTGTCATCTGGCCAATTATGTCACTAACTCCATTTATGTCCAGTTCAGTTTTACATCAATGCAAAAGTTAGATAATTTGCCAGATAACACTTTATGACATCTGTTATAAGCATTTATTAATGCTCATGACAGGCTCATGTCATAATTATAATTGTTTAATGACAGTCTTGCGGCGCCACTGTCCAATAAAGTGTTACCAAATACCCTAACCAGTGTTGTTAATCTTACTTTAAAAAAGTAATTAATTATAGTTACAAATTACTTCTCCCAAAAAGTAATTGCGTTAGTAACTCAGTTACCTGAATGTAATGCCCCTTTCCCACTGAAACTAGTGGGTCAACGCGCGTTTTTTCCAAGCCGATGCAACCCACTAGCAATTGGCATTTGGCACCTTTCCCATTGACAAAAAAAAAAAAAGCCGTGTCTTTTTAAAATTTTTTCACCCGTCTAACCCCCCACCCCTCCTCAGCCGTGCGTAAGGTTGCGTGACGTCAACACGCTAAGATCAACGTCGACAAGTGCAACCGAATTCATTCAGTTCAAGGAAGTAAACAATGCAGAGCATTATGGAAGCCTCCTTTCCGTTTGTGTTCTCTGTTCTCATGGTTTTTACTGCCCTCGAAATGGTCGAAATGCGGGAAAGGATCAACACTCTGCTTGTGCTGAAGCAACGTAGGCGACGTGAATTCTTCTTCTACTAGCTTTGTTGTTAGCATCAACGTAACCACGGGTTTGGGGCGTGTTAAATGGGAGGCGACTGGCATGTTGTTATGACGCATCACGTAAGAGCCTACGTCCCCACGTAGATTAGGGTGTTGACTGTTGACCCGGGGTTTTGCTTTCACACTGCATGACGGTCAGAGCCGAGGTGATTTTAACGCGGGTCGCTTGGCGGGTTGATTGACACGGGTCGAGGCGGGTCGCTGCACCTTTCCCACTGTCACCAAAAGCCGATTGTTAGTGGGTTGACACGGGTTTTTTGGCCAGTGGAAAAGGGGTATAAGACTAATTAGTTACTTGGCAAAGTAACTGGTGATAATTTTTTCCTCAAAAAAACAAACAAAAAAACTTAGGTCACACTATGTGAAGTGTTAAAGGTTTTTGGGACAATTGGCCTTTACCCTAATTGAACCTTTACCCTGAATCAACCGTTAAAAGTTGTTAAAATTGCTCCCATTATTGCATTAGTTCCCTTCTGTCTACTTTTGACATGTGGAAGTTTTAAAAGTGGTTCATCATTTAAAGATAGATTCAAGTCAAGATTTTTCTGATTTAGGAGTATTTAGATAAACAGTTACTTAGGTTCGCTAGGAAGGTTCTCTACAACAGAGCCTTCCTAAGAAGTCTACTGCTTTAAGATGGCGGCTGATTACTAACGCATCTAGTTCCTATACTGTACATGTTGCTAACGCCCCAGTGTCTGTCATTTCGCATCTAGTTGTAGTTCTATATATACATATGTGATATCTACCATGTCTACCATATCTACCATAACGTGGACGTAGTTTGTAGGCTATCAGCTACAGTCAGGTATTATTGGAGCCACCTAGCATCGCGTTTGCTCGGCGTCACAACTTTTTTGCCTCCTCCCCACTTCTGCTCTGCTCTGTCGTCTCGGTGAGTCCGTCTCCCTCAGACTTTTATCGCGTCATTCAACCAATATAGCAACGCATAGTAACGCACGCCTTTGCACCCTCAGTAACGGTAATGGCGTTGCCAAGATGAGAAAAGTAATTAATTAGATTACTCACTACTAAAAAAAAAATAACGCCATTAGTAATGCCGTTATATTCTAACGCCGTTATTAACAACACTGACCATAACTAGTAATTAATGAAACAGCCGGAACTGTAACTGAAGAAATAATTAGCACAGAACATGAATTTTGATTGTTATTTACGTTTGTAGCGCTGCAATTCATGCTAGGAGGCATGTTAGCCAACAATAGTGTTGACAGCAGATTGCAGCAGAGGTTGACTGTCTCCCCCAAGGGGGCAGTGATGGCCAAATGAAGCTTCTTGAAGCAACGAAGCTTTGCAGCCAATTGGTTCAAAACTTGGTGGTTCATTTGGTCTTATGACAGTCGTATGATGCCGCTGTCAAATAAAGTGTTACCGGTTAATATATTTTGGTGTAAATATCCCATTATACAGTGAGGACAACTGCGGCTTATAGTCCAGTGCGGCTTATTTTTTAATAATATCATTTTCGTGTTTGGTGGGCCTTGTAGTGCGAAAATTACGGTACATATATATATATATATATAAAAAGTCCAGCATTATACAATACTTTGCACTCAACATTTTCCTACACTAACATTTATTTACCTGACGTATTACAAACAGCTCAGTGCAGGTGTGCGTTACATGCTGTACGGGTGTGCCGGCATTGTGACCGGCCCATGCACCACTGGAGAGCGTATAACAAGAGCTGAGATAATTGTGCGCATGAATCATGGGCTTCAATCCAGTTCCCTAGGTGGAGGTCAGCTACGATCCACCCAGTCGATTCAGCTGTTAAAAACACTGCGCAGCTGCCAAGAGGCCTTTGCGGAGGGCGGTGGGAGTGGAGGGGTTGCTCACAGAAATCAACCTAAACTCCCACTTAAGTGCAGGCAAAGGCAAGTAAACAATCTGTGATCATGTCAGCTGCTCCATGAGAGAGACTGAAGCGCCAAAAGCCCTGATGTTGACAAGGCCCACATGCATTAGAACTATTGTGGTGCCTTGAAATACATAAGCAGATAGCTTATTTGAGCTTTTTTGGTAACAACTGAGCTTAGATAGGAACAAAATTTATCAAAGAATTATGATGAAAAAAAAGTTAAATATCAGCAAATTATGTGGTCGCATATGGGCAAGCAGAAATTTACTTGCGCTGTTTTAATGTTTTAGAGACAAAATGTCCCCATTTTGAGGCAGTCTGGAATCTGCACAGAATATACGACCCTGCGCAGCTCAACCTAACCCGTTGAGGCACACAACCTTCCAGACATCTTCATCTTCCATTTATGAAAAATGTCCTTTCCTTTGTTGTCATAGTGTTGCCTTTTTCCAACATCATAGTAATAGTAGTTTTTAGCATTTGAAACCACAACAAGCAGAACTGCTCATTGCATATTGAATTGTAATGTACTGTATTGTATGATGATACCAACTGATGATAACTAAAAGATTTGCTAGCACTGTATGTAAAAAAAGTTCATTGTATACAACTAGACTGAGTATACACGCTAGTCACGGATTTTCTATAGCGCAATTTCCATTCAGCATCAGCAGCCAACATTGTTGACTGGTTGCCAGTCAAATTTAGAGAAAAACAACCATTCACACGCCCATTCATTCTGCCATCACTGAGTGGAAAGACATAACAGAACTTGCACCAAATTCAGGCAGGTCAACGACTATGCTGTCAGAGAACATTATTAACATACCGTACCGTACCGTACCGTACCATACCATACACCATCATCTTCCAATGTTTTTCGTCATATTTCCCATTTAAATAGCTATCCTATTTGTGAGGAAGTTACATATGAGGAATAAGCATCAGTGAGTCTTTACTGCGTGCCCAAAATGTACTAACGCTGCACTGTCATATCTCACCAGCTTTTTTGTTGTTGCTATTTACTTTCCTGTTAACAAACTGAGGCCTGCTTTTAATAGGAATGTTTAGGGCAGCATTTATCATGGGAGAAATTAGGCCTGTCATCATTGAAGGACATCCCATACCACAATGGCAGCAAACCAAGATCATTCACTGCCAACCCTCTGAGTTAAAATGGAGTGGTTGTCAATCGCCATCAATTCCAATGAATGCTTTAAGTACACTGTGAATTGTTTTTTTTTTCTCTAACTACCTCTCAATGAAAATGACTTTTGTCATATCTTGCTGTGTTGTTTCCCTTCACGCATTTTATTTTCAGTTTAGTCTCCTGCTGTGTTTGATCACTTCTAGACAGCAGATTGTTTTCTTCATGTTGAACTTGAGCAAGGAAGAATTATCCCAGTGGCAACGCTCTGGCACCAGCAGTGTAATCTGCACTGAAGTGGGTTTAACACAGCCTTTGAAGCATAAGTTACACTTTACTCGAGGCCAGATTAAGAACAGCAGGGTGGGAAAATTAAAAAAAACATCCTCACCTTCTTCTCTTCAGTGTCTGTGGAATCTTGGAGCTGCATTTTCCCTCGTGTGTATGTTGCTGTCACAGGTGCGTATTTGGGTCTCAGAGTGTGTGAGACTGAAACTTTGCTCCCTCATTCAGCTACCAGTTCACGTCTCAAAGATGAAAAAGAACTGAAAGCACTTTCGGCTTGTAGAGCATTCTTATCAACGGTTCTCCTTCGTGGTTTCGTTGAGGTGTTGGGATACTGTCTTTAAACTCCGCAAGTGTTTCCGCTGTCTTCCCCCTCTTGTGCTCAGCTTTCCTTCACCATGCCCTAATGTTTGCCATGGTGTGTCCCTCAAGCTGCACTGCAGTGTCTCCTCCCCTACTCCTTCGCTCTCCCCTCCTTCTTCTGCATATTTGCTATCTCTGGATGCGCTCCAAGGATTATGAGAGTCCTCCACTTACCCCCCTGCTTGCCTGTGGCCCATCTAACAGAACCAACAAAAGCTGAAATATTTGCTTTGCACGCCATTTCGTGTTAGTGTGACTGATTATCTATTGCACCAGGTTTTTAGAAGTCGCTGTTCTTGTATTTTCATGCATCACGGATACAGCATTGCATCTATATGCATTCTATGTCAGTGTTTTTCCAAGTGTGTTACGAGTACATCTGATGGTATGTTAAATCTACAAACTGAATCTTTAAGTTGTTTCAATATTTCTTTTAAATACAGTGCATTTGTTAGGTGGAGTTCAGTTTTATTATATTATTTAGAACGGTTTTTGGTCTTTGAAACATTTATTGAGATACAGATTGTGCAAAATATTTAGAATTATTGTTTACTTCCTGTTTTTATTTTCCTTTCACATATTTAAGAGGATTTACCTAACTTTAAAGATGTATTTAGGAGTATATCAAACTCTTATGTGAAACATTAAAATTGTTCAGACCATAAGGCAAAATTGTTCAGACCATAGGGACACTCAGATGCCCGTGCTCCATGTCTAAGCAGTTGAACAGAACAGATTAAAAATAAATGAATAGATTGATAAATAAATTTAAATTATGTGTTTGAGAAGAAATATTTTTTGGGTGATTATTTCTGTAGATTTAAGAGTAGTTATGTGACTTTTGTGGAGTATGTATTTACCTACTGTAGAATTAAGAGTTTTTATGTAATTTCTAGGGCATATTTAGTAACTCTAAAAGTTTTTAGGTTACTTTTAGGAAGTGCTTTAGTAGATTTAAGAGTATTTAGGCCACGTTTTAAAATATATTTGAGTACCTATAGAACCCTTTGAGACACTTTTATGACTATGGGAAATACACCGTATGTTAGAAAACAAACATCATAAATTTGATTTTAATGAATTCGCACATACTGATCTTTAATCAGGCAATGAATCATTTGGTCAGTCATATGTAAATCAAAATCAAAACCACAGGTGTTTACAATTACTGGGGTAGGGTATAGTGTATGACAGGGGTCCCCAAACTTTTTCCTGTGAGGGCCACATAACCCTTCTCTTCTCTGATGAGGGGCCGGGGTCAGTTTGTAACAGAAAAAGTGTGACGATTGCAGGAGTGCCTAAATGTAAAAATGTATTGTTTTTCAGAAAGCCCCATTCAAATAACCCTTTCTGGATTCTTCACGGAACCAAAGTAAATAAAATAAAAATGATATAATATAATATAGTATAATATAATATAATATAATTAGGGCTGTCAAACGATTAAAAATTTTAAGCGAGTTAATCACAGCTTAAAAATTAATCGATTTAATCGCAATTCAAACATCTCTAAAATATGCCTTATTTTTCTGTAAATTATTGTTGGAATGGAAAGATAAGACACAAGACGGATATATACATTCAACATACTGTACATAAGTACTGTATTTGTTTATTATAACAATAAATCAACAAGATGGCATTAACATTAATATTCTGTCGAAGCAATCCCTGGATAGAAAGACTTGTAGTTCTTAAAAGATAGATTTTAGCACAAATTATAGAAATTTTATGTTAAAACCCCTCTTAATGTTTTCGTTTTAATAAAATTGGTAAAATTTTCAATCAAAAAAATTAACTAGTAGCTCACCATTGTTGATGTCAAGAATTACACAATGCTCATGGTGCATAAAATCAGTCGCACCCAAGCGCCAGCAGAGGGAGACAAAAAACACAAGTAACAAGTGGACATGACACTGCTGTCATTTTAATCTGTTTGAGCGGGGCATATGCGTTAATTGCGTCAAATATTTTAACGTGATTAATGAAAAAAATTAATTACCGCCCGTTAACGCGATAACTTTGACAGCCCTTAATATAATATAATATAATATAATATAATATAATATAATATAATATAATATAATATAATATAATATAATATAATATAATATAATATAATATAATATAATCAGGGGTGCACATAATTTTTTTGCCCAGGTTCTCAGAGGAGGACCTGGAAATGTGACTTGGTCCTCATTGAGCTTGAGAGCCGACCCACCTGATGCGATAAATTTATGACAAGCTTTACTTAGAGCCAATTAACTTTGATTAATTATATTAACAGTTAATGCTTGATTAACATCAACTGGCACAACAAAATTGCCATTACTTTGAAGTGAAATGTAAAGAAATAAACATAAAAGCACCAATTCAAAATAAAGGGCATTATGCGGCTCCCACATTAACTCCAAGACTTTTTAAAAGTGGGATGTCCTCCTCATAAGACCTCATTGAACGTGCATGTTTAGCTTTGTAAAATGCGAGCAAAAACACGTTTGTCAGTGCATGTCGCTGTTCATTACCTTTATTCCGCCCTATTCCGCCACATGTCCATAGGGCGAGTGGGGTCCTGTTTGACATCGATAGTTTGCTTAATTGCCACATGCTCTCTGTTTTTTTCGTGCTTTTCAAAGTTTGGATGGCTGAAATTCTTTAAACCCTACATAAAATGCGTTGCTCTAATCGGCGACATTGGGATTCTCACGGCACATTTTGTACCGCATTTCCGTGCGAGCATCATTCGCTTCTAGCCATGGTACCTCCTGTAGCCACTTTTCAGCAAAAGTCCTTTTTTTCGGTAGCTCCGGTGACGTCTCTGTCGTCTGTCTGTCTTTTGACGGGGGTGGGGGAACACGGAAGTAATTACTCAGTGTGGCCTGCCTCATCGACATTTTGAGAAGTTATTTTCTCGTGTCCGCCGCAAATAGAGTGGTCAGCCATCGGTACGCAAAAGCGTATGGAAGCCGTTGAGGGCCAGCGCGTTTGTCTACGTCCAGTACGCATGTGCGGACCACTTATGTGCACCCCTGAATATAATATAATATAATATAATATAATATAATATAATATAATATAATATAATATAATATAATATAATATAATATAATATAATATAATATAATATAATATAATATAATATAATATAATATAATATCATGTAATATAATATAATATAATAATACTGTATTAATTAAATAGATAATAACCAAATAACCATTGCTCAGTTCTTCACAGAAAAAAGCCAGGACATAAATAACTCTATTGAAAAAAAAAAAAAAAAAAAAATTTTTTTTTGTTTGGTTTTTTTTGTTTTTTTTTTGTTCAGGGGGCCGGACCAAATGTGGCTGCGGGCCGTAGTTTGGGGACCCCTGGTGTATGAAGTCAAGACTGATTTAAAAAAAAAAAAAAAAAAACAACTACTGTAAAATTCAAACATTTCCAAAATCAAGTGGTAATATCACAAGAACAAAGGCATAGCTGGCATTGAGACTTGAGTAAATCTCACAAAAATACACGCAAGATTCCTTCTTACCCATTATATTATCAAGGATGCAGCCCTTTATTTTATTATTGTTATAATAAAGCAAAACTAGTACATTAGTAAGTACAGTACTGTTGCGACGAATATTTCCAGGGAGTAAAAACTGAATCCAGGATCGAAATAACATTCAATTACCATGTTGAAATTTGCCTGACAATATGGTAAATTGCGTTTTCTTGACCTTTTAGCGACCTCAAAAGAAGTGTGTGCATGTGGTCTATATTGGGACCAACACATACTGGAATGTAATGCAGCCCTGTCACTGTCCAAATTGGCCAGGACAGGCAAGTGGGTACAAATTACATTACAAGACCATAAAAGTAGTATATATAGACAATGTAGGGGAGCCCATTTCTCCGTAATAGAAGTAACAGCCCATAATGTTAATGCAACTCTAATTACGATGCACAAACTCATCAAGATGAATTATGAAGAGAGACAGTGAGGGACTTGCTTCCAGCTAAATGTGCAGGGACATTCCTTAATGTTACGGCTGCCATAATACTAAGCCTCCAGTGAAATATTCAATATATATCGAAAGCAGAATGACATCAGGAGGCTTTTAAGACACTTAAATAGTAATCATTGCTTGCCCTTCATTCATGCAGTCATAGGGAAGCGAGAGTGTTGAATTATTCTCCTAAATTGAGGCAAACATCACTGAGCCGTAGGCACTTACTCTCTGACTTGAAGGAGCATGTGGGGCATCTGGGGGCAAGAAATTTGTCTTTGTGAAAACAATATTCTAATGTTGTTGGTTTGTTTTATTGCATTTTCATCTGTTGCCTGCCACACATCATGAGAGTGTCAATTGCACCTCTGGGAGCTCTTGACTTCAATTGTAGAAGCACGCTTAGCTCCAGTGAGTGGCCATCCCGTATCAATACATTTTTTCACTCCCCCTTTTTGTCCCCTCTAATCCTGTTTAGGTTCGAAGGGAGTCCTAGCTTTACTACCCCCAGGTCCGATTGTTAGTCAATCACAAGAGCACACACATAATAATCGCAATGTGCTGTATTGGTTAGTTGCTGGAGAGGAAAAATTCTTTCCTTGCCTCTCCTGTATGGAGGTAGATTTGTGTCTTTATTATTCAATCAAAAAAAAGTTGCTTCGATCAAATAAAAAGTTGATTCAATCAAAATATATACTTTCAATCGAAGAAAACGTCACTTCAATCAAAAAAAAATGTGTTTGAATGCAAAAATAAATTTGAAACTCAAAAAAATATATTTGAAAACTATTTTTCTTTGATTGAATTTTATTTTTTTGATCAAAGTCAAGTTTTTTTTAATTGAAACACCATTTTTGATTGAAGTCATGTAATTTTCCGTTTGGACCACATTTTGGCTAGGACATTTGTGTCTTTATTATTCAATCAAAAAATAAATTGCTTCAAACAAAAAAATATATATTTTCAAAAGAAAAATCACTTCAATCAATTTTTTTTTCAAAATCAATCGTAGAAAAAAAGGTTTGAATGTGAAAAAATATTTGAGACTCAGAAATTCGCATTTGAACACTTTATTTTTCATTCAAACTGTTTTCTTTGATTGAAGCAATCCTTTTTGTGTTTGAGCCATATTAGGGGTAGGACATTTGTGTCAAAATCATTCAATCGCAATAAAAGTTGCTTTAATCAAAAAACTATTTTTAATCAAAGAAAAAAATCATTTGCAAAAACTTTTTTTTTTTTTAAATATATTTTTTATTTGAAATATATATATATATATTTTTTATTGAAGTGTCACTTTTTTTGAAAAGCAAAAAGTTTTAAACTTATTTTTTTCAAAGTGGAAAAAGTTTTGAACACACTTTTTTTTTTTAAGTGGAAAAAGTTTTGAAGGCACTTTTTTTCGATTGAATCATTTTGACACAAAGATTCTCCTTCAACGCTAGTTCCGGTGTGTTTGATTGGCAGGTAGCTGAGCCAATGACATAAAAGTATGAAGCAAGCATAATGGCCACCAGGGCTCCATCCAGCCATCGGAGTCTGTTGGAGTCTAAGCCGAATATAGGGCACCGGTACGGGCGTGTGACATCGGCATTTCACCGGAGTACCCGCAACGGTACGGTGCCCTGTCGTGGCACACTGGTCGGACCCCGATATACCCCCCCAGGCGCGGAGGCCGGCTGTCGAGTGGACGCCCCGCGAATGACACGGCACTCATTCAAAGCTGAAGCGATGGGGCTGCCGGGGTGGACGCCGGCGACTCGCCGGTAGTCCACTCGCTTACTGGGCAGGCTAGTGTCGGGCCACTCGCCGACCACTCCCGTACCGGCGCGTTGCGGACACTCCGGTTGGAACCAATTGCCAACCGTCACGTCAGGGCAGCGGGTGAAGTTCGCCGTGTTAAATCACATTAAGCAACAGGGCACCGTACTCCGGTGAAATGCCGATGTCACACGCCCGTACCGGTGCCCTATATTCGGCTTAGACTCCAACAGACTCCGATGGCTGGATGGAGCCCTGGTGGCCATTATGCTTGCTTCATACTTTTATGTCATTGGCTCAGCTACCTGCCAATCAAACACACCGGAACTAGCGTTGAAGGAGAATCTTTGTGTCAAAATGATTCAATCGAAAAAAAGTGCCTTCAAAACTTTTTCCACTTCAAAAAAAAAAAGTGTGTTCAAAACTTTTTCCACTTTGAAAAAAATAAGTTTAAAACTTTTTGCTTTTCAAAAAAAGTGACACTTCAATAAAAAAAAAATATATATATATATATTTCAAATAAAAAATATATTTAAAAAAAAAAAAAAAAAGTTTTTGCAAATGATTTTTTTCTTTGATTAAAAATAGTTTTTTGATTAAAGCAACTTTTATTGCGATTGAATGATTTTGACACAAATGTCCTGCCCCTAATATGGCTCAAACACAAAAAGGATTGCTTCAATCAAAGAAAACAGTTTGAATGAAAAATAAAGTGTTCAAATGCGAATTTCTGAGTCTCAAATATTTTTTCACATTCAAACCTTTTTTTCTACGATTGATTTTGAAAAAAAAATTGATTGAAGTGATTTTTCTTTTGAAAATATATATTTTTTTGTTTGAAGCAATTTATTTTTTGATTGAATAATAAAGACACAAATGTCCTAGCCAAAATGTGGTCCAAACGGAAAATTACATGACTTCAATCAAAAATGGTGTTTCAATTAAAAAAAACTTGACTTTGATCAAAAAAATAAAATTCAATCAAAGAAAAATAGTTTTCAAATATATTTTTTTGAGTTTCAAATTTATTTTTGCATTCAAACACATTTTTTTTGATTGAAGTGACGTTTTCTTCGATTGAAAGTATATATTTTGATTGAAGCAACTTTTTATTTGATCGAAGCAACTTTTTTTTGGATTGAAAAATAAAGACACAAATCTACCTCCATACTCCTGTGGCCCCCTCTCCTGGTCACAGAGTCATATAACACTGATGAAAGGTTTGTTTTGAAATCACTCATCGAGGAGGCAGCGAAAAGCTCGTAGTATAATTATTTTATCAAGCAATACCGAGCAAGAAATACAATCAAGTAATGAAATAGTGCAGAAATGCCTAAAAGCGGTGACAATGAATGCACTGTGGTTGAGCCCCAAATTAGTTAAACTTTGGTATTATCAATAGGAAATTCCAAATGTATTGTACTGTATTAGGGGCCGTTAACTGTATTTAAATCGTTGCAGACGGGACATTAAGAAGCCCTTTTGTCTCACTGACACTCTGTGGCCGCTGAAGATCATTAAACAAAAATAAATAAATGAAAAACTTTTGGGGTCACGGTAAAAAAAAAAAAAAGAAAGAAAGAAAAAAGGGGGGGGAAATCAGTCTGATTCTTTCCAGTGGCTCTGAAGAAAAAGCATTCAAATCCTGTATAGACAGGAGAGGTGGCGACATTAGTTTCTAGTTGCTTTGGGATTTTTTTTTTCTTCATCTAGACAGAATTCCTCATTCACACGCGAGCTAGAGCTCTGTTGAACATCAGACACTAAGCTTTTGTCGTCCATTTCTTATGAGCTATATGTCAGGGTTTGATGTAGTTTGTGCGCATAACATTTTTAAGTAGGACCAACGAATTCATTTAGTACATTGATGGGACAATTTTATTTGTATAAAATGATCAAAAATCAGTACACAAATCAATATATGTGGAAAAAGTACATTTCTAGCTTTTCTAATGTGATAATCATTGTTTCATTGTTACTAGATCACTTCAAGAGCACCTTACTATGAATCAGTGCTTCTCAATTATTTTCTTTTAAGGAAGACGGAAACGTTTAATAACAGTAAAATTATTATTATTGTTATTATAAGTACAGCTCTGCATAACATTATGTCCTTTTTAATATTAAAGGGCGAAAAGTAACATAGATCAACTTACAATAGAGTATAACCATAGTGTATGGCATAACTTTATTAAAATTGTTTTGTTTGTAACAGAAAAGACTTAAAGCGCATCACTTTGCCTGAATTAAAAAAAAAAAAAAGTCACATCCAAACTGTATTTGATACCGAAAAATAAAATCAATAAATAATAATAAATTCAAGTTGATTAGCAACATTAACTCATGAGTACAATACAGTATGCCAAACAATTTGACCGAGAAAAAAACAAAACAAAAAAACAAACAAAAAAAACATTATTGGAACAAAAACGACAGTGTCATTGGACAGAGGGACATTTTTTTATTTTTGCTGCAGTAAGTATCAGCTCCTTTGCTATGGTGTGGGGTTATTTTGCATTGAGCAACTTGGTACGCCACCTCATATGACGCTAACAGTGCTCGCTGGTTTACTGATGTAACATTGACATGGCAGGATGGTTGTTGGCAATATTCGGCACGTTTTCGCTGAAAACAAAAAATCAAGTGGCTTATCAATGTTATTGAGATATAAATTCTTTAAGTGACTTCTTAATTTATTTGGCTTGCTGCTGTCCGCAGCAAAATTTTCTAGACACAGTAAACAGACTGGTCTTTTCTCGTCTCCCACTGTATTAAAAGTCAAAGCCAAACTGTACATACGCTTCATCATATTTCCTCATCTTAGCTCTTCATATCTCCAGAGCACTTTGCTTTGTGCTCTTGTTTGGTTAAAAAATACTGCACACACTCTGAAAATCAGAGTGCCACTGCCACCCACTGCAATTACACTTTATTCTAGTATGGGAAAAAATATGTTCACCGAGGTCACATGCGCCACCCCTGGCATTGCTCTGCGCCCCCCTGATGGGGTACACCCCACTATTTGAGAAGTACTGCTATTGAAAAAGAATTGCCACAATTCTAACAAATTATGGATTTTAGAGATAACAGAGATTGACAATAGCAAATTACTAGCACCCTACACCAGCAATGAAAATCTTGTAGAGCTATACACTGCTCAAACCCAATTATTACTACTATTATTATTGCGACTTTACTATTCTACAACTGCTCTACTAGATTATCCTGCAGTAATTAATTGAATTACGTACTGTATACGATTACAATAGTTAAGTTAGGTATACATTTTTTAATTAAGAAAATGCTTTTTTTTTTCAACACCCACGTTGCCAATACCTGTGACTTGCCGCATTAAGAGAAATCAATATTTACATGTCTGTAAAAATAATACTATAGCTACGGTAAAGAAGGTTCATGTTATTTGCCTTCCACAATCAAAGTGGTGACTATGTGGTTGAGTGCTTATCAGGCGGAGGCAAGCCTGACATCATTCCCCACTGAGAACAAAGCTTAGTGGTTTAACATATTGATGAGAAATGTGTTGACATTCGCCAATGCAGTTTGGAGCGGCAACATTATGCTGAATTGATGAAGTGCTGAATGCCTCCAGTCTGCTCTGAATTATGAACAGCTTTTCAAGGCCTGACGGGAGAAGAAAAGTCCCACTCTGTCACAATAGACAAAGAATCAAACAAATTGCGCTGTGCCACACAGCTTCTGAGTTGGCTTTTTGATTAATCAGCCATGACTCACACAGAAGCAGACTCCAAATTTTCATCACAGCACCCCTAGTACTATTGCTGATAGTAATGATAATTGATTTTTTTCTTCCTAGTTTTGTTTTCTACCAACGAGAAGCAGACAAATTAATGCAATAAAATGTGTTTTAGCCTCAATATGCACTGCAATATCCATATAATAGAGCTTCAATATCGGTTAAAATTAGGGCTGCATGATATCCATTTTTTGAAACCGATACAGATATCGATAACTCCCTGCTCCTCAAGGCCGATACCGATACGATAACCAATAATATATATATAATTTTTCAATGTATATTCACCTGAGTTTTTGAACACCTGTAGGTAAAAAATACTAGTGGTTGATTCAGCTTAGATTTGTCTTTGACCGAATCAGAATTTTTATGATGACATGAACATTATTATAATGAACAAAACAAAGACAGTAACAAAACTTTGCATACTGTGGAAACAGGAGTGAAAACAAACGCACAAATCCCAATCCGACACTGTGCCAAAAATATTATTAATAGGGCCGATAATATGTTATCGGATTTATTGGGATGACGTCATAATTCCTATTATCGGACCGATAATTATCGGTCCGAAAATGCACCTCTAGTTGAAATATGATTTCAATATGAAGATTCTAATTCAGTAAAAAGGATTTAAGGAGGTTTTATTGTCACTGTACTGGGTGCAGTGTAATTATTTTATATCTTAGTGGGTACTCCTGACTTTAATATGTACAGAGGGGCAGATAAGTATTTAGTCAAACACTAATTGTGCAAGTTCTCCCACTTGAAAATATAAGAGAGGCCTGTAATTGTCAACATGGGTAAACCTCAACCATGAGAGACGGAATGTGGAAAAAAACCCCAGAAAATCACATTGTTTGATTTTTAAATAATTTATTTGCAAATCATGGTGGACAATAAGTATTTGGTGAATACCAAAAGTTCATCTCAATACTTTGTTATGTACCCTTTGCTGGCAATAACGGAGGCCATACGTTTTCTGTAACGCTTCACAAGCTTTTCACACACTGTTGCTGGTATTTTGGCCCATTCCTCCATGCAGATCTCCTCTAGAGCAATGATGTTTTGGGGCTGTCGTTGGGTAACACGGATTTTCAACTCCCACCACAGATTTTCTATGGGGTTGAGAGCTGGAGACAGGCTTGGCCACTCCAGGACCTTGAATTGCTTCTTACGAAGCCATTCCTTTGTTGCCCTGGCTGTGTGTTTGGGATCATTGTCATGCTGAAAGACCCAGCCACGTCTCATCTTCAATGCCCTTGCTGATGGAAGGAGATGTTCACTCAAAATCTCTCGATCCATGGCCCCATTCATTCTTTCCTTTACATAGATCAGTCGTCCTGGTCCCTTTACAGAAAAACAGCCCCAAAGCATAATGTTTCCACCCCCATGCCTCACAGTGGGTATGGTGTTCTTCGGCTGCAACTCAGTATTCTTTCTCCTCCAAACACAAGAACCTGTGTTTCTACCAAAAAGTTCTATTTTGGTTTCATCTGACAATAACACATTGTCCCAGTCCTTTTCTGGATCATCCAAATGCTCTCTAGCGAACCGCAGACGGGCCTGAACGTTTACTGGCTTCAGCAGGGGGACACGTCTGGCAGTGCAGGATTTGAGTCCCTGGCGGCACATTGTGTTACTGATAGTAGCCTTTGTTACTGTGGTCCCAGCTCTCTGTAGATCATTCGCTAAGTCCCCCCGTGTGGTTCTGGGATTTTTGCTCACCGTTCTTGTTATCATTTTAACGTCACAGGGTGAGATCTTGCATGGAGCCCCAGATTGAGGGAGATTATCAGTGGTCTTGTATGTCTTCCATTTTCTAATAATTGCTCCCACAGCTGATTTCTTTACACCAATCGTTTTACCTATTGCAGATTCAATCTTCCCAGCCTGGTACAGGTCTACAATTTTGTCTCAGGTGTCCTTCAACAGCTCTTTGGTCTTGGCCATAGTGGCGTTTGGATTGTGACTGACTGAGGCTGTGGACAGGTGTCTTTTATACCAATAATGAGTTGAAACAGGTGCCATTAATACAGGTAACGAGTGGATCCTCTTTAGAAGAAGTTAGATCTCTTTGCTTGTTTGTAGGTGACCAAATACTTATTTTCCACTCTAATTTGGAAATAAATTATTTAAAAATGAAACAATGTGATTTTCTGTTTTTTTCCTCCCACATTCTGTCTCTCATGGTTGAGGTTTACCCATGTTGACAATTACAGGCCTCTCTAATCTTTTCAAGTAGGAGAGCTTGCACAATTGGTGGTTGACTAAATACTTATTTGCCCCACTGTAATAGGCTGAGAATGCCCCTAGTTGGCATCGTAGATTAGTCCCTCTTCCTATGTATAAATATTTAGACAAAGATACAATATGTTGATGTGAGGCAGCCATTTCACAAATTAAAAGACAAACATGGGCAGTAAAAGCAACAGCAATGGCCATAAAAAAACGTCTCATATGCAATTACAGTAACATGAGCGCCCCAGTTTCAATGCAGTTACGATTTAATACTATGCATACTATTCCACACTGAGGAAACGACTTGAGTCAATCAAAGTATAGTAAAGTTCTTACCGTACTGAAGTTATGGAAAAGGCTCAGGCTGTGAGGAGGAGGTGGGGGTGGAGGAGGAGTCTCCATTGGAAACGGCAGGTAAGGCTTCATGTCCAGGTGTGGCTGGATCATTGTTGGGGTCCTCAAGAATGCTGGAACAGCAGCCCCAGCTCGATTTATACCTCCTGTACACAGAAATGACTAGATTTACTTCTCTTTGAGGCTATTGTCATGCAAACCTTTGTGAAAAATCATGGTTCTCCCACACCTGTGCACCCTATCACTGTTTTATTTCTCTGTTTAAAAAAAAACAGTGCATGCATTAATGACATAATGATGCTTGTCTCCCCGTGCTCGTCATCTCTCCTCATCCCTCCTTGTCTCCTCTTTAACCTCTGTCAAGGATGATAGTGATGGGGCCCACACAGCAAAGTCAGTCTCAGCAAGCTTTCGGATTAAGCCTTTTAATATCCGCCGCCAGATTGCGACTTAAAGCTTTCGCTGCTCTCCTTTTGGGGATTTCTCTGAGCTACCGTACATTCTCTCACTCTGACTTCAGCTTGTCTTTTTTTGCTCGCCCTCAGAAATTTTTCTCCAACCTGCCTCGTCATTTGCGAGCTGTAATTTGAGGCTTTTCTAGACACCCCTGCATTTTCATTTAGATTTAAGCCAGCTGAATGTGATCAGAGGAAATAGCACGGCTCCCATGAAAAGACTGTTAACTGATGCACTTGACAAAGTTTGGATTAGAGAGAGTGACTTTGTCAGGCAGCGTGAAAGTGCTGTCAAGTCCTGATTGCCTTCTGCTGTGCATCTGTTGGCCTTGAGGTGCTGAGGACTGCATCATTACCTCTACTTAAGCACTTTGAGCACTAAAAACATGGGCGCATTAACAACATTTCTGCAGAAACGAACACACGTAGATGCTCTGTTTAAGAGCATTAGTGAGTACAATAAAGATGACGGTAACCGTTAAATTATTGGAGTGTTACAAATTGTTAATGAGGGACTACAACTGCATGATTTCTCTGGATATGACCAAAAAAGTTTTACATTTACTATACAAAAATATGATGTATTTTAAATATATTGTATGTGTGGTCATTATTGTAATTAAATATAATTAGATGCTGTTCTAAAATAGCTGGATGTTTTTGAAGTGATCATTTGACATTGTAATTACTCAATTTATTATTATTATGATTCATTTGATTGGAATTTAAGATTTGAACATGAATATTTATCAGTTTTAATAAGGTTAACCGGTTCACAGAACAGATGAATTATTTAACAGGATTTGTGTTTTACAATTAGTTTTTTTCCTTACATGACCAATTTAGAATTTGGCCAGTAGGGCAAATGGCAGTTCATTCAATCAATACATAAATATTTGGTTATATTACTTTGATCAAAAGAAATAATTACAGTCTTCCTTTTCTTACATTTGAACCTGTGACGCTAGGTTATAAGTATGGTATGCATAAGCAAGTACATCTTATTATATCTTATTGCAGATGAGAAGACCCTTGTGCAAATGTTCCTGGAGTTATTTTTTGCATGTGTGATTTTCTATACTGCACAACTGAGAATATAGGCCAAGTCAGGCTTTTCCCATCTCGAGATGAGCTAACAGGCCGTGCAGGTTGTGTCGCACAGGCTGCTCCCCCACAGGGTGCTGCTGTGTGCATTCAGGGGAGAACAATGGGTACAAGGCAAAGTGAGCATACAGCCGGAGATTTGCCAGAGCTGCTGGCAGCGATAGCAGCAGCATTATGGAAGAGAAGGGGGTGCCTACTTGGCCTTGTTCAAGGCTGTGAAACAGGCACCTGGCTTCCACATGGCGCAAGGAGGTGCATTCAGGTCGGCATTTGATGGATAACTTGGTCGCTGATGTTTGGTGTTGGCATAGTGATGACAGAAAGACTGGTAAGATTTGAAAACAACATCAACTACTTGGTATTTACATAATATTAGGAAGGTGAATAAATATGGGAATCGTCTTTCTTAAAGTTCATTGCCAAGTAGCAGCTTCAGTGATGAACCGTGAGGCGTTCAAAATTTATGTTATCCACTGGAGATTTCTGCTGGCTTTGGATCTACGGAAAACATGCCCTGCACAATGTATGCGTCAGTGAGCGAGTCAGTTCAATTATGTAAAGAAGTTGCTTTAGGAACATCTTCACCTTAAAACTATGTTTCACCTCAGACCCAAAGTTCACTCACTGGCAAACTTAATAAAGGACACATTTCCATCTTCTCACATGTTAGGCATTTACCGTGATGATTAGAGTTATGCATTTAATTTGTTTGGTGAACACTCGTAACTAGAGATGTCCTGATCTATCGGCGTCCGATCACGTCATTTTCAAGGTATCGGAGTCGGCAAAAAAATATCGGCCATGCCTTTTTTAAATATTTATATATATTTTAATAAAATCGTTTTCTAATTGTATTTAACGTTACAGACATAATATGTTACACTCATCCAGTGTCCTTAGTTTAGGCTTAAGGTAGGGTTATGAAAAATATCCCGATAACGGCGGCAATTAATTTATTAAAAAATGTGTCACGTTAAATAATGTATGCGCTGCACGACCCTCTCACTCATTGTCGCGCTCAGTCTGTTATGACGCTGTTTTACCTATATAGAGAGATAAAAGGCAGCACTAAATGAGTAAAGTGAATTTTGGCAGCCTTTGGTGCATTCCTTCAATTGGCTAAAGCAGGGGTCCCCAAACTACGGCCCGCGGGCCGGATACGGCCCGCAGCCACATTTGGTCCGGCCCCCTGAACAACAACAAAAAAAAAAATTGTAAAAAAAAAATTTTTTTTTTTTTTTTTTTTTTTTTCAATAGAGTTATTTATGTCCTGGCTTTTTTCTGTGAAGAACTGAGTAATGGTTATCTGGTTATTATCTACTTAATTAATACAGTATTATTATATTATATTATATTATATTATATTATATTATATTATATTATATTATATTATATTATATTCAGGGGTGCACATAAGTGGTCCGCACATGCGTACTGGACGTAGACAAACGCGCTGGCCCTCAACGGCTTCCATACGCTTTTGCGCACCGATGGCTGACCACTCTATTTGCGGCGGACACGAGAAAATAACTTCTCAAAATGTCGATGAGGCAGGCCACACTGAGTAATTACTTCCGTGTTCCCCCACCCTTGTCAAAAGACAGACAGACGACAGAGACTTCACCGGAGCTACCGAAAAAAAGGACTTTTGCTGAAAAGTGGCTACAGGAGGTACCATGGCTAGAAGCGAATGATGCTCGCACGGAAATGCCGTACAAAATGTGCCGTGAGAATCCCAATGTCGCCGATTAGAGCAACGCATTTTATGTAGGGTCAAAGAATTTCAGCCATCCAAACTTTGAAAAGCACGAAAAAAACAGAGAGCATGTGGCAATTAAGCAAACTATCAATGTCAAACAGGACCCCACTCGCCCTATGGACATGTGGTGGAATAGGGCGGAATAAAGGTAATGAACAGCGACATGCACTGACAAACGTGTTTTTGCTCGCATTTTACAAAGCTAAACATGCACGTTCAATGAGGTCTTATGAGGAGGACATCCCACTTTTAAAAAGGCTTGGAGTTAATGTGGGAGCCGCATAATGCCCTTTATTTTGAATTGGTGCTTTTATGTTTATTTCTTTACATTTCACTTCAAAGTAATGGCAATTTTGTTGTGCCAGTTGATGTTAATCAAGCATTAACTGTTAATATAATTAATCAAAGTTAATTGGCTCTAAGTAAAGCTTGTCATAAATTTATCGCATCAGGTGGGTCGGCTCTCAAGCTCAATGAGGACCAAGTCACATCTCCAGGTCCTCCTCTGAGAACCTGGGCAAAAAAATTATGTGCACCCCTGATTATATTGTATTATATTATATGATATGATGTGATATGATATGATATTATATTATATTATATTAAGGGCTGTCAAAGTTATCGCGTTAACGAGCGGTAATTAATTTTTTTCTTTAATCACGTTAAAATATTTGACGCAATTAACGCATATGCCCCGCTCAAACAGATTAAAATGACAGCAGTGTCATGGCCACTTGTTACTTGTGTTTTTTGTCTCCCTCTGCTGGCGCTTGGGTGCGATTGATTTTATGCACCATGAGCATTGTGTAATTCTTGACATCAACAATGGTGAGCTACTAGTTAATTTTTTTGATTGAAAATTTTACCAATTTTATTAAAACGAAAACATTAAGAGGGGTTTTAACGTAAAATTTCTATAATTTGTACTAAAATCTATCTTTTAAGAACTACAAGTCTTTCTATCCAGGGATTGCTTTGACAGAATATTAATGTTAATGCCATCTTGTTGATTTATTGTTATAATAAACAAATACAGTACTTATGTACAGTATGTTGAATGTATATATCCGTCTTGTGTCTTATCTTTCCATTCCAACAATAATTTACAGAAAAATAAGGCATATTTTAGAGATGTTTGAATTGCGATTAATTACGATTAATTTTTAAGCTGTGATTAACTCGCTTAAAAATTTTAATCGTTTGACAGCCCTAATTATATTATATTATATTATATTATACTATATTATATTATATCATTTTTATTTTATTTACTTTGGTTCCGTGAAGAATCCAGAAAGGGTTATTTGATTGTGGCTTTCTGAAAAACAATACATTTTTACATTTAGGCACTCCTGCAATCGTCACACTTTTTCTGTTACAAACTGACCCCGGCCCCTCATCAGAGAAGAGAAGGGTTATGTGGCCCTCACAGGAAAAAGTTTGGGGACCCCTGGGCTAAAGCCTTGCAATCCTTCTCCCTATGATTAGAAATATCATGGGAAGCAATGTGGGGAAGCAAGGTGGCAAATGATCTTTGTCTTAACACCTTTAGTTATTTCCCAAAGCAGAGAAGATATATCCATTGGTAGCACGACGCACAGTCATGGTTCCACTTCCCATCATGGTTCCACTTCCCATCATGCATTGGGGCATGGCTGCAGTATCATTTACTAAAAGCTCAACAAATACACTAGATGGCAATATTTAGTCACAATATACAAAGTCACAAGTCTTTCTATCCGTGGATCCCTCTCACAGAAAGAATGTTAATAATGTAAATGCCATCTTGAGGATTTATTGTCATTATAAACAAATACAGTACTTATGTACTGTATGTTGAATGTATATATTCATCCGAGTTTTATTCATTTTTTTTCTTAATGCATTGCCATAATGTATATGATCGGTAAAAATTATCGGGAATGATTGGAATTGAATCGGGAGCAAAAAAAAGCAATCGGATCGGGAAATATCGGGATCGGCAGATACTCAAACTAAAACGATCGGATCGGGAGCAAAAAAACATGATCGGAACAACCCTACTCGTAACGTTGTATAAATCATCAATAATGACCAAATGCGTACAAAACTAAGCCATGGTGATCCATAGATAGCCATACTTGGACCAGTCGTCTTAGATTCAACATACTTCCCTAGAGTAATAAAGTAGTTTTGGAAACACTCGGTCATATTGTGCTGCCATGTCAAAGACATACAACTGTATCTGTCCATAAAACTGAAGGAAACCAATCAGGTAACCAGGTAACCACTTTAAATGTGACCTTCCATTAATTTTGGGTTTGATGACTTGACTAATCGAATTATAGTTAAAAAAAAAAAAAGATAATAATCCTAAAAAACTCACATGTAACTTTGCTTGGATGTGCCTATTCTCATCCAGAACTTTTTTTATGTTGTATGACATTTGTTCTTTTAACAAATCATTTTCAATCCTCACCTCACTGCAGATGTTCTCAGTTACGCGCACACTTGTGCCCAGGTCGACAGAAAATAACCCATTTATTTCAGCACCGGTAGACTTCAGATATATTGCATGAGGGGGGAAAAAAGAGGTTAGGGTCCTTGTACTAGTCGGGTCTTCTGGTCAACACGGTCAGGTCACATGAGCATGAATGTCATCAAAGAATTGTCCGATAGACTAAAGGCTAGGGGTGTAACGGTACACAAAACTTTCGGTTCGGTACGTACCTCGGTTTTGAGGTCACGGTTCGGTTCATTTTCGGTGCAGTAAGAAAACAAAATGCAAAATATAAATGTGCTAGTTGTTTATTACACACTTTTGTGCTTTCAACAATAGGAACATTAGCCTATACAAAGCTAGAATTCTGCTCAAAAAGTAGCGGGTATTTAAAGATAATAATCCAAGAACAATTTGCTTTTCAGACCCCGCGTATTGGTCAGCTTTCTTTTTGAAAGAAAGAAGAAAAAAGAAGTCCTGTGCTAAAGAGAAAAGCAATCCCAATGTCAAAGATTTTAACATGTATTTTACAAATGAAATGCCTCAATGAATCATTTTTTTTCTTAGGAACGGTTTTCAAAAGCTTTATTGGTGATTTTTCTCAAGTTAAAGCGCCACAAAGAAATTGATAAATTTAATTGTGTAAGCAGGATCTGTGTATTATTCTTGTTATTTAATTACAGGTGTTTTAGCTCATTTATTTTATTTAAACGGGCTATTATTTATTATATTATGTGTTTTTATTTTACAAATTTGATGTATTCATTTATATTGTATATTTTATGTTGTATAACTTTAGTTTCTATGTGAATATTAGTTCCTACTTGTTTTGTTGTGGTAGGAGGGATTTGTATTGAACACGGGGTCGTGTTGGTTATTATTATAGCAGAGAAGACAGCAGTAAATCAACAAAGACAAGTGAACTGTGCCCCGATCTACCACCCAAGAGATCTGATGGACTCAAAAAGTGGGTTACGATTGCATATTAGTTTGAAAATCGACCGGATCCACAGTATTTTTACACAAGTGACTTCCGGTCTGCCCGATTCTACCTACCAGTAGTAGTATTGATGCAGGAGGGTCGCGTCTTGTGTCAAATAATAAACTCTGTCGTTCTTTTCGCGTGCGTCGTATTGAGCCGCTTCTGGGACACGTGGCCGCACTGCGACTGGTATGCATTGGCTGATTACATTTAACGCATGCGTTTCACTGCGTTCTCGCAGCGGCCACGTTGTCTCGCCATTGACGTTTCTGGGTTATATACTGTCCTACTGCGTTGGTCCTCATTATAGCAGAGAAGACGGACTAAATATAATCTACACAAAGAAACTGTAACCCAATCGACTCACAGCCTCGAAAAGTAAGGGTTACATTACGTCAGAAACCCGTTCGATACGCCTCCGTTCCGAACCGAGCACCATCTGCCGAAATGGTTCAATACAAATACATGTACCGTTACACCCTTCCTAAAGGTAGTCGACCCCAACACATCTCACACAGGATGAGGATGAGGGACTAAGGTAGTTAAGTAAAAGGCAACAGTGCTCTGACTCTTATGTCTCTTTGGATTTGGTCGTGTCCAAAAATGAAGCAAATTATTCCCTTTCCAGCCCTGCAGCATCATTGTCAAGCTCTCCCAAATTCAGCTGCCAAAATGCTAATCAGTTTGACGTGGATGGTGTGGTGCTGACCCTTTTGGCCGTCTTTTGTCAAAGATAATCCACAATGTTCGGGATTTCTACCTTGATCACATAAAAATCCTTTTGCTGAGACAGACCTTTAAAAAAAAAAGAAAGAAAAAAAAAGGATCCTGTCGAGTGAAGTAATAATGACCTGCTGCAGTACTGAATTTGTCCCTCAGATCCATCCTACGCTGTCTGCTCTCATCAAGTCAAACTTTAACATATTCATGCACTTTGTTGGGGTCAGCGAAAATGCTTTCCATCTTCGTAATTCCAAAACCTGAGTTGATCTGAGCTGCAAATGGCCACTAGAGAGCACTGCAGAGGTCCCTAAAAGTCATCACCAGAGTTGGGGGGGGGGAAAGTACAAGTACACATCAGGATATAGCAACCCATAGCAAAAATTTGCTACTCATCTATTGCTTAATCCCATCTCGTGAAACGAATTTTATCATCTTAAATTTATCTCATTCTCTGCTTATTTGTTTCTGAGGAGCAAAGACACCATTGAGACAAAGGAGATTGATTTGAGAAAACCAGATTTGAGCAATATTTGAGAAGAGAAATTCTCTTAATTGAAAATGGAGTTATAGTTGTATAGGCACTCAAAGCGCTTTGACACTACATCCTCATCTACCTGCTGGTGACACAGCAATGTGGGGTTCAGTTTCTTGCTCAAGGATACTTAGATGAATTTATCAGGACAGAGTTGAACTCACAACCTCTGGGTTGGGAAACGACTTCCACTGAGCCACGCATGGGTACAGGTGCACTGTACTCATTGAGGTGTGGCACATCCATGGAAAGCAACTTCAGAAAGTGCGTGTAGCAGCGATGAAGCAAATGTATTTTGGTTCATTTAATAATTTAGATATTTCTTTGATACTTCAAAAAAAAAAAACTTCCAGATCGCAGACATGTTGCCTGTGAGGCATTAGTTTTAGCGAAACATCGTCAGCCAGCGTGTTGCCTGTTTTGATTACGTCATCAAACAAGAGGACTAAGGTTCTTCACACTATTTTGTGGTAATCCTTCGGTCTTCGAAACAAAAAAAAAAAAACAATAATGCATTTGTAGCGGCAGATCGTTTTCGGCGCCAAATTTTCGGTCAAATCTCTAATTTTTACATTGAACAAAATGAACCAAATGAACCAGATGTTATTTAATTATTTGACCAATTATAATAATTTATCAGATTTTGGCATGAGATGAATTCAGTTGTGACTGGACATGTCAGAGCAGACACTAGTCTTACAATGAAAGAATCTTGAAAACCCAAAATTAGCAAATGCAGACTGGAAGGAGATCAAATTGAGAAATATTTGTGACTGGCACAATATACTAGCAGGGTTGCTTGGCGAGATCAGTAAAAGAGGCAGCTTTGAGGCAAGTTTAAGAAATAAAATACTTTGTTCACCAATATCTTTTACTGACACATCACTGAAATCGTGACTCCAGATAAGGAGATAAAATTGAGACGCATTTGAGATCTACACAAGTACTCATAGTTGTCTCTTGGTGAGATCTTGAAAGGAGACAACTGTGAGACTTTATTGAAAAATTGTGCCAGTAGAACTTTTCTCAAGGCATTCTCATGTAATGCTCACTATGAGACTTACTTCTCATGAGACAAATTTGAGAAAACTGAGAAAACCACTCTGGTCTCGATTATTGCTGATTCACTTCTCAGAGATGTAAATGAGACAGGAACAAGATCTCGTCTTCAATTTTGCTTTGCTATGGCAATCTTTCTGAATCCTAAATGCTAATTAATACTTTCCTCTGAAAGTCAATACAAGGTGGATTTAGCGATAAACATCAGTTTGACTTAATTGCCTGAGGTTGCATCCGATATTGTTAAACGTGAGGATTATGCAGGGACTGCTGGGAAGGTGCAAGCATGTTCTTTTTCAACAAATACCATCAGAAGTTGCATGTAAGGTGTTTGCACGTTCAGCATGTTTGCCAGTTAAGTCATATAAAAAGGTCACGAGGTCTGAGTAACTGTGAAATGATCTACGCTTTAATACTGTATGAGCATACGCGGAGATTAAGGGGCGGTACCTCAAATATATCGTTGCATGTAATTGGCTTTCGTATACAGTGTATATGAATTTGAAATTAAGAGTTTGCCGGCAAAATGTCGTCTATAAAAGTTGTAAAGCGATAAAACAAACAACAACAATGAATGAAATGAACAAAAAAATATTTTTATAATAGGTCAAAAAATTTTTTTCGAACAGATCATGTGACTAGCACCTTAGAGACGGTCATTTGCATTACTTAGCCAAAACTACACAAGGACAGAAGAGGTACGATGGAAGATGACGTTTTTTTTTTTTTCCAAACCTAAGCTTTCAAAAGCGACAACAACTACTGATTGAGAACCAAGAATTAAAGATGTGGACCATGAAACACCGGAGAGCACCGCCAAAATGGTGAGTGGAGTTTCCGTTCCCCCATTTAAGACGCCAATTATACAACAGAACCACCACTTGGCATACCATGGACACCGATCCTGGCCAAAAGCATAGCTGTCCTAAGCAACCTGATTAAGAATTCCGCTAAAAAATGATCGGAAACAAAAAAAAAAACATTCATTTTCAACGTATTACTATAAATATTCCTGCCTGGGATATTCAATCAATAAGGATGCTGTCTCCTGTTTTGCTTGCTGCAATTTTCAAACTGACCACGCTTTGGATTAGTTTCGGAAGGGTGTGAGTGACTGGAAAAACCTTGGCAGTAAATTACATATATCTACGCGGAACGCAAAAGTCGGCGTCTACTTCTCCGCTAGAAAAGACATAAAAAGACGCAGGCTCACACACGCATGTAAGCCACCCCCCACGCACACACAAACAGCTTGGATGCCTGTATTTACAAGCATGGGCTAAACTATTAACTGAGCGTATATCTTGTAAATTAATTTTATTGCTTACACTGCGTTTCGGGGTCATCAACATGTTTTGCCCACCCCCTGCCACAAAAGTCTTACTATGCCTATGTGTATGGGGAGCACATGTAACCAAAAGCCCAGGCACACCCTCTTGAAGGCATCGGGAGGGAGGTTTCTATGCACCGCTCACAAGGGACCCGAGTGCACCCCGTTACACACAGAAGGGTATTAAAAATCTCTCTTTAATCATAGTTACTTTTGAATTGTACCCAAAATGGCAATTTGCACAAAGGTAATTCCACGCAGACATGTTGTCTGTGGTGGAAAAAAAAAAAAAAAAGTGGCCATACTCCTGAATACATCACCATTAGCTTGCAATACATCACCATTAGCTTGCAATACTTCTTCTTCTAAAATATATACCTACAAAACCCAGGGAAATTGTTGGACTTACTTAAACCTTCAATTGACGTGGAGTACGTCACGAAAGGATTGATGCAATAGTAATCACACCCCAGTGGGATTAATATGACAGTTGCAAACCCCATAAAACCCCCCCACTTTGATCTCTCTTAAGTCGCTGAATCAAGGGATGGAGGATTTAATTGCCATTCTGCTCCTTTAGAAAACACGCACGATTCTTTCAACCTCGAGATAAAGCGGGAGTGGAGCTGAGGAACGATGTTAAAAAAAAAAAATGGAATGACTACTTGTGACTTAACCATTTCACCTCACCAAAACCCCATGTCTGGAACACACACATACATATGCACACACAAACACATGTTAGAGCCGATGCACGTGAGCCACAGATGCACACCCCTTAATCCTGGAGATAAATCTCTTGTTGGCTCCTGGCTGGCAGCAAGTGAACCTTTGGAAGTGGTCGGCTTTTGTTACTTGTGGCTCGAAGGATTGTGTGTTGGACAAACACACATGTTCGCACAGTGGCAAGCACATGCATGCACACTGTTCTGGCGGATGGCGATAGATGGTGCAGTCTTATTTTGACTTGGTAACTCTGTTGTAAAGTAAAATGAAGAAGGATGTATAAAAGTATGCGTCTCTGGAGTTTTGGGTGAGTAGTCATGTCACAACATGCGCTCAGTCATTCAGCACAGGCTTTATATACTTAATGAAAATATGCTTGAATTGGCTCAGGCCCATTGCATTCCATCGTGATATTTATCTGCAGAGTGGGATGAAAACACACCATGTAATCAAGGCTGAACCACAAACTGGCGCATAATCATTTTGTAGTGCAAAAAAGGCTTAGCCTGAGCATTGCTGTATTTATGTGGTGACGGAGAGTGTTTGTGCTGGTCTGAGGTCAATAATGACAGACAAATAGCTGCCAGGGCTTAATGGGACAGGACAGCGTGAGACCATGAGAACATGGAATTAACCGAGCTCCTTGCTTTGCACAAATCAATGCTAACCATAAGTGTATAGGGCATTAATATCCTTCCGTATGTTTGTCCGTGTTTTAATCTTCTGATCATAGAGGCTCTGTTAGTGTTACAATGTGAGGAATTTGTGATAGTAATTTAAAATCGGGGTTCCTCACAATGTTGTGTTGAAAGGGCCAAGGAAGAAGCTGCTACACATGGGTGACAATCTGGATATATGTGTGAAGCCAAGTATCCATTTTCACATTTTCTCTTTGCCATTAAAAGGAGCTGTCCAAATCTCATCACATTTTATAAAGTACAAATTTAACTTTCTCAGTCACAAGGCATTGTATGTCCCACCCATCTAATTTATATATTCTTTTTGAGCAACAGCTATTAAAATTTAGTCGGATGAATTTGTGAACTAAAAGGCCCCACACAATGGCAGATCTCAGGTCGGCCAAGGCAACATCGCTGAGATTCTGGTTGATTCCCAAGAATCAACCGGCGGGTAATTCCGTGAATGCTTATAATGGCCTGCAATGGGTTTGACGATGTGCACCCTGGAACAAGTCAATAGTCGTGAATTTGAATTGTTGGTTTTAGTAGCCAAAATTTTCAGGCAGATCTTTAAGAAGGCACAAACTCAGCCAGAAACTCATGAATATGAAGGTATACAAAGGTGAAGGTATAAGGTGTACGGGAATTAAAAAATGACGTGATCTAGACGATGAGAAAAGGTTCAAAAGGTTCAAAATTTTGAAATAAATACCATGTGGCCCTTAAATTGTAAAATAAGATAATATGATTATGATGAAAGATTTTACAAGATAAAAAGCGTTTTTCACAAAGAATGTTTTTTTTTTAATTGTGCCTTTTTCCATGATAGCAAAATGCAGTTTTTCAGCACAATGACATTTTAAAGATAAGTGCTTTTCACAAAGTAATTTTTCAATCAAATACATAAGGCAGAGTCGGTTAAGGGATTGGCTGGATCGTGGATTCTTGTTAGCTGCGTTAGCATTTGATGGTGCCGATGAACTGTTAGGTAAACCTCCAGAAAGCATCTCATGAAAACACACTGCTGCTGAAATCCTCGCTCAGGCTGAGGTAAAGACCTGTCATTACAGGTATAGTGCCCGGGTTAAGACTTACCTGACTTGAGTGATTTCGATTTTACGACGCCGGAGGCTCATCCACTATTTTGTCTCAAATTTTTATTTTTAGAAAATCATGCTGACTTTTGTTTTGTGATCCATGCTTTTGTTTTGAGGCAGGAATCAAAGAGCAGGTAGCACTTCCAAATACGAGTGAGAGCGCATGTACACACGAGTAAGAGAGCACACGCACACACGAGGAAGTCGCGGGGCCGAGTAAGAGAGACAGGGAAAAGAAAGCCTGTGCACACATTTGTTGCTTGTGAATCATCCACAGAGGCAACATCTGTATACAACATCTTTTGTCCTGTTTATTGTGCGTTTTCAATTTTGGTCGCGAGTTTATGTGTTTGTATTTGATGATGTCCGGCCGCTAACTGATACATGCTAATTGTTTGTGTGGATTGTTATACTTTTATCAGCAGCTAGTTATAAACGCTAATTTGAATTGCTGTTATTGAGGATGAAACTGATTTACTGTCATTTTTATTTTAGTTTCATTCTGCAAGTGTTGATGTCGTGAACAGCTGAATAAAGTCAGCAAACCACATGGATGCCTGACATCATCATTTCGGAGCTTAGCTCGCTGTCTAGCTAGGTCTTAGCTCCAATGTCTTGGTGAGGACGGTACAATGACGTGTAACACATGTTTTTGGATTGTTATTTTGAGATTTGGGGGGTATTTAGGGATATTTAAGGGGTTAACTCTGATTTATGCAGAAATTCGGGTTACGTCACAAGCGTAGAAACTAAACTCGTTTGTTAGCCGGGGACTAACTGTACTATGTCACACCGATTCGCAACTTCTCTGAGTAACTCTAAAAGTGACCTTACCAAATGCTAACGCAGCTAACCAGACTCCACGAGCTAGGCAAATACTTAACTGACTCCGCCTTATGTATTTGATTGACAGAAGACAATTAACTGTGCTGAAAAATAATCATGAAATAAAAAGGCTATTGGGGAAAAAGGCATTATGAAATTAAAAAAAAAAATTATGAAAACGCTTTTTATTCTGTAAAACTTTTTTGATAAAAACATTACCTTATTTTACAATTTAGGGGCCATATTACACAATTGGCCGGGTTATTTATCAAAGTGGTATATATTTCAAAATGTCATTTATATTTATTTAATTTTGACCCTTTTCGGGTTCCATAGATGAGTGGTAATTTTCCGTGGCCATTGCAATGCATGGTGGTGGAGAAGGGAGCAATGAATTGTGTTGTCTCGATATCGATATTTGTGTCAATATTTGTGTGGACCAATAACTTATAAATTTAAATTGTTCTTCCCTGGCCAACTCGGACTCAGCCAGTTTAAAGACCGTACACATCACCGTCGCCGAGTAAAGCCGGCAGACAGACATCTTTTTGCAAATTATGTTGTGATTAAGCTTTTGAAGATGTTATATAGCATCAAAAGTGACAATCTTAAATTGAGCAGTTTAAATTACTGGGTTACTTCATTCTAACTATCTGAAAACCTCTTTTCTGAATTCAATTTTTTTTTTTAAATCCTAATAAACATGACCAACTTAACTTGCTTTACTCATTCACTACCATTGATGGCTATTGACATTCAATCAATTTGAACTTGGAAGGCCTGTCGGTGAATGATCACTGATTAATCACTGTCAGCCCTACCAGTTCAAACGTATCACACATCTAACCCTGCCAGTGTCACTGACACATTCCCACAATCCTCCCTGTGAGGAAAAAAAACTTTGAGGGACAAAAACAGCTCGCAACAGACCTTTTTCTTCACTGAAATTCTCGTCCGTTGTTTCATATACGTATGTTCCTTTTCCATTAAATGCTCATTCATTGGCTCTGAGCCAGCCAGGTTTGTAAGAGGATCACAGAGCTGTCCTAAAGACATGCTCAAATGTCACGGGCTGTAGGCAACGTCTGAGACAATGATGAATGAACTGTTGGAATTCAGTTTGAGAAGGAACCGAAGTGTTATTTTGTTGTGTCTTTTGCGAGACAGTGATCCAGTGCAGCATGAGGGGATCACACTTATTGCCCTGTACATCACCACTCAAAATGACGGAAGACATAAGGAGAGTGTAGACGGGGAAGAACAAGGTGACACAAGGTGAAGAGCAGCAACGCCACCTGCACTCCATTCTTGCTTTTTTCACACCACGTCGCTCCCAAAGCCACTCTACCCCCACGCAGAAATACTCCCATCTCCTCCCCTCCTTCTCTTGTTCAAGCCGGTTGTCACACCCCTTCTGGAACAATAGCCAGCGAGTTTATTCCCAGGAACCTGCACCCTCAGGTGTGGAATTCTATCAGTCGGCCCAGCCCAAATGCACTTTGGTGGACAGTCACAAAGGAACCAGATTTTCTCTCGGATTAGACCCCCAGCCTGCGGGGAAGGACAGGACAAGGTTGAGCTGGCGCAATGTGGGCCGTGAGGGCGTTTAAAAGCGCACCTGTACTCTTTGAGGAACACTAACAATAATGTGCTGATGCCCAATGTTTGCCAGTCCATTTCATTGACCTCTGTTCCCTAAGGAGGGTAGAGGGCAACATCTTATCAGCCTAATAGAGTGGGGGAGGACAATGCAAATGAATACAGAGTAGTCTAACCCACAAGCATGTCCTCTAACATAGAGCTCTCTCTCATCCCTGGGTGACCCAACCAGAGCTCAATCTTTGTAAGTGCCAGGGGGTGCTTCAGTGTAATGTCACTTGTCATTGCGGAGGCCACAAATGACACTTTGCTTTAAATCTGCATCTGTCACCATCTGCATGTATTGTAGCTAAAGAGGTGTGTGGGGAGTAGCCAGGGTTGTCAGATCGGAAAGCCAAATCACACCATAAAACCCACCTGGTTCGATAAAAATCGGTGAAAATTAAAACCTTCCATTCATTATTTTTCCCTAAAACTGTATATTTTTGTGTGATAACCAGAAAAAAATATGTCAACAGAGCGGTACACATTGTGGTGGTATCATTGCTGTTTCACCGATGACCATCATGGGAGTGGAGGTTCTTCTTAGAAAAGGTTAAAACCGTTGCATTATTATTTTTTTTAATAAACACAATAATTAGTAATTAACTATACCGTAAATTTCAGACTATAAGCCGCTACTTTTTCCTTCATTTTGAATCCCGCGGCTTATAGTCCAGTGCGCCTTATTTGTTGATTTATTTGGGTTAATAGGTAACACTATTTGACAGCGGCGTCATAAGACTGTCATAAGACCGTCATAATTATGACATTACACTATCATGGGCATTACTGAATACTTATGACAGATATCATTAAGTGTCATCCGGCAAATTATGTTACTAACTCCATTAATGTCCAGTTTGGATCTTTTACAGGAAAGTGAGATAATTTGCTGTATAACACTAAATGAGAGTGTCGTGTCACAATTATGATTGTCTAATGACAGTCATATGGCGCCACTGTCAAATAAAGTGTTACCAAATACCATAACTAGCAATTAATGAAACAAGTGGAACAGTAACTGAAGAAATAATTAGCACAGACCATGAATTTCGATTGTTATTTACATATGTAGCACTGCAATGCATATTGGGAGGCATGTTGGACAAAAACAGTGTTGACAGCAGGTGGCAGCAGAGGTTGACTGTCTCCCCCAAGGGAGCAATGATGGCCAAATGAAGCTTCTTGAAGCAATGAAGCTTTGCAGCCAATTGGTTCAAAGCTTCGTGGTGGTTCATTTAGTCTTATGACAGTCGTATGACGACGTTTTCAAATAAAGTGTTTCCGGTTAATATCTTTTGGTGTATATATCCCATAATACAGTGAGCAGAGCTGCGGCTTATCTGTGAACAAATGCTGTTTTCCTGCCAAATTTGGTGGATGGCGGCTTATAGTCAGGAGCGCCATATAGAGTACAAAAATTACGGTTATATGTATTCTTAATTAAATAGAGAGTAC
Organism: Corythoichthys intestinalis; assembly: GCF_030265065.1. Lineage (NCBI taxonomy): Eukaryota > Metazoa > Chordata > Actinopteri > Syngnathiformes > Syngnathidae > Corythoichthys > Corythoichthys intestinalis. Next base: position 30,506,401 of record NC_080396.1, on the reverse strand, counting down.
ATAAATAGTGCATTTATCTACAAGTTTACCATGCCCAAAGCGCTTTACATTAGTACACATTTACCCTTTCACGCACATCAATGGTGCTGCTGCCATGCAAGGTGCTACTAAACCACTGGGGGCAAATAAGGGTTCAGTGTCTTGCCCAAGGGCACTTTGGCAGTGGGCAGTCATAGAATTGAATCGCTGACCCTTCGGTCCCAGGACAACTCGAGCTACCAACTGCGCCACAGTCGCCCCGTTTGACCACTAAACGTAAAAAATATGTTTTGTCAACAGAAATCAAAGTACAACTTTAACAATATTTTCCAGAGCTGATTGCAAAGGAAACTATTTGAAACACAACAGAATACACAAAAACAACACAAAAAATTATAATGCATCTGACACATTTTAGCGTTATGTCCTTTTTGGAATTACTGTATATTGTTTAATTTCACCATGTGCCAACTAATCACATATTGTGAGGTGCTAAAATGCCAGTTCAATAGTCTCAATAGTTTATAATTATAATTGGTTTAAGTAAAATAGCTGTACTTCAAGGTGTAAATATACATATTTAACTGTTAAAACTAATCAAGATGGTTACATCTGAAAATGTTTTGGTAAAAGTAGCCCAAATTTTATTCATCCGCCAATTGCATTTCTCTCCCGCCCCAAATCGTTGGAAATAGCCCAGCTGTTGCGAAGTTTTATGAATATTCACCTCTCACTGGGAACATAGATGTGAAGAGTTTATCGTATCTCAGTATTAAACGTTTGTAACTTGGCCATTATATTGCCGGAAGAAAATTGCAATTGACGTATGTGCTGCCACTGACTGCACTAGGTTTTAGATATATTTTACTGTAACTAGGAAAACTGGCATGTAATCTGATAAATTGCAGTTGCTTCGGAAATTATGATCACACTTTTGATTCTGTACATTTGTGACATCAATTCTGATTTAAGAGCAGTGCTATAAATTCAGATGTGGCTCTCAAACACGACATTGATTTCCCTTCAATCTTTTTTTTTTCCTTTCGGTTTTTCCCTTCAGGGGTCACCACAGCGAATCAGTTATCTCCATCTAACCCAGTCCTCTGCTTCCTCAGCTCTCACACCAATCATCTTCATGTCCTCTTTAACTACATCCATAAAGCTCCTCTTTGGTCACCCTCTACACCTCCTATGAATATGCAAAGTCAGCATCCTTTTGCCAATATACTCACTCTCCTCTGGACATGCCCAAACCATCTCAGTCGGGCCTCTCAGACTTTATCTCCAAATTCTCTTACATGCACTGTCCCTCTGCTATGCATTTTTCCTAATCATATCCATCATGGTCACTCCCAAAGAGAACCTCAGCATCTTCATCTCTACCAACTCCAGCTCTGCCTCCTGTCTTTTCATCAGTTTCACTGTCTCCAGACCAAACAATATCGCTGGTCTCGCCACAGTTTTAGAAACCCTTCCTTTCAATACAACCTCAATTTTGAGTTTGAACGAGAATTAGAAAAATTAGATCTTTTTAAATTTTCAAATTTGACATTTAAAAGAACACTGACTATAGTGAACAATTTCATCTTTATAATTTGAAATTTTAATGTAGGTCATCACTTTGTTGTAATATTACAATAGACAGCGCTATTGTCTAAATCACACACTTATATGTTTAATTTAGGGAAACGTGCCATGTTTTCCACATGTTACATGGATTACACAACATTGATTTTTTTTATTTTTTTTTTTAATCACTTGACAGCACTTATTTAAGACATAAAACGCTCATCAAAATGCAACCGAAAGTTGTTATATTACATTTTCAACAGGGTAACAAACTTTCCATGAATTACTATGCCTTCTGTACATTCCCGTTCAGCATATTTTCCATGAGAGCAGGGAACGCATAACTTAATGAGCAGTAAATGTTTCAGGCTGGAATCATTTTCAGCTCTGTGGTGCGACTGTGCGTGAGATCACACCAAATGTTGTTAATAAGCGATGATTAAACCAAAATGAACAAGCACCAATCACATCCCAGTGGTAAGATCTTACAACAAAGCTGATGGTGGATGAAAGGCATGCTACAGCTTTTGAAAGCCCATTCAAAGCAGGGTGTTGATGAGCATTGATGAGGATATCAGACACTGAATGGGGTACAATATGCTTGTTATATTATATACTGTAGATGTTTGTAATAAATATGGCTTTGATTCTGATCAATGATCAACTCTTGGAAAATTCAACAGAAGAAATCATCTGCCCAAAAAAAGACTGATTCAACTTTAAGTTTAGGTGCACCCTGTCTTAGCTTACTGTATGTACAAAAAGAAATGTTGGTTCTTTAACTCACAGTTGTTAAACTCAATGACCGGGGGCAACATCCAGTCTGCCAAATGATTTTGTGTCGAAAGCAAATCATGTGCATTGACTTCATGTTTTCTTCAACATAGCAACATTTCAGATAGTTGTCACTTTTAAAAATGAGATTGAAAGATTGCACAACCCCCCCTTTTAAAATAAACGGAATAGTTGTTAAACAGCATACTTTCCTATTAAGGAAAACAGGCATCATGATGGTTAAAATAAATAAATAAAAGAAATAAATAAGAACGAGATAGCATTATAACATATATACATAATAAATAAAAGAGCAGGTATCAGGTCTCCAGATAATTGTTATAAAATTGGCCACTCAATTTTCATCTAGTTGCGTCTGGAAGACCAGTAATTTTGCCAACTTTATTATTATTATTCGTGAGCTTTTGCTCCACAATTAACACTAGAAGTACCATGGGTGTCCTATTTTGGGACATCCTGGGATTATCCCCAAGACTGTCCCACTTTGGGACAGAGTGTAGCCTTTGATTTGTAAATGGGGCCATTACTGATGCACCGCAGGGGGACACGTCGGATCAATCCCATTTCTATTTTTCTACCTCCTGCCCCTTGGCCCTTCAAACGGAGCAATAAGGGGTAAGGCTTGAAACGTCAGCCCTATGAATTGGGACACCCCTTCACACTCACGTACGTCATAAGTCCGTTCAGCCAGTTGTTACGTAACCAAAAGTGACGATAAAAAGTGCACTAAGTGCACTTGTGCGTTTAGCAAAACTGAAAAACAAATAAATGTCTAAATATCTATGTGTATCAATGTATATTCACAGCACATTGTTAATTGATCTTTTCAAAAATGTTTTTTTTTTAACATGTAGAAGGTATTCAAACAAATACATCCGAATAAATTAGAATTATTAAAATACTATCATTAAAATATCCTCAGAAGTTTAGCAGTTTAGTGTCAAGTAAGAAGTATCAGTGTCTGAAAGTAGCCTGACTCTGGAAGGTTTCGCCCAACCCCTTTTTCAGCTAATGGCTGAATTTGCAAGTCAAGAGAAAGTAGCCTGACTCAGGTCTGGCGAAATCAGTCAGGCAGGTTTGGCCTGACTTGCAGGTATAAAAGACACCTGTCTTTTATAACTTTTTTTTTTTTTTTTGTAAAAAAGAATGAATATGTGTAATAACTACTCCTATATCTATAACCCTTGCTTAATCCAGATTTTTCTTTTTACTTATGGAACTTGCAGATGAATGTGTTGACTTTCAACCATCAATTTATTTGAGAAATAAATTTCAAAATTCTGAATTAGTCTGAAAATCATGACATTCTAGGTGTATCAAATGTGATACATTTGGAAATAAAGGGTTAAGAACACAAATGGAATATATTCAAGTTCCATGGGTGTACCATTAATATTCATTCATCCATCCATCTATTCATTCATATTAAGAACCGCTCATCCTCACAAGCAAGCAAACTATGGGAAGGAGGTAGGGTACTCCTTGAACTTGCAATCAATCGCCGTTACCCTTAACTATGGTAATCACCCAGTTTTTCTGTACACATAGTTTTAACTTCAACAACTAAAACCCACCCAAACAAATCAGCCAGCAAAATGGTCTCGCTGATCTTCAACTGTCATTTGCACATCATTCAGGAGCTTGGTGCTCCCAAGGAAGAAAAGAAAGGAAATTAGGATGTTCATAAAGAGCCAAAAGTGATTCCAGCGCCGTGGCTACTTAGGTGCCGCACGCCACTGCGGCACAGCCTCATTGTTATTATGATTTCTTTCATAATGAGCAGCGCGTCCCTCCCCACTGCCATACAAAGGCCTGATTGAATGTGGCATTCCATTAGCATGTTAAAGAGGCTCCGGCTTCATCTGTGAGCTGCTGACTGACAGTGGACATCATCTCTGTAATTGCGCCTTCGACTGGAGCCAATGCCGAGAGCCACGCGGCACTCGGAAGAGTTGGAAAAAGGTAGCGAGGGATTCGGATTTGAAATGGGGATTCGGAGAAGCTGGCGAAAATCAGCTGTGTTGCTCTCTATCTGTTTGGCTCCAAATTGCAATACTTGAAGACATTTGCAAGCTTATTCTTTAAACAGTGTTGAGTTGCAGAAGCGTTTAAGCAAGACCCAAGAAAAGTACATTTGCAAGACAGACTGAAAAGAAATATTAAATATCTTTTACATGAAACAACCTAAGTGTTGCTCTACATTAAACAACTATCAAAACTAAAGTACATACAGTATGTGTAATCGGTCTGATGGTGGTGACATCACAGCACTCCCTTTCTTGGCATCTCCTTACAGTATGTGTAATCGGTCTGATGGTGGTGACATCACAGCACTCCCTTTCTTGGCATCTCCTTTCATGGGTTTTTCCCATGCCGTTACACAGGCTGTCGGGCATGCTAACTGCTGAGCTAACAGAACATTCGAGCTTCAACTGCGAGTACACATTTTTAGGTTCTCAGGAGCTTCACCTTCTACATGCACAACTTTTACTCCAATCAGTCTGCAGTAGCTGAGTAGTTAGTGTTGGTATGAAAAAATATCTGAACCTTTTGGAATTTCCAACATTTCTGCATAAAATCACCCTCAAATGTGATCTGATCTTGTCAAAACCACACAGATTAAAAAAAAAAAAAAAACAGTGTCTGCTTAACTAAAACCGCCCAAACATTTATAGGTTCAGATACTTTTTCATACCACTGTTACACATTTGACTTGATCGTATTACTTGTCTTACCAGTAAAATTCTGGCAAACTGTATTTTATTTAATTTAATTTACAGTGCAGGTTTTTACAAGGTCCTAGAAAGTGAAAGAAACTTAGGGCCAGGCTCCTTCAAGTATGCCTTTATGGAAATTAATGCAACCACAAAGGTAGAGTAGTGTCACAAAATGTAAAATGAAAAATAATCTGGAAGTGTGTCTCAGTGCTCTCGTTTTCCTCACCTCCAACTGCAATGTCCTTGCTTACACAGCTCTTTCTGCATCCCTCTGCCTCCCTATTCCTCTTATCCCTGAAGTAAATGTTAATTGAACCAACAATGCGATGCTTTAGAAAACACGGTCATTCACAATGAATCCAAATTGAGACAATTTTCCATCCCCCCACCCGTTGTCTTTCTTGATGCTCTCTGTTCCCTTTTGGGCTCTGCTGAAATGCTTCAGACCCACAGCTTTGTCATCTGGGAGTGGGAAGACAGCCCAGATGTGTGTATTGTGCAGTGTGTGTGTTTGCAATGTGCAGCACTAGCACATTTTCAACCCGGCGCCGACTGGGTGACAATGAAATATATTTACCACGCCAGAACAACTTCTCTTGTGAGGAGACCATCCCCAAAAGATGGCGCCTAAATTCTAACACTGCAGCAAGTGTGTGAGAATGTGAACATATTTACAGAGTGTATCCAACCTCCACACATAAGATCAACTGCTGTAAGTTCACCCTATTCACTATTGATTTGAAAATGAGTTGTGTGCTTGTAAAGTATTTAGATCCGTCACAGTTACTTGCCCGAGCACTTTCTCTTCCAGGCCCATTTATTACCTGATATTATCCAATACAGCCTTTTCATGTGTCTCAGACACAGCAAAAGGCACACCTCATGGTTTAAAAGTGAAGGATTGCTTCATTTCCACATTAATTTTACCAGGAGAGTCTGTCTAGATAAAATAAATGTTGAAATACTTATTCAAGGCATTAGAGGTGTGCGAAATTTCCGATTATTAGATTATTCACGATTCGGCCGTGCAAGATTCAAGCAGAACTAAAACACAGTCAGCGCGATCTTCGGGACGCAATGAGGAACGGACCGCATTGCGTCCCGAGAGTAAACATCATGCTTGTCATTACCCGGCTAATGACAATGCCAAACTCACGGCTCTGGCTCAACTCATGCCGCTAGATAAAAAAAACAATAATACCTGACTGCTGCCGATAGCTGCTCCAAACTACGTCCATATCATGTTACTGTAGTTAATAGATATCATATGCATACAGAAATAGATACAAAATGTCAGACTCAATGGCGTTAGCAGCACATGTATTGAAAACTAGATGCGAAATGACAAACTTGCAGGCGTTGATAAACAGCCGCCATCTTAAAACAGGAGACTTCTCTAGAAGGCTCTGTTGTAGCGAATTTAATTAACTTTTTATCTAAAATACTCCTAAATCGGCAAAATCTTACCTATCTTTAAAACTGTTTTAAAACTTTCAAATCTAAAGTAGACAGAAGGGAAATTATGGAATAATGGGAGCAATTTTAACAACTTTAACGGTTGATTCACAACATTAAATTAATTAAATGTAGTTTAAAGCTGCTGATACAGAATGGGGACTTGAATATTTTGTTTACTGTTTTGAACTGTTAACTTGATACTGAAATAGTTGTTTATTTAAGCCTGAGAAGATTTTTGTACAATTTTTGTAACTAATGTACAAAACATTGAAAGCAGCTAATAACTTTGGGGGGTTTGTGGGTCTCATCAATAATCGATTTATAATCGAATCGTTGCCTCTGAATCGTAATCGAATCGTTAGGTGCCCAAAGATTCCCACCTCTACAAGGCATGATATCAAGTGAAATCTTTGTGGATTCTTGAAGGCTTTATTTTAATTAATTAATTTATTTATTGTTTTCATTTTGGAGGCAATAGAACATATTAAACCTTTCAAGGACAGTGGTCACTACAGTGGACAGCTATTCAAAAGTTGAAATGTAAGACCTTTAACCCTTATAAAGCTAATGACTCTTTTGTAAGTTTTTTTTTCAATATTTTTATTTTGACACTTAAAACCTTTAACCAGTTAAAAGACAAGTTAATATTTTTGTTCATGTAAAAAAACTTAAATCTTAGCAATTTAATATTTCTATTTTTATAATTATATATGCATTTATAAATTAATGCAATGTAAATCAAAACTACATTACAGTTAATGGAATTAAAATGAATTAAAAAAGAAAAAAGAAGAAATAATACACACTGATTATGGCCCCAAAAAAAGAACTCTCAAGTTGATTTTTTTTTTTCATAGCATTTAACTTATTTGCATGTCATTAATGGCGATAGATGTCGAATTCATTTAAACCAGGAAGACTGGCTCTGATTGCTCATGTTTCAGTGCCATTGTCTGCGCTAGACGTCCAATCCATTTTCACTGGGGGTGCCGAATTAACGAACGTGCTCGTTAAGGGTTTTAAAAAAAAATTGTGCATGAAAGGGTTAATCTAATTCCTAATAATTTCAGTAGGGTTTTATTCTTTGATTCTTCTTTTGCATTATTAGCTTGGCCACAACATATTGGGCTTACACCCAGGGGTGAAAGTGGCTAGAATTTCTTGCCGGAACTCCCCAACGTGAAGTTCGCCACGGAGCCAGAAATTTTAATTATTTATTTTTCATTGGGGGGGGCTGTCAAACCGCCTAAAACTACTGAAATGCAAAGAAAGCTGTTTTGGCACAGTTACAGCAATAACCCCAAACTCCATCTCCTAAGTTTTATTTTCCCTCATTTCCTCACATACTAAATGCCAAATCTCAATTTTAACTACTTAAGAACATAGGATATATATTAAAATTGAAGTTAATGTAAACATTTACTTTTTTTTATTTTTATTTTTATTTTTAATTTTTTTTTAATAATAAAGATATAAGTAACATACATTCAGAAAAATAAGTATAAATGACTTATATTATGCACAGTGAAATGGAATATATTTTGAAGATCGCGCAAACATTGCCTTTTTTAAATCATAAGGAAATGAATAAGTAGCCCAACATAAATGAACAAATTGAAGTCAGACTCGGATAACTGCAGCAGCTGGGGAAACCTCCATGCCCTCCGTGGAATAAAATCAATAATAAATATTGGTGGAAATGGATTATGCTACAAAAGCACTTTATTATGCTTTTTGTTAACACTTGTGTATGTAAATCTGATGCTGGTAGATTGTTTTTTTCTTGGAGCTTAAATGCATGTGTGGCAGCTTACCATTTTTATTTATTTTTATTTTTTTTTTTTTACATAGCGTTTTGACAGCTGCCGTCATATTTTCGGAATCAAAGCACCGTGTACCAGAACATCATGCCGGCCCTGAATCTTATTCCGGAACAGCAATACGGCCCTGAATTTTATACCGGAACTGCGTTCTGGCCCTGAATCTTATACCGGAACAGCGTTCCTGACCGTTCTGGCCCACTTTCACCCCTGCTTATACCTCAAGACACCTCTATATTTGTGGCATTTTGACTGCATGGGAGTTCCCTATTCAAATGAATTGGATGTCTATTGCTGTAAATGGCAGTGAATGACTTAAAGACAGCCACTCAAAAGTCAGATTATATTGCTAGTAAATTAACAAAAATAAAGAAGCTGCAAGTACAAGCTTATCATTATAGAACTATAGTTTTCCCCCCGAACAGTAAGCTTTATATAATCAGCCTCAGCTCCACTCAAAAGCACGCATGATGTTCTGTAGGTTCTCATGTGAGGCCTGCTGACATGCAACGGTATGTCACGGAGTGCGTGTTCACCTCTTCACTCCACGGACGCCCAAGGAGCCGACAGATGTGACGGCTACACCAAACCATGTCATAGTCTTTCCTGCATGTCTTACACACCCAAACGCCTAGATGCGTTCCTACTCCTTCAACCAGGATGCCAGCGTCAGACTGCGGCAGTGCGGGGCAGTGAGACGGAAAATACAGTGATTGTCGCTGACAAAAATAGAGGAGCTGGGTGAGAGGGGGAGGGAGAGGCAAAGGATGACAATGCAAGTGCGTGAGGAGAATTAAAGAAAAGAATAAAAGACAACTACAGTTGTAAAGTGTTGGGGATAAACGTGAAGTCTCTACTCCGAGAGAGAGAGAGAAGTGCTCATTTGGAGCTGATGTAATGTTGGTAGGAGTCATAAAAAGTCTCACCTCGTTCTGCACCATGCACACACGGCAAGCCAGCTGTCCAGCTCTCGTTTACCACGGGAGCATGCATCATTTATGAGCAAGGGGTCTATTTGACTGCGTCATCACCGTCACTAACATTCTGTGATGCTGGATTTACCTTTATTCAGCAAATGTGTGACCAGTGACAACAAAAATTTTGGAACAAAGTTTTAAGATTGAATCGCCTAGCTCAGCGTATTTGTTTTTCCTGTTTGGGCAAGTTTTTTCCAACAGAAGGAAAAACAAATAACTGCAAGATTGTAATTATTATAAGTAATGATAGAGATTTTATCATCAGCATCCTTTTGCCTGCCTGGTTGCTTGCCTGCCCGCTGTGAAGGTCACCCTCCCTGCAGCTATGGATTACACTGGCGCACACTCAGGCAGAATATGATACTGCCCTTCAAGCAAGGTCTCTGTGTCTGTTGGGAAGGACAAGCCTCCTGGAACATCTCACATCCTGATTATTGTGTAATTATTTAAGCAAAATACAGTATTTTAATCAAATGTGAATCGTTGAGTTTATTTCATTGGAAAAAATTTGTAGTTATTTTAAATATACAATTTCAATCAGGCAATTTTCAAATTCCAAGCGTTTTGCAAAAGAAAAAACCCGAATGACAAAAGCCGCAACATGAACACAAAATGACAAAAATGGAAGTGGACTTACAATGGAAGTAGACTACCGGTAGCCCCAATATATAACACTTTGGTAGAGCTGGTAGCTACCTTTTTCAGTTCTTTAATGTAATTTTGTTTTTGATTTGCCATTGTGTTATGTGATTTTTTTTTGTTTGTTTGTTTTTTAATTTGCCGTTATGTTTTCTGATTTGTCGTTGGGTTTTATTTGTCTTTTTGTGATATGATTTGCCGTTGTGTTTTTGAATTAGCCGTTTTGTTTTTTGATTTGCCATTGTGCTTTTGAATTTGCCGTTTCGTTTTTGACCTTGCCATTTTATTTTTTGATTTGCCTCTGTATTTTTGAATTTGCCATTGTATTTTTGAATTTGCTGTTGTGTTTTCTGATTTGTCGTTGGGTTTTATTTGTCTTTTTGTGATATGATTTGCCGTTGTGTTTTTGAATTAGCCGTTTTGTTTTTTGATTTGCCATTGTGCTTTTGAATTTGCCGTTTCGTTTTTGACTTTGCCGTTTTATTTTTTGATTTGCCTCTGTATTTTTGAATTTGCCATTGTATTTTTGAATTTGCTGTTGTGTTTTCTGATTTTCTGTTGTCCTTTTCACTTCAGGGCCACCGTAGTAATTTGCTCCCAAGTGAATCTTGACTCCCTTTATTGAAGAGACCCCGAAGCATTATGTCAACTCTAAAAATGTTTTCTTTTAATTATTATTATTATGATTATTGGGGGGGGGGGGGTAGTGAATTTTAAATTTGTATTCATTTATTTTGTATATTAGTGTTAAATTCTTAGGTGTTTTGTTCTATAAAATTTTAGTATTAATGTTGTTTAAACAAAATAGTTTTCACTTTTAAAAAAATCTTTTTGTGTATGAAAGTGTGGGTCAAGAATTGTGATACAAATCATATAAGTTTTTGTATCATTACAGGGTTTATGTTATCGTCCAGTAGAGATCGTTGTAGTAAGTTAGTAAGTTGTAAGACAAAGGTGTGCTTACTTCCGTTGTAAGGCTTACACTGGAACTGAGTTAGGGGATACAGTGAATACTGAAACAGATCTTATCTTGTGACCAAAGCTGATACCGTCTGATACTCCCAAAAAGTCAGATCTGGCATTGATACCGATTATTGACATAGGATAGGTGTGTGTTTGTGTGGGCGAGGGGGCTCTATCCGATGACTACTTCTGAAAAGCCTAAGGTGGAGATGGCCACAAAGTAATATCTACCCAAGTGCATCTACTGCAGTGTTGTTAATCTAACACCATTGGTGTGTGAATGTGAGTGTGAAAGGGTAAATATGTGCTAATGTAAAGCGCTTTGGGCATGGTAACCATGTAGATAAATGTGCTATAAAATGACTGTCCATTTACCATTTAAAAAAGTAATTAGTTACAGGTACAAATGACCTCTCCCAAAAAGTAATTTAGTAACTCAGTTACTTCATTGTAAGAGTAATTAGTTACTCAGCAACGTAACTACCATTACTTTTAATGTTCTACATGCTATTATATTATACTTTCTATACATCTTTTACATCTAAGATGTTTATATCAACTGATTGAGGAATAAAAACACTATATATAGTACAAACCGGATTCTGTTGCAGTTGGGAAATTGTGTAAAATGTAAATAAAAACAAAATAAAATGATTTGAAAATCCTTTTCATCCTATATTCAATTGAATACACTACAAAGACCATCCATCCATCCATTATCTTCCGCTTGTTCCGGGGTCGGGTCGCGGGGGCAGCAGCTTTAACAGGGAAGCCCAGACTTCCCTCTCCCCAGCCACTTCAACCAGCTCCTCCGGCGGTATCCCAAGGCGTTCCCAGGCCAGCCGAGAGACATAGTCTCTCCAGCGTGTCCTGGGTCGTCCCCGGGGCTTCCCGCCGGTGGGACATGCCCGGAACACCTCTCCAGGGAGGCGTCCGGGAGGCATCCGAACCAGATGCCCGAGCCACCTCAGCTGGCTCCTCTCTACGCGGAAGAGTAGCGGCTCGACGCCGAGTCCCTCCCAGATGACCGAGCTTCTCACCCTATCTCTAAGGGAGAGCCCGGACACCCTGCGGAGGAAACTTATTTCGGCCCCTTGTATCCGGGATCTTGCTCTTTCGGTCACGACCCAAAGCTCGTGACCATAGGTGAGGGTAGGAACGTAGATCGACTGGTAAATCGAGAGCTTTGCCTTTTGGCTCAGCTCCTTCTTCACCACTACGGACCGGTGCAGAGTCCGCATTACTGCAGACGCCGCACCGATTCGCCTGTCAATCTCCCGCTCCCTCCTACCGTCACTCGTGAACAAGACCCCAAGATACTTGAACTCCTCCACTTGGGGCAGGATCTCATTCCCGACCCGGAGAGGGCACTCCACCCTTTTCCGACTGAGGACCATGGTCTCGGATTTGGAGGTGCTGATCTTCATCCCAACCGCTTCACAATCAGCTGCGAACCGCTCCAGTGAGAGTTGGAGGTCACGGCTTGATGAAGCCAACAGCACTAAATCATCTGCAAAAAGCAGAGATTCAATGCTGAGGTCACCAAACCGGACCCCCTCAACGCTTCGGCTGCGCCTAGGAATTCTGTCCATAAAAATTATGAACAAAATCGGTGACAAAGGGAAGCCTTGGCGGAGTCCAACCCTCACTGGGAACAAATTCGACTTACTGCCGGCAATGCTGACCAAACTCTGACACCGGTCGTACAGGGACCGAACAGCCCTTACCAAGGGGCTCGGTACCCCGTACTCCCGGAGCACCCCCCACAGGACTCCCCGAGGCACACGGTCGAACGCCTTCTCCAGATCCACAAAACACATGTAGACTGATCGGGCGAAATCCCATGCACCTTCGAGGACCCTGCCGAGGGTGTAGAGCTGGTCCACTGTTCCACGGCCGGGACGAAAACCACACTGCTCCTCCCGAATCCGAGATTCGACTTCTCGGCGGACTCTCCTCTCCAGCACCCCTGAATAGACTTTACCAGGGAGGCTGAGGAGTGCGATCCCTCTATAATTGGAACACACCCTCCGGTCCCCTTTCTTAAAAAGGGGGACCACCACCCCGGTCTGCCAATCCAGAGGCACTGTCCCCGATGTCCACGCGATGTTGTAGAGACGTGTCAGCCACGACACCCCTACAACATCCAGAGCCTTCAGGAACTCCGGGCAGATCTCATCTACCCCCGGGGCCTTGCCACCGAGGAGCTTTCCAACCGCCTCAGTGACTTCAACCCCAGAGATCGAAGAGCCCACCACGGAGTCCCCAGACTCTGCTTCCTCAAAGGAAGGCGTGTCGGTGGAATTGAGGAGGGCCTCAAAGTATTCTCCCCACCGGCTCACGACGTCCCGAAGCGAGGTCAGCAGTACACCATCTTCACTATACACAGTGTTAATGGTGCACTGCTTTCCCCTCCTCAGGCGCCGGATGGTGGACCAGAATTTCCTCGAAGCCGTCCGGAAGTCGTTTTCCATGGCCTACCCAAACTCCTCCCATGTCCGTGTTTTTGCCTCGGCGAACGCCGAAGCCGCAGTCCGCTTGGCCAGCCGGTACCTGTCAGCTGCCTCCGGAGTCCCACAGGCCAAAAAGGCCCGATAGGCCTCCTTCTTCAGCTTGACGGCATCCCTTACCGCTGGTGTCCACCAGCGGGTTCGGGGATTGCCGCCACGACAGGCACCAACCACCTTACGGCCACAGCTCTGATCGGCCGCCTCAACAATGGAGGTGCGGAACATGGCCCACTCGGACTCAATGTCCCCCACCTCCCCCGGGACAAGGGAGAAGTTCTGCCGGAGGTGGATGTTGAAACTCTTTCTGACAGGGGATTCTGCCAGACGTTCCCAGCAGACCCTCACAATACGTTTGGGCCTGCCATGTCTGGCCAGCATCTTCCCCCGCCATCGGAGCCAACACACCACCAGGTGGTGATCAGTTGACAGCTCCGCCCCTCTCTTCACCCGAGTGTCCAAAACATGCGGCCGCAAGTCCGATGACACGATTACGAAGTCGATCATCGAACTGCGGCCTAGGGTGTCCTGGTGCCAAGTGCACATATGGACACCCCTATGTTTGAACATGGTGTTCGTTATAGACAAACCGTGACGAGTACAGAAGTCCAATAACAGGACACCACTCGGGTTCTGATCGGGGGGGCCGTTCCTCCCAATCACGCCTCTCCAGGTCTCACTGTCATTGCCCACGTGAGCGTTGAAGTCCCCCAGTAGAACGAGGGAGTCCCCAGAGGGGGCGCTCTCTAGCACACCCTCCAAGGACTCCAAAAAGGGTGGGTATTCTGAACTGCTGTTCGGTGCATAAGCGCAAACAACAGTTAGAACCCGTCCCCCCACCCGAAGGCGGAGGGAGGCTACCCTCTCGTCCACCGGGGTAAACCCCAACGTACAGGAGCCAAGCCGGGGGGGCAATAAGTATGCCCACACCTGCCCGGCGCCTCTCACCATGGGCAACTCCAGAGTGGAAGAGAGTCCAACCCCTCTCGAGAGGATTGGTACCAGAACCCACGCTTTGTGTGGAGGAGAGTCCGACTATATCTAGTCGGAACTTCTCTGCCTCACACACCAGCTCAGGCTCCTTCCCTACACTACAAAGACAGCATATTTAATGCTCAAACTCATAAACTTTATTTTATTTTTCAAATAATAATTAAATTAGAATTTCATGGCTGCAACACGTGTATGGAGTCACAGGAGTGCCATTAATTAAAAATAAATAAATAAATGAATAGGTAAATCAATGAATGAATAAATAAATATTAAGAGAAATAAATATATAAATAAATAAAAATATAACAGTATACTTTGTTATTAACATTTACTTTTGGTCATTAACAACCACAAACGGAAAAAACAATGACAATATTTTTCATTGACTTTTACTTTCTGTCACTGAACACCACAAACGGAAAAAACCAATGACAATTGTATTTTTTGCCTTTGCCTTTTCTGTTTGGCTTTTACATTGTCATTGTCATTTGTCGATCGCCTTTCCTCTTTGGGAATGTAAATGGCAAATGCGCAGAGAAACTGTCTGTCAATCAAATGACGTTGGGCGGGGCTTTCCAACCAGGAATAGTAGTCGATAGTTTACCTGAAGGAAAGTGACGTCGGTTATCGAGTTGTACGTGCGGTTTTTATGGATAGGATAGACTGGATAGATATGGATAGACTTTTTACGTGATAGATTCTACGATAGAAATACATTTTTCTAAACCGGTAAAAAAATATATTATAAAATATATTATTCGACACACATGCCAGACCATTCAAAAAAATAATTATTTTTCTATGTCCGAATCTTCTCGTTTATAATCATGACGACATTGGAGGAAGTGGCGTAGTGCTGTCACACAAAACAGCCACGGTCGCGCTTGGGTAGCTGTATGGCGCATGTGCGGAAAGTTAAACCAGGAATAATCAGTTATCGACTACTATTCCTGGTTGGAAAGCCCCTCCCAACGTCATTTGATTGACAGACGGTTTCTCTGCGCATTTGCCATTTATATTCCCGAAGAGGAAAGGCGATCGACAAATGACAATGACAATGTAAAAGCCAAACAGAAAAGGCAAAAAATACAATTGTCATTGTTTTTTCCGTTTGTGGCGTTCAATGACAGAAAGTAAAAGTCAATGAAAAATATTGTCATTGTTTTTTCCGTTTGTGGTTGTTAATGACCAAAAGTAAATGTCAATGACAAAGTATACCGTTATATTTTTATTTATTTATATATTTATTTCTCTTTATATTTATTTATTCATTCATTTATTTACCTATTCATTTATTTATATATTTCTTTCTCTTTATATTTATTTATTTGTTCTTTTTTTTTTTTTTTTCATTTATTTATTTATTTTTAATTTTGGCACTCCTGTGACTCCATACACGTGCAGTAGAAGTTTGGAAAGGGCATGTTTACCACTTCGTTGCATCACCTTTCCCTTTAATAACACTCAATAAATGTTTTAAAAGAGAGGAGACTAATTCTCTTAGCTTCTCATATGGAATTCTTTCCCATTCTTGCTTGATGAACCACTTCAGTTGTTCAACAGTCCGGGGTCTTCTCTGTTGTATTGTACGCTTCCTAATGCGCCACACATTTTCAATGGGAGACAGGTCTGGACTGCAAGCAGGCCAGGGGAGAACCTGGACTCTTTTACTTCGAACCCATGCTGTTGTAACACGTGCAGAATGTGGCTTGGTATTATCTTGCTGAAATAAGCAGGGGCGTCCATGAAAAAGACGTCGCTTGGATGGCAGCATATTTTGCTCCAAAATCTGTATGTACTTTTCAGCATTTATGTTGCCTTCACAGAAATGTAAGTCACCCATGCCATGGGAACTAATGCACCCCCATACCATCACAGATGCTGGCTTTTGAATTGTGCGTTGATAACAGCCCGGATGGTCCGCTTCCTCTTTGGTCCGGAGGACACGACGTCCAATGTTTCCAAAAACAATTTGAAAAGTAGACTCATCAGACCACAAAACACTTTTCCATTGTGCATCCGTCCATTTTACATGAGCTCGGGCCCAGAGAACCTGGCAACGTTTCTGGATGTTGTTCATAAACGACTTTTGCTTTGCATGGTAGTTTTAACCCGCACTTACTGATGTAGTGACAAACTGTATTTACTGACAGTGGTTTTCTGAAGTTTTCCTGAGCCCATTTGGTTATATCCTTTACACACTCATGTCGGTTTTTAAGGCAGTGCCGTCTGAGGGATCGAAGGTCACGGTCATTCAGTCTTGGTTTCCGGCCGTGGCGCTTACGTGCATTGATTTCACCAGATTCTCTGAACCTTTTGAGGATGTTATGGACCGTAGATGTTGAAATCCCTAAATTCCTTGCAGTTTTGCTTTGAGAAATGTTGTTCTTAAACTGTTCAACTATTTTCTCACGCAGTTGTGGACAAAGTGGTGAACCTCGCCCCATCCTTGCTTGTGAATGACTGAGCATGTTTGGGGAGGCTCCTTTTATGGAACCCACCTGTTCCCAATTAGCCTGATCACACGTGGAATGTTCCAAATAGGTGTTTGATGAGCTTTTCTCAGCTTTCTCAGTATTTTTTGCCACCTTTCCCAACTTCTACTGGACGTGTTGCAGCCATGAAATTCTCAGTTGATTATCATTTGGCAAAAAACAATTAAGTTTATTAGTTTAAACATTAGATATGTTGTCTTTGTAGTGTATTCAATTGAATATGCGTTGAAAAGGAGTTTCAAATCGTTGTATTTTGTTTTTATTTACATTTTACACAATTTCCGAACTTCAACCGAATCCGGTTTGTATTTTAGAATATTTGGCATTTATTTCGATCAAATGCAATTATTAGTCTGTTTAGAAAACTCAAATTTAAACTGACCATTAACCAGTGCAAATCTCTGAAACTGTATATTAGACTACTGCACAATAAGCCGAACACTATCTTAGTGCCAATGTTAAATAATAAAAATAATTAAAGTTTATGAACGCTACATTCGAAATTCCCTGGCTCGTCGCAATTATTGCTGTCTTGATGTGTTTGCCAGAGTGTGCAGTGAAGCAGGGCATGATCCACCCACCTAGCCAATCATCATCGCGTTTGCAACGGCGTCACCGCCCCCTTCTTTCCTCCCCCGCTCCTGCTTTGCTCTTTCCCAGGCAGCTGATGTGTGACAAAATCAGACAACTTGCGCTTCAGTCATCCAAATTGTAGTAATGCGCCCCTTCACATCCTCAGTAACGATAATGTCACTGCAAAGATGGGAAAATTAATTAGATTACTCACTACTGAAGAAAATAATGCCATTAGAAACGCCATTATACTCTAATGTCGTTATTAACAATAGTGATCTACTGTTGAAATAAATAAGTCTACTTCTATTGCAACTCCATTCCGTTGTGGTCATTTTGTATTTATTTTGCCGCTATTGGCATTGGTGGGGTTTTGTTTTTTTTTTTTTGTCTTTTGCAAACAGTTTGGAATTTGCTTAATCCCCGACACTCCTCAGCCACCGTAGAAAGTTATTGCTAAAATGGCAATGATGGCCTATGACAGCAAAATATGAGCCCATTCCCTAAAGGTCATCATCTGGCATCATCAAAGAGCCACTGGGAATGCATTTATGTCTGTTTTCCAACCCATATTCAAAGGATGGAAGATGTCACCTTTTATCCTGCAAAATGATGCACTGCGGGTCACATTTCTTCTGAGTGGGACAGGAGCCGTTTGACAGCAACACTCTTTGGAGGTATGCCCATTTTTTTAGAGGTCAGAGAAGTTTATAAACAATATATTCATGCACTTAAACGCATATAAAGCAGCTCGTGTTGTCCTTTGCAGGCTTGGCCATCCCTGCTGTGACCTTAATTTGTTATGTCTTGGGTAGGCGTGCCAAACGGCAGCTGATGTTCCCCAAGGGGACACACTGACAGGACATGTGAGCATTATGTGCATGTCTTCATGAGCATATGTGGAAGGAGATCAGAAGAAGACACGTGTACTGTATTTATATACCTGTATTGTACATGTGAACATGACTGTGTATGAGAATAGTAAGAAGGAAAGGAGGAGAATTGGGCAGTGAGCGCTGGAGCCCTAAATGAAGAATTGTGACAGTGCCTGACTCGTGATTAATAGCCGCACATTGAAGAAAAAACTCATTGTGCGTACTGTAAATGCAACATCGCCTTAGAAACAAGCCATTACAACCTTAAATGAGAAATGTACACTTCAGTCACAGTATTTGGTCCATAAAAAGAGATGGATTGATTCTCAGCTGCTAAGTATGGCCTAGAAAAAGTGGCTGTTGCAGCCATTTTGGGATGGTTGTCGACAGGTAGTAAAAACTTACAGGTGGTCTGCTGGTGGTTTACTGCTGTAACTAAATATGACTCGAGGTTACAGGTGGCTTTAGAGTACGTATGTTGTGCACGAAGAAGCACTCTTTTAGTAACGTACAGTATGTATTGTCAGACATGGGGTTGTTTTTGAAGTTATGCCCTGGAAGTGTTTTTCCACAGATTTTTTTCTGTTATCCTAAGGGCACTTTCACACTAGCACTGTTAGGTCCGTTTTAAATGGACCAAAGTTCTTTTTCTCAGATAGTCCGCTTCATTTTGTGAATGTGAACGCGCATCCGAAATCTAGTTCGGACCAAACAACCGAACTCGTGGGTCTGCTTTAAGCCCACAATGCTTTGCTTGTGGATGCCAACGTTACACGCAGGGTATTCTTGGAAGCAGAAGTACAGCGCGGACGCTATTCAAAATCAACAATGGCAAGATGACAGACGATGACGATTAGCCATGGCCAAATGTTGTTGTTCTATGCTAAGCAGTTGCATTTGATACACAGAATCGGGTTCTGATGTGGCAATTGTGTTTTGCATACTGTTGCTGAACGTACCGTGTGAGAGTGAATGAAGGACACAGGCGGATTCTCTCGGGGCGGCCGTTTTGTGAGTCTCGCTCTCTTGGAAGTGCCAACAATTTGACAGTCCAAAAAGTCACAAAAGTGAGAATGATTGCATGCCTGTGTGACTTGGGGTACTACGCGATTCCGTTACATGGTTTAAACTTTTCCCAATGCATTTTTTTATACACTCGGCATTGAGTCGGCAGGAAGATACCCCCCCCCCCCCCCCCCCCCGCTGGCCGAGCAGCAACTCACTATGCTATGCTACGTTATTTTATTTATTTATTTATTTATTTCGAATTACGTGCATACAAACTTCTGCTTCACAAAGCAGTCAGTTGACAAAAAAACAACACATAGATGCAGTTATATTATCATTGAAATAAAAGACAGTAATAAAGAAAAAAACAAATAAAAAAATAACACCTACAACCTAAAATATACAGTTTAACATGAAAAAAAGCTACATTACGTGCAGCATAACAGCACCACGCTGTTACGCTCCACGCTCCCTCCGCTCCCAGGAGGGAGGCATTTCTTCTTCTATTTCTCCAATCAATGAGTCCGCCTTTCATCCACGTGATGCTACTCGGAATATTGGTTGGCGCTGTGTGAATGCTGAACTTTCTCAACAACTCATGTGCAAGTGTTGCTGCGAATCCTAGTCCTCTTGGTCGAGTGTGAAAGCACCCTCACTTTAGTTTGAAGAACCAGTGGCTTATATATTGTGGTTTCCTTGACTCATTTACTACCATTGATGACGATAGATGTTCAATCAATTGTCAGTGATAATTTACTGCCACCTCTCCCATTTAAAATGGATTGGATGTCTATCGTCATCAATAGCAGCCATTAAGTTAAAAGTATCATTGAAAACCGAATGAAAAAAAAAAATCTATACAAAAAGAAGCAGAAAATAAGAAGCAATGCAACCTACATACATTATGTACTACAGTATGCAATATGAAATGTTATCTCCCACACATGCATTCACGACATTCAAATGTAAATAATATGTGACTGTTGTGTTGATGGTGTTTCCAATTGCACTATTATGCTAATTTTGCCGCGCAATGCTCGGTTCGATAGTTTTGTGAAATGTGTAGCCTTTTTTCATTGCTCGTTCATATTCAAGACTGGCATGAATTTGGCTTCATAGTAAATCATCACCACACCATGAAAATGCAGTAGTACAAAAGTCATCTTGACATGTGATGAACACTAGCAATGTAGTGACCGCAGCTCCCACTTTGCCCCTGACAGCCTTCTAATGCGCACCTCTGGCATGTCCCTCCCCTTCCCAGCCTCAGGCAGGGGCAAGACGCTGTGCGGTGCAGGTCTTGGCAAAGCTCTTCTCCTCCCTCTTGCGCTGCCTCTTTAAGGGTCTCGCAAAAGAACTTGTAAGGAGACAGGTGTGCATACCAGACGCCTGCACTTCACCCAGCAACCACTTCATATTCAACAAAACATTCAAATAACTCCCTCAATGACTCACCTCAAGATGCCCTTTTTAGGTTGTACACTGCCTATAATAACGAAAATTGTCCAATCCATCTTAACTGGGAGTGAATGATCACACCCAGCCTTCAGGGTTCAAAGGGATTAGATGTTTATTGCTATAATGGTAGCTAATGAGTTAAGGAAAACATTTAAACACATTGTGTGATTTAATTGGCAGTGTTTTCATGTAAGGATGGGGCAATTTTGAGAATGTTCCTGTTACATTAATGAACCTCGGATGACATTCCCACCAGTGTGTCGTCGATAAAGCGATATGGGGCAGATTCCATGCGTTAGGTGATACAAGAGAGGCTTAGGCTTTATGCGTGAGCGTCGCGGAAAGAATCCGTTTTTTTCCCGTAGGCCAGCTTTAACTGAAAGACTATCATTTGGCCTCTCTCTATGGTATTACTGTTTCCTCATTTCCTCGCTGCTTTTATCCTCTCCTTTTATATATCTCGCTTGCAAACGACCATAGATGCCCGTGCGTCTTCTACTATCCCCTTCTTGACCTTGCTGTGTCTCAAGGAGAATAGATTTCTCTTTGGGTCTTTGTCTCAACAACCCTCAAAGGAATTTCCCCTAATTCCGTTAAGAGACGATTCCCTTTCATGAAGACACTTTTTAGTGTAATACTGTATATCGGTGCCCCTTAGTCGAAGTAAAGGGTGCTCATTACGTCGATCGCGATCTACCAGTCATTCGCAAGGCTAGTGAGGGTAGATTGCAGCATCTAAATAAATGAATAAATACTATATGTATACATATATACTCTTGCAACCCTCTTTAAAATAAACTGCTGTATTTTAAGCCAAAAGAACTGTTGCGTTTGATAGAACAATATGTCTATATGCTGCAATAGCAGTTTCATGGCGCATTAAGCCCCCAAACTATTTTTAATTTGTCCTTTTTACACTGGAGACCCCCGTTTACAGACACCGCACAACCACTTTTGTTTCAACCAAGCCATAAAAATGGGGTATGTAATTATATTTATTATTTGAAATGTCTATATTTGCTTAGAATCATCAATTGATGTCTAATATTTGGTTTAGAAAAAAAAAAAAAAAAAAAAAAAAATGATGTACTCACATATTTTAAACTTTTTAAACAAATTACGTCGCAATGAAAAAAATAGTGTTTGTAAATAGGTCACGGATATCTGCCTCTGCGTAATTGTACTTTTTTTTTGTTACTGTCGCATTCCCCCCCCATATTTTACATAATAAATAATTGATCAAAACACAGAAAAAAACGTTTAAAAGGGTAAATATCTGAAAAAGAAAATCTCAACCACTCCTTGATGTCTGCGATTTCTGAGAGAGCCTGCATGGATCCGCTGATTGGCTGAGAGAGCCTGCATACTGCTAGCTAGAGTTGACGGACCGCAGCAGTGTGAAACACGAGTCGCACCAGAGCACTTTGCAATATGTTTACATGCCACCAGTGGAAGACCGAATCTAACAAAATGTCATGCTCAAAGTTGACCAAGAGAAGAAAAGCGGTCAACGAAAATCGCCATTTCAATGAGGAACGGACTGACAAATATTCGTCCATATAACCAACTGCAACTACCAAACCTATGTGAGACAATAGCGCTGTTAAAAGGGAAAATGTGAAACGCCATTATGTTAAAGAGCACAGCTCTTTTGAAGAGAAATTTCCTCCTAAATCAGAATTGAGAAGGCAACAAATTAACAGGTTGAAGCAGTCATATCAAGAGTCAAGCGAGGTTATTGTTAAATCTATGACACAACAACAAATTGCAACGGCGTACTCACTCAGAGTATCGTGGGTGTTGGCCAAACATAAGAAGCCCTTCTCTGATGGAGAAATAATAAAAGCGTGTATGACAACAAAAATCAAACAAATCTCACTCCCAGATTCATCAACAAAAAGACGCATTGAAGTACTGGCTGATGATGTGAGTAAACAGCTTTGTCACCCCCAAATGCCATTTATCTCATTGAGCAGTGATTTACAGTTAAAATTACTGTTAATAATTATTATGTTTGCACCTAAATGACAGCGCTTGTCATTTATTTTCTGTACATGTGAACATGTACTGTACTACTTGCACGTTTTCTTTTTTTGTCAGCAGTGTTTTACAGTTACAAAATGTACTGTCAATACAAAATGTACTGTCAATAGTTATTATATGCACAGATCAGTATGACAGATCTAGTCAATTATTTAGTGTACATGTGTAAACACGTCGCACAACCGCTTTTGTTTCAACCCAGCCATAAAACGAAGGTAATTAATTATACAGTGGGGAGAACAAGTATTTGATACACAGTCAATGGGAAAATGCATTGGCAGTGTATCAAATACTTGTTCTCCCCACTGTATTTATTATTCAAAATGTCTGTCGTTTTTAGCTTAGAATCATTCATTGATGTCTCATATTTCGTTTTTTAAAAAAAAGCGACTTTAAAAAATTATTCACTCACATATTTTAAACTTTTAAACCAAATATGTCACAATGAAAAAAATGGCGTCTGTAAAAAAGTCACAGACATCTACCACATAACTATTGCTTAATTGTATTGTTTTTGTTACTGTCACATTTTCTCAGATATGTTAAATGATAAATAATCGATCCAAACAAAAAAAAGTTGGAAAAAAAACATTTAAAAGGGTAAATATATGAAAAAGAACATCTCGACCACTCATTGATGTCTGCGATTTCTGCATCGCGACCCTTGTTATATTACCGTGTTTCACCCATAAAATCCCCCAAAATCCAGCTGTGGCCATTCACAGCTGTGTCTTGACACTCACACCCCTTTCCCACTGGCCAAAAAACCCGTGTCAACCCGCTAACAATCGGCTTTTGGTGGCAGTGGGAAAGGTGCAGCGACCCGCCTCGACCCATGTCAATCAACCCGCCAAGCGACGCGTGTTAAAATCACTGATCTGAAATCTCTGATCGCCATGCAGTGTGAAAGCAAAACCCCGGGTCAACAGTCAACACGCTAATCTACGTGGTGGCGTAGGCTCGTACGTGATGCGTCATAACAAAAAAAGAAAAACCATGTGCTCTAGCCCGGATCCACATACGGCGAACAGTCGGTGTAGCAGCGTTAGCAATAGCCATAACAGATGAAACAAAGGCTC
Organism: Corythoichthys intestinalis; assembly: GCF_030265065.1. Classification (NCBI taxonomy): domain Eukaryota; kingdom Metazoa; phylum Chordata; class Actinopteri; order Syngnathiformes; family Syngnathidae; genus Corythoichthys; species Corythoichthys intestinalis. The sequence continues at coordinate 30,482,453 of NC_080396.1, read as the reverse complement.
TTCTCCTCCTTCTGTGACGTACACAACTCCTTTCAATTTCAAGCCAAAATTCAAGTCGCTTACGCTGCCTCAGCACAAGCAGAGTGTTGATCCTTTGCTGGACTTCGACCATTTTGAGGGCATTAAAAAGCATGAAAACAGAGAGCACAAACGGAAAGGAGGCTTTTATGTTGCTTTGCATTGTTTACTTCCTTGAACTGAATGAATTCAGTCGCACTTGTCGAAGCGCATCTTAGCGTGGTGACGTCACGCACCTTACGCACGGCTGAGGAGGGGTGGGGGTTAGACGGGTGGAAAAAAAAAAAAAAAAGACACGGCTTTTTTCGTCAATGGGAAAGGTGCCAAATGCCAATTACTAGTGGGATGCATCGGCTTGGAAAAACGCGGGTTGACCCACTAGTTTCAGTGGGAAAGGGGTATCAGTGATACATGCTACATGGAGTTTTTGGATCGAAACATGGTAAGTACGCGATAATATCTCGTAAAAGTCATGACATCTGTAATTCTGTTCTCGCGTGCTCTCACCTCCAGATAGGGTTTTGTTGTTTAAAAAAAACATTCTTTTTTAAAAATGCCCTCCTGTTCAAAAATTTTCTTCCCCCATAAAATTGAGGTTTTAAGCTTTCCAATGATGTATCACACATGCATATCGGACCATTTTGAAAGTTGGCTAAATTGGGGGTCTCAGAGCGGAACTTCAAGTCACCTGAGTGTTTTTCGCCTATTTGGCCAAATTTCAAAATGGTCCGATATACATGTGTGATACATCATTGGAAAGCTTAAAAACTGTATTTTCTGGGGGGGTTATGAACATGAAGGCATTAAAAAAAAAAAAAAAATCTAAAAAGCAAAAAGACGCCATGATTTTAGAAAATGGAGATTTTAAGCTTTCCATTGATGTATCACACATGCATGCCAAAATATCAAGAGCACCCCTGCTCTAAGGCTACCCCTCATTGTCTTCAGGGTTTCCAAAAATAGAGTAATGCATCATCTCTGCCCACCAAACATTTGCTTTGCTCAACAGTTTTATGCTTGGCTGCTGCTACTGCTTGGGGAATTGTTCTTAATGCCCCTTCCCACACTGTTACTGAATTAGTTGATCGATAAAACAATCTGGGCTTTTACTTTTCATGAGCATGATCGCTACTGACAAAATATTCTGCTTTTAACCACTGCACATTGGACAATGAGTTTCCCAAAATAACTCATTTGGTTGATGGGAACAATTTGACTGCAGCATTGCTTTCTGATGCAACTGGCATTTGAACAAGGTGTGTAGACTTTTTATACCACTCTTTCTTTACTTGACAAGTCCTTTTAAACAGTTGCCAACAAATGTTTTTGTGCAATGTTTCCAAGTAATTCTTATTTAAACTGCATTTTTTTTTTTTATAGCTCATTGTTAGATTTATAGGAAGTCTTGGTTTGTCAGGTCGGCAGCAGTCGTTATTGGAATTAAAAGAGAAAGACCTTCCCAAAAACACAGTTCTAGAAGATCAAGCTAATCGTGTTGCCATGTCGGTATGTGAAAAGTAATCTGTGCTTTTTTTCCACTGTGATCACCGCGTCTGCTGAAGCATAGAGAACATCGGTTTCAACTCCCAGGTGCCCTCTAGCCTGAGGATTGCATAGTGAGGCACTAATGTGACACCATAATCGCATACAGGTGCGTGTTGGCTTTGACTGTGGAGGCAGGTGTGAGACGCTGGTGAGTGCATCCCACTTGTTCACCTTAAAAGTTGTCATGCTTTTTGACGGAACGCGCTCTAGTGAAGCCGGTTGACAGCGGACCAGTGCTGCTGAATCTTTATCTACCAAACACTGACATCTGCATCACGCACACACGCACATGCAGGTTCATCTCAAACATGTTAAGTGTCACATCAATCTTTTATTCTTTCACGTGATACGGACCTCATTTTAATTCTGTTGAAGCCGCCCAGATCAGTATATGATTGCATAGAGACCCATTGAAAGGAAGATAGGTCAAATGCTATGTCACTTGCCATAATGCTATTCTGTATCACCAACAGCATGTGGTCATTCTGGGATCGTCTCTGAAATGCACATAAGGACTTATTTCAAATTTTAGTTTATACAATAGAATAGAATAGAATAGAATAGAATAGAATTCTAGAGACGAATTTCAGAGACGATTAAAATTATGAGAAAACAATCACGAAGCTGTGGGAACACAAACAATTTGAGAAGCCGAATTTTTTTTTTTTCTTTTTTTTTGGATAAAAGGTTAAAATCATAACATAGAGATGATTTGGAAACTAACTGTATAATTATTTGTCACTGTCATTTTTGACCAAATTATTAGAGGCGTAAAGAAAAAAACTATTTGAATCAATTATTAGTCCGTGATATGTGAGCCCCGAGTGCATCGGTCTGTGAAGACTTGGGTTGGTAAAAATCCGCACTATAAATTGTCTACAGGCCCAGATTTAAAGCTAGAAATCGGTTTCCTGACCCAGTGGTTTTACCTGTAAGGATAGGGACATCAGCAAAGCAGCTAGAGAGCCTGAGAAATCGCGGGTGGCCACCAGCAATATTGCAGCATTCATGAGGCTGTGAGGAACAATTTGCACTTTAATTTTGTAAGAAGAAGAACAGGCTTACATCCACTTCAACACCAACATTGACAAATAATAGCGGGTAATTAACTAATGTCATGGACAGTCACAGTGTCATAACATAACAAAATTGATCACATAACAAATTAAATAGTATAACCAGCAGGGCTGGGATGATCTGCTTTTGTAACGATCCGATTCGTATCCCGACACCTGTGTGGCAATCCGATATGTATTGAGATACTTCAACAATGGCAACATATTACCTTTTACAATTCATAAAAACACAGAGGCATGTATCTTCATTTAAACTAGATGCCATTTGACTTTTTTTTTTTTAAATAGAAAAGTGCATTAACTGTTGCAGCAACTGTCCCTTTGCAAAATAGAACAAAAACTATTTAAAACACTTCACATTTTATACTGAGTCCCGATCCGATACCGAAAAAAAACATGTCATTAAAAAAAAAAAAAAATCAAACATGATACTGTCCCACTGAATTATTTTTAAACAAGAATAACATAGAAAAATACTTGTCTTTATTAAATGCTTCATTGAGTCAGTCCACTCAGATCCACTCATGTTGCTCAGAACACTTATACTAACACAACATCAAAGCCTGATCAGCTGTCACTCATCATTAACTTTAACAAGCAATGGACATGGACCAAGAAAAGCAGCAGGACGGAGAGTGATTGGATCTGGACATCTCTAGTTTGTTGGCTTCTGACCGGCGCTGCGTTGGCGCAGCACATTACATGTATCTAAAGTATCGATACTCATGAAAAAGTATCGATACTCGGATCGTGACATAAAGGATCGAGATATATCACCAGATGATATTTTTTCCCAGCTCTAATAACTGTCATGTAATGAAACAACTGGAACAATAATCGAATAAATAATTATCACAGAACATGAACTTTGAATGTTATGTACATCCATATTGGAGCTATGTATGTCTGGAGGAATGAGGCTCTACTAGCAACGCTACAATATGTTGGATGAAAACAGAGATGAAAACTCCAGCATTCATTACCAAAAATCAAAGGCTTTAAAATATTTTGGATTTTTTCAGAAGCATGGAAAGCTTGGCAAAAGCCTGGTCTTTTGTAAACTTTGCAGAGCAACCATTTAATACATTGGAAGTATGACATCCCTAGCGAGACAGCATGGTGGGACTGCGGGTGACCAGGAGACTAACGAAGCTAGGACAGTAAGCAAGAACGGGCAAGACAAAATGCAAAAGTTTTTCAAACAACAATTCAGCTATACCTTGGCAGAGTCAAAGGTTAATAATTGCACATATCGCTCATTTAATTGCAAGAGACTTATGGTCGTATAGTTTAGTTGAAAGCGGAGGCTTTCAGGACATGATAAAGACACTCGAGCCAAAGTACATTGGAAGCTCGACATACAAAAGCATCGACATACGATTCTTTCGACATACGACGTAAAATTTGACTCGGGATCTGTTTGGACATATGATACAATGATTTATGACAGCGATGTAATTTCATTGTTTTCCCGCAAGACGGTAGCATGTGGGATTTTCTTGTGGGAGAAATCATCACGGTCACAAGAAGGACCCACTGAAAGGCGAAAGAAATCATAGAAATATATGAGTGTGGTGTGCGTTCGTGCAAAAAAACTTGTATAATTATTTAATATATTTTATTTTGGGTTCATTTGTGAGTTTTGCAAACCAGTGAAAGTGGGGGACGCCAAATTGCCAGTTTTTTATTATATCAATGATCTCCCCAAGTGTTTTATAAAGGCTTTTATGTTGTTTAAATGATTTGTATTGTCTCTTGCACACTAAATAAGGATTTAAAAAAAAAAAAAATCACTATCTTGAAATTAATATTTCTGTTTTTCTAATTTTTTATAACATAAAGTGTTTGGAATTAAATTGTCACTTTGTATTGACTTGAGTCATATCAAACCAGTTTAAATCGTATATCATTTTTTATTAATCGTCGCTGAATCGGACCGTAGACTATGAATGGAGAAATGAATCGGACCTTTTTTTTTTTTTTTTGTGAAAGATTCACACCCCTACAAATTATCATTCATTTTTATGCCTATGGTATGTATGCAGTTACTAAAGAGGTAAAGATTGGAGATCTCCCAAGTGGAGCAGTGTCACAGAAACAATTATGTTCATTAGAAAATGCCACAATTTTTAAGAAAAGTGTTTCATTTTAGTAGCTGCTGCTCCAAAGCATCTCGTGATATCTTGCACATGCAATAAAAACCCCAAAGGGACAAAGTGTGCCTACACGCATACAAAGCGTCTGGCTCAATAAGATGGTATAATTACTGTGTCACTTTGACACAAACATTGGGAGCTGAACACTGGTGAAAATGGCAAATAAGCGCTGATCTGCTTAAAGAACATATTCGCTCTCTCATGTGTCACTTTGAATTGACCTTGTAGAGCCAGCTGAGTGCTGCAGGAGCAGGGAGTGAGGATGAGTGAATGAAATTTGAATTAGCTGTAAAGTCAGGTCAACGGAGAGGGAGGTTTTATGAAGACAGATTAGGAAACCAAATACAAAGAGTGAGCTGGGGCCAGATGAGACATGCAACATCCACGTGTGAATTAGGGATGACTCAGACAAGCAACAACAACAAAAAAAGAACAACTTTCCAAGAACATTTCTTGCTCACCAAATACCCATCATGAGCTGTATTTTCTCACGAATTAACCCTAAATAGCAAAATAAACAGCAAAAAGGTGGAGTAATAGTCAAGGATGTATGCTCAAGGTCATTCCAAACAAACAGCAGGAGCAGCCTAATAGCAACACAGACAGTAAATACAAGCATTCACTCTGTACATAAACCACACATGTTGTTTGATCTGTCCACCATTTGTTCAGGCTCTATCAGCACATGTCAGACAAATGCACGTAAATAATGCAGATTTGTATCATACAAATGAATATGTTAACCGAAGGACCACATCAGTCTCACAAAGGTCATTACAATGTTAGCCTTTTCAAGCAAGGACAAAAGCCAGAAATGTCAAATCACTCCTCAGCCTCATTTTACCATGCATTGTAAATGTAAAATGCAGCAAAATGGTACTCAATGGAAATATATAAATTAAAAGAATAATCAAATATTATTGTAAGAAATTGCGAATTGGAATGACAGTTTATTAAGAGCATCTTGAGGAGGTTTTGTTGTTTTGCTTCGTTACAGGTTATAAAGTACAAGATCTACCAGACCATTAAATGCAATAAAAGCATGTTGATTTGCTGTGACTCAGAACACTAAAAATATGCAGGCGTCAAACCAAACAAAATTCCTCTATGTGAAATTTGGGCCGTAGGGTGTTGTGCTGTGTGTTTTCTTCTGTTTCTTCACAAGTCATTGCTCTCTGCTGATGAAGTTTGTCACTGTGGCAGCTGAACGTTAATGCTGCTGTTTCCACATGCCGGCCAAATATCATTTACAAGAGACGCCCCCAGCTGCAATCAAATCAAGACAGTGCATGTCTAACTGTTAAATAGTCACTTTTTAGGCTGTGCAGCTGCGGAGAAAGCAAAAGCTAAAATTGTGAGCAGTTTAATTGAAAGCAGCAACAAAATGAGATTATGATAAACAGTACTCTGAGAGAATTATGTGTATTTAATATTTTTTTAATGATTTATGGATATACTCTCACCCTTAAAAGTTTCATGTCAAAGTTGTGTTTGAGTTGATAAATCATAAGCTCTGAGAAATAACTCCAAAAATACCTCAGTGTTGCCCTTGTGTGCAGCTTTTATATTAGCTAAACGCTAATGCTGGTGGAACAATTTTTCATAAATGTTCAAAATGCTGTTGAGAAATCTGTGTATTTGAATTAAAGATGCAAATGATTTTATGAATTTGCATAGATTTAAGGTAGAACAACTTTGATTACCTGTCCTTACACTTTTAATTAGATTTCAAATATCCTTAAAGTTTTGGAAAACTTGTCATAAACTCAATAAGGAAAGCGGATAATCTCATTCTTTAAATTTTTGACACAAATGCTCAGTTTCAGGAAAAGGGCTCACAAATGTGTTAAGTGTGCAAAAATGTCAGACAAGTGACAGTAAAATCAAGGCCGCATTAACTTGTACTTTTAAAAGTCTGCACGAATCGCTGTAATCTTTAGAGACGCCTGCTTGAAAAACATGTCTGCCCAGAGAGCAGAAGGGCAGAGCCAGAATCAGTCCAGGCATGCGTTAACACAAAGTGACGTCTCCGGCAGTGCACATAGCGACGCAATTAACCAACACACACTCTCTGGAACAACCAAACGCATATTAGTATTTTTGCAGACCCTGCCAGGCACTGCATTACTAGTTAAATGCATAAACATGTCCTTCCTTGCCTATACACATCATGCATGATTGGTCATGTGGACTTACAGTGGCAAGCTCCCATCCTCTGTGTCAATGCACAAGCCAGCTATGTAGAGCACACAGGATCCCTCTCTGAGACATGGCCACTATGAGAGCAGAATACTAAATAAGAAAGTGCTGGCTGAGTCAGAACACAGCAAGACTGCGTAATAACTGAAAAGCGAGACTATGGAGCGAAAAGGCAACCGAAGCTTTTCAAATGTGATTTTGATTAACTGCAAATGTACACCAACATAATACAAACAATCATTGCTGGGACCAAAGAAATGAGGAAAAGTGACATTCATCACGACATAATACAGCAGTCCTCACAAATCATATGCCCCTTAGTGTCTTTGAACAGTGTGGGAAGGACATCAGAGCAATCTGATTGGCCGATTCTGGCGACTCTAAACCATCATTGTCAGATCATTTTGGTTCTCATTTCGGAAAAAAAGTCCCCAGTTGAGCAAGTGTTTCACTCATATACTCTCATTAACTTGAGTGAGTTGAAGCTGGGGTAGAATGTGAAAAGATAAGAAGGCATGTCTAGATTTAGTTTTCAACTCCTCCAACATGACACGTGAGCCTGGTCATGTGACCAAACATCCCATAATCATACGGTTCAGCTCTAAACAATTTGACCTTCTCCATCATCACTCACACCTGGCGTATTAATGGTACCCTATTGCGATGATAACAGCCCTGTGCTGCGATTTAAGGATATATCCCGCCAGTCTGTGTTGACAGATGTGCAATGAACACCACGCGGCATATACAGTACTACTAATGAAGAGCTGTCAGCTTAGCAAAGGAATTAGTGATACGACATGATTGACCTTCCGTGTGCCCTGCCAAAAAATCTGCAAACTCACCCAGAATCATAGTCTTGAGGTCCTTTAACCAAGGGACAAATAGCTCCAAAAGTGTTTCTTCAGAGTTCCTCCTACACACTCCAGGAGGAGGTAACACACAGAGGCTGATGTGAGGAGAGACAACTACTGCTGCACATGCCGTCCGGTATGCCTGCACTCTCCAGGTGAAAAGCAAAGTGAGTGTATGAAAGAGAGAGAGAGAGCAAGAGAGAGAGAGAGAGAGTCCGGTGTTCCTGCAGCTGTGGCTCAGGTAAGCCTGAGGAGGCTATGGAGGGGTTTAGTTGCAAAGGGGAGCAATGAAGAGAGGAGAGGGGAGTCAGGAGGAGGCGGGGGAACCCAAAGTGAGGTAACCAATCAGAGGGGCAACTACAGATCTTCTTCGTCTCCACAGTAGCCAGAAGGGATTGCAGTGATCTCCAAGAAACAGCTGACAAACTACTTCTTCCCAACTATCATTGCAGTCGATGCTTCGGGGGGGAGACGAGCGGCTTCAAACATGCACATGCGCTTACTCTTTCTACAGCTCTGTCTCTTATTTTTGGGGTTGGGTATAACCTAGAGGCACCTTGCATGCCTTCACTCTGATTGGTGGCAGCCAGCACCAATGGGAGCCGCAGCAGACACTTGTCATCATGCAGAGTGGAAGTCATGAAGGAGAGAATGAGCTTGACTGAGAACTCTGTCTCCTCCCACCACACAGTTTCTCACATTCATTTGCCACAACCCCCCCTCCCACACACACACACACACACATCACCTCCCTGCGGTCTCTTTGATTGTCACATCTGTTTATTGCAATTGTTGTCCACCGGCCCTCTCCTCTTCGTGTCCTTTAACTCAGTGTGTCTGTGGACTTGCCAAAGGATTAACCTTTTCTCTATTTAAATCTTTGCTTCGACCGTTTCTCTTAACCTACTCAGGCAAGGTTACCTATCCAGGCAAGAAGGGGGGATGGCCATGCAAAAAGGAAGGTTGAAATCGAACGCGACAGAGCAAAGGAAGCAGTAAGAAGGGGGTAGGCAGAGATGAAACTAAAAACAAGGCGACAGAGGGATGAAGAGATGTGGAGTGACAGGAAGAGACGATGCAAAGCAGCGGCAAAGTCACGGGGGGAAGGCAGCAGAAAATGAAACATTGTGGAGCAGAATGCAGGCTTTGACTAATTGAAGAGGATTCTCTCAGCAGTCCTCTTTGCACCGTGATCACCACCACTCAAACAACAGGACAATTCTTTGTCTTCAGTTTCCACAGGCTAAAGCAAAGGGGGGACCTTTTGAAAGGCACACTGGCGCAACATAACTGTAAAGCTCGGCGCTTAAGAGAAGGCTTAACAAAGCTGTCAAAAAATTAATCCCCTTGGGCGGGCGTGCTTGGAAACGCAAAGATACAAACACGTGAGCCTGAGGCTATAGAAAACGCTGCCTGATGTTCACAGCGCCTCCACCAGTCCCGCATGCTCCCTCACGTGCATTTTCTTCTATCAGCAAACTGAACCGCTGCAGTTTCTAAACACCCTCTTCACGCTTGCAGGTGGAGGCGATGACTCACCAAATGCTATAATGAATACCAAACATGTTTCAAACAAAGAACCACACTGACGACTAACAAACTCCTTCATAATTGTGAAGTGAATTGTGACACCTGTTCAAATTCTACTTCTCAGACACAAAGCTTGCTCATGTACAGTATGTATAGGCCTGCTTTAAAAAAGCTTCTGATGGACAAGGTTGTGACTTTATTCATTCAAAATTATTAATATTAATTTTAATGAATGAAATGTATTAATTTGAAATATTTTAATATTTCAAATTCATTTATCAAGTACCACCCAAAGTACAGTATACATTTCAAAAGTTTTACCTATCGCTGAAAAACAAACATTCATTCATTCAAATCTGATATTAAGGGAAATCAACATTCCAAGGTTTACAGGAATACAGTAAAAATATTACAAGAAAACTGATATTCAATGCGACAAACAGAATGGTACAAGAAAACCAAATTATTTCACAGGAGGGAAAAAATATACTACCAAAAAATGTTCATTATTATCATTTTTTTAAACATTTCAAATGCATGAGAATAAAGTCAAAATATAAAGAAAAAAATGCAATGTCACATAAATGAAGAGGAAATGTAAAGCGAAAACCTTTTGTGATGACCTGTACTTCCATAATGATTTAATTCCTATGACTAAATGCAAATGAAATGAATTGAAAAGTTCAAATAAGAATACAACTAAAAGGTGCATCAGCCAGATTCATTATTGCAACACTAGACTAGAGAGTGCTGCTTAGGTTGTACTAGTTGTACTTGTACCACACTTTGAGGATAACTGAAGTAGTGCATCAATTTCAGAGGTGGGTAGTGATGCATTACATGCACTCCGTTACATTTACTTGAGTAACTTTTTGAGAAAAACATACTTCTCAGAGTAGTTTTACTAAGCCATACATTTTACTTTTACTTGAATAGATTTGTGAAGAAAAAACACTTCTCTTACTCTGCTACTTTGGGCTACACGAGAGACGTTAGATTTTTCCCCTTTATTTTACATTTTAGATTTTTTTTTTTTTTTTTTTTTTGCAAGCGATGCCAAGAGTAGCTCTACTAATTTCACCAATCAGACGTCGCAACAATGATCACATGACTGACTGACATGACCGTCCTGGTAGTGGATCTCTCCTGATTGTGGTTCTCCCCAAGGTTTCTCTTTTTCCCCATGGGGTTTTTTGAGTTTTTCCTTACCGCCATGGAGGGTCTAAGGATGGGGGATGCCCAGGACATGGACTCATCTCATTCATCTACTGTATCTGACTGTGTATCAAAATGACTCTCTAAAGCCCTCTGAGACAAACCTGTTGTGATATAGGGCTATACAAATAAAATTGAATTGAATGACTTCATTATACCAATCAGACGCAAGCTTGCCGTTTGATTATCATGCGACTGATGCCAGCCTGTTCAATCACGTGGCGTCTTTAAAGCACTGTAAAAATGAATTATTCAACATACAGTAGAGAACTGTTAGGGCCTCGGCCCCTCCCTCCTGAACCCTGGCCCACCTTGGGCAGGTGTGTTTTTGATTTGCAGGTTGGACGCCAGACGGGTGGAGCGGCCACAGCTGCTGGCAATGACAATCAGCCATCTTCATAAGCCAGTGGACGCCACCACCCCGTCGCCCGATCAACTAGTCTGTTTACCACGTCAGTTGCGTCTCGCGTACTTAATTATTTATCTGATCCCCGGCTCACGACTTTTCTCTTCTCGCCCCAGGTCCTGACTTTGCGCGCCCCTATCGGATCCCACGCCTGCCTTTCTTCCGAGCTTCCACACCCCGCGTCGGCTCAGCTACACCGAGCAGAACAACTTACGCCCGCCACGTTATTGTTTGTGCTCGCCAATAAAATATTATTCGCCACAACCCCTGCTTGTCTGCATTTGGATCCCCTCTCGTCGCACACCCTAACAAGAACTGCCTTCAATATGACTCAAAAGCACGGATTCAAACCTCTCCCATTTTTGGGGGGCTTGGCGCCGATTGATCACAGAAAACCGGAGATATGATGCTTTTAATTTCATAATAGTGACTATGAGGGAACTATTCACTATTCAAACCAGGAACTATTTTCTCAACTAGAGGGCACTCATGCTCTTTGGATGAACAATACTTCATTTCTGTCATTTTTTTCTCTCTCAGTAGAATTCAATGACCTGTTTTTATCTTTATTTTTGTATTTCTTTGGCTTAATTTGGTTATGAAATGGGTTATTGTACAGTATCATTATAACAACAGTACATAACTTTGTGCTGAGAAAAAGAATACCATTGTTTAGAAAAAAAATGTAAGCAGTTACTCACAATGTTACTCATTAATTGAGTATTCTTTTCACCAAATACTTTTTTACTTGTATTTGAGTATATTTTTGAATGACTACTTTTACTGGAGTAATATTATTTTGAAGTAACGCTACTATACTTGAGTAAAATCTTGGGCTACTCTACCCACCTCTGATCATTCTGTACTACTATAGGTCAAAGAACCACGTTCGGAAAATCAATTAAGGCAGAGTGTTGTTTTCGTCAACAATAGCCACGTTTACATACTGACTTTTATCCATACCGATTCAAATCATTCCGAATGGAAATTTCACATCAGCTGTTTACATGTCACTTCATCTATTCCGATCCAGCGTTTACATGTGACTGCCTTTATTCCAAAAGGACGTTTGACAACTGCCGTCTGACATGCGCAGATTAATCAAAACAAAGCGTCACGTTGCAAAACATGGAGATCGATCGTCAGATCAGCTGCTGTTTTAACTTTTTGAGTGGAAACAAAACTTCAGAATGATACGCCGTTCATTTAAAAAGTTGTGTGGGTGCGCTGTGCGTGTGCTTGGAAGCCATGTTGCAAGTGACGTTACTTACGTCACCAAGTGACGTCACCACGTCAGTACGGAGCATGCGCAGAAAGAACGCAACCAGACACCATTCCGCTTCCCTGTTTACATGATATAATTTTACTTCTAATGGGTTTGGGAAAGGGAATATTCCACCCCTGTGAATCGGAATGAAATTCCATTCGGTTTGGGCCTGTTCATTCCGAATGAGGTGTTTATATGGAACACATTTATTCGGTTTGAACAAATATTCCGATTGTAATTGGAATATTTGGCTCCATGTAAACGTGGCAACTGACGATAATGAAAATCTTTCTTCTCCGAACATTTTTTTCATGACGATGACGTGACGAACTAAAAATGTGGCTTGGGAGACATAACATAATGAGACGAATGCCAGTTTTCGCCTGACGTGACAATGAGATGAAAGCGCGAAATAGTTTCTGTCATATGTTCACAATGCGTGACAATTTCATAATGTACGTAGAGTATGTCAGCTTGCATCGTATCAGTGTTTGGATCATGTCACTAATTTGAGATGTGCTGTGCCACTCCCTCACTCTCCTCACTATAGGTACCAGCGTTACCAATCGGAAATTTCCATATTACAGGATGTCTCGTGCAATCCGGGACTTTTGGCAAACCTACTCCTCACCACAGTTTATGATGTATTTCAAGCTAGTCTGCGCTCCATCTTGTTTGTTTAGAAACACATGGTAAGATTTGTTTTCTTATCTTGGCAAGAGAATACGCAATGTCATTTAGCATTTAAAGGTCTGAGCTGAGTGATCATCACACACTGAATGTGAGCTGTCGCGTTAGCATTAGCATCAACGTTAGCGTGACGAGCATTCTCTTAAATGCTCGGACAACTTTTTTTTGTGTGGCTTCTAAAGGGGCAGTTTACATGGCGACTCTGCGAAACGAAGACGCAATGACTGTGTTGCGGAGTGGCCTCGCGTTCGTATGGTGTCGGCAAAGACGGAAGGCAAAGACGCAAACCTTGGAATCCTGCCTCCAAAGTGGAAGAATTCGATTGCGGGGGCTTGAGGGGGGCTTGCTCCGCACGCATATCAAAAGCTCCCGCAGCGCGGGACCGCACCGATAACGTCAGCACTCGTACTTGTCACATTGGGCATGCGCAGCGGTGCTACTAAACATTAAAAACAGCAAATATGGCAGAAAGTCGTCTTTAATTTACTGTTTTTATAATACTTTTAATTGAAATATGTTGAATGTTTCCATTTTTGTGCCTTTTTGAACAAAAGAAAATGCCATTGCTTGGAGTGGGCGGGCATGTTGTCTTCCGGGCTGAGGAGGTCAAAGTGCATCATTCGCTGTCGCCTTGTAAATCTGCACTGTCCCCTAGGACCTGGCATGAATACTACATCGTTTTCATGCGGAACTGCGACATTGTTCGAATGGAGACGGAACCATATAAATGCAAACGTGAAATTTTTTGTCTTCTCGGAGAGACACCTGCTGAGTGTGTATTATCATCACAAAGCTGGCATTGTTCTTGCAGACACCACAATATGCGCTTGTCTTTCAATGTTCATTCGGATTGTTGGAAACCTTTATTTATTTTTGGACTAAAACTTTTGAATTTTACAGACAAAAACATTTTGAGTAGCTATCGACTAAAACTAGACGTAATGTGTACGAGATTTTGTTGACTCAAACTAGACGAAGACGAACACATTCTGAAATGACTAAAATATGGCTAAGACCAGTGTTGTCACGGATTACTTTAAAAAGTAATTTAATTACTGATTACTGATTACACCTAAAAAAGTAATCTAGTTACTTTACTGATTACTTTATTATCAAAGTAACTAAGTTACTTTAAAAGTAACATATCAGTTACTTTTTACCATTTTTTTTTTCCTTTTGCTGCCTCAACATAAAAATAACTGAAAAATGTCATCGCTTGTAGTTGAGTTTTTCACATAAGGCTTAATCTTTGAGTTAGCGGGGGTTTAATTAGTCGACCAGCCATATACTCGCCCTAGCTTAGCCATTCCGGAGCCCTAAAACTAACAAATAACTGACAAATTGCACAAAATTTGTTTAAATCAACTCCAACTAATTAAACCCCCGCTAACTCCAAGATTAAGCCTAATGTAAAAAATTCTGAACTTCCCCTTTGAAATAAAGACCTAGCCGTTAAAATGTGGTCTCCAAAAGTTCTAACGCAATAAAACAAACAATAAAAATTAATGAAATGAACAAAAATCCTACAACGTAAAGTTTTCACAATGGGTCAAAATCATTTTTCGAACAGTTAATGAGACTAGCACCTCGGAGACTATCCTTTGCTTTGCTAAGCCAAAACTACACCAGAGGAGGCTATTGGATATTTAGAATTTCTTTAAACCTAAGCTTTCAAATGCTGCAAACAACAACTTGAACAGTTGATTGAACTCGAACAGTGTCAAGATGTGTATATACATATATATATACAGTATTGGCCAAAAGTTTGGAGACACCTCAAAGGTGGATACTTTGAAGAATGTATAACACAAAACCTGTTTTCAGTTATTTCACTTTTTTTTGCCATTCCACATGTTCGTTCATAGTTTTGATGTCTTATGTGAGAATATACAATAGTAGTGAAAATATATAAAACGCAAAAATCATGAAGTGTGTCCAAACTTTTGACTGTTTTTTTTCAGTCTTCAACATGCTTTTCCCCCAGGCCCCACAAATGTAAAACTTCGCCTATGATTACAAACTCTAAGTATAAAATGTACATAATTACACATATTATAAAGGCTGGTTACAAACTGTAGAAGTGCTGGCTGTCTCGTTACCTGTCGGCTTTGATTCGAGTTTTTTCGCGTTGTGCTGTAATTCCAAGTGCTTCCTTGTTGAATTGGATGTCGAGTTTTTAGCGGTCGACAGTCTTTCTGAGCCTGCGCAGAGTTTGCAACGAACGGAGATATTTTTGTCATCTTTACTGGACGGATATGTGAAATAATGGCTGTATCTCCAGTGAGCAATAATGCGGCTGTTTGTTGTATCTCTCCGGCTTCTTTACTGTTAGCATCCTGATAGGTAGCCACTAGCCAGTCTATGTTGTTGACCGCCGTGGCAGACGGCGCGCGCACAGGCAGCATGGTAATACATGTGACCCGTTTTTTTCCCCGCGATGAGAAAACGTGAGATGCGATGTCACTCCCAAACTCAAGCGCAGTATTTTCTTTTCAAATGCTCTTCGTACATGACCACTACAGTGGTACCTCTACATACGATCGCTTCGACACACAAACTTTTCGACATCCGACGTAAAATTTGACTCGCCATTTGTTTCTACATCCGACGACATGCTCGAAATACGAAGACAATGGCAGCACCGCAGACGAATGCACGGCGGATTTTCTTGTGTGACAAATCAACACTGGTTTCAGAAAAGGTTGGTACAGGTGGTGAAATAAGGAAAAAGTTGACGCTTACCTTCTAAATGAAGATGCAAATGACAGAAAAATATGAGCGTAGGGTGAGCATCCGTGAAATGGCTCAACAATACATCTCCACGGTCCTCCTCCGACCATCGTTCGCCAGTCTTTATAAGTTAAGCTGACAATTCTTATTGTGGTAACATCTCCAGAGAAATCGCCAACTTCGCCACGTTTTTATCATTTATTTCACAACTTATTCAAAACAAAAACACCTTCTGTCTGCCGCAATTGACGCGTTCTCAAGAAAACATTCAAAGTGAAAGTGAAACTCAAGCTCACCGGTCTGTCTCTGGCACGTGAGCCCCGCGGTGCGTTCAGGGTCAGCAAAAAACGTCCGCCACATTAGTACCCGATTCGTTACATTAATACAGGAATTATTATTATTATTATTATTATTATTATTCCGATTTTGATTTATAATTTATTTGTTTTGCTATGTGTAATTGCCATTTGTAATAGTACCAGCAGTATTTCTTAAGGATTTAGTGAAGGTTTTTGGGCTGTGGAACGAATTAATGGAATTATAATGTATTCCTATGGGAAAATCCTGCTCGACATACGACCATTTCGACTTACAAACAAGGTCCTGGAACGGATTAACTTCGTATGTAGAGGTACCACTGTATATTCTTCATTCTACATACAGTAGGAGGCAACAACAAAATAGTAACGCACAGGCACCGAGGAAACTAACTTTAATCAGATTACTGGCTTGGAAAAATGAACGCGTTAGATTGCTCGTTACTGAAAGAAAGTAATCAGATTACTTAGTACAGGTTACTTAGTAACGCGTTACTGACAACACTGGCTAAGACTAATAATTACTTTCGTGTAAAAGACTAGGACAAAAATTAAAAGGACTCCCAAAAACAACACTGTAAATTTATCACGTCTTAATCAGAATATTTTTTTTTAACTCTAGTCAAATAATTTCATCCATATCGTTTTGAGTGTTAAAGACTAGTTAAAAGATTTATGCATCAGATTATTCCACTTACTTTAAGTAAATAGTACTACTTGTCCTTATTAGGTCCGTACATCTACAAGTTGGTAATTTTCTAGTATGGTAAATTTACACTGAAAACGAGGGAATTTAACTAGTTTCAATGAGGTGTGTTTTGGTGTATAGGCACTATAAGAGCATTCTGATGCTGCATTTGATGGCAATGGACGTCAGTTCTGATTTTACAGGAGAGGAGTGAGATAATGCTATTCATTTTTGCAGGGGATAAAGAATAGAAGCATGACCTTGTTGCATTTTCTTTCTACATGTGTTGATGCACAATTTGTTTTAAAATATAAATTTGTAAGTATTTTAATTGTGATTGAATTATCATAATTGATTTTTTTCTTCTTATTTTTTGTTTGTTTTTACTTCCCAATTGAGTGAGAAGTTCTGCACAACGGTGAACTAAAATTGCTCCAGTTCAATGGCTGTACTGAAAATGTTCCTATTTGACAATGGAATCAAACAAAAGCAAATTGATTAATACATTAACTTGTGAAGGTCTCCCTGTGTGCTTGTGCGTCAGCACAAAAGTTGAGATAGGATTTCCTCATTAGTTGTGTTGCTATCAATAATTCAGAGACAGTCCTTGTCGGCGTTCAATGGTCCGAGTGCTAATGTGCTGTCGGTCTGACGGGGGCCCGGGGTTCAGTGCCACTTTAATGGATGTCACGATGAGAAGGTGAAATAGGAGTGCATGGATCCGGTGTCACCAACAGAGGACGGGGAGACAGCGGTGGGCCATGGGCCTCCGGGGAGACGGCAGATGGCGTCGTTGGGCAGGTATGTGACTGCAGGTGCTCATTTACTGTATATATAAGTGGTTGAAAAGGGGTCCTTCTGGCAATGGTATGAATTTTCCATGAATAATATTTTTTGATATCTTAAGCATATTGTTAGGTGATGAATCATTTTCACGTTCTGCTCTCTCTAAATCAATTTCTAGGATGACAATTACGTGCACTCAGACTAATAGGGGAGAACAACACCGAAATTCCTTTCTGGTTCAGATTGTAGCAATATACAGTATTTTTCATAACAGTGTTAAAGAGAGTGTGCTGAAGATAGAAGTTGTCAGGAGGCACCTGTGTGTCAGCAGCATGTTATAACACTAACTTTACACTACTACAGCCCTTAATTTATTTATTTTTTCAGGAAAGATATATCCACAATTTGACTTATTTATGTTTTTGTTCTCCGCAGCATGAAGCAGGACAGCATCCCCTAAAAAAAAAAAATTCTCGCAGTTTTTATGTCTTTTATTTTATTAAGTGTTTACAATCACGCTTCAGTGGCTGCAGCCAACACCACTGAGTTCAAGCATGCAGTGTGCCCTGGTGAGTATCAAGTGTGTATCATACTTAAGCTAATATGTAGGGTAGACTTCCTCTCTCTCATTGACATTCAGCTTTACATAATAAGTAGACTGTCCAGTAAGACGGAACAGTTCTTCCAATGAAAATTTCAATTTGAAAATCATATAAAATTTATTTTGTAAGTCAGGAAACATGTTATTATTTTCTTACATTTTGAAACTGATGGAACACTTCGCTTTTACATGCTGTTGCTGCCTTTTAAAAACGGCTTAAAATTTTATATATATTGTTAATTTGACCAAGTTGAAGTTGACAGTAGATGGTCAAGTTGTTCAAGATACAGTTATCCCAAGTTCAAGTCGGATTTCTCTACAAAAACACATCTCCTTAAAACTAGTTAATTTCGTTGTTTTCATTGTAAATCTACTAGAAATAAGTGAAATTATCTGCAGGTGTTTCATGTAAATTTTACTCATATTTCTTGAAATAAGAAAAATCGCTAGGCTTTCATTAAACTGAAAATAAGCTTAACAGATTTATTTCAAGCAATAGATTAGTATATTTTTTTTTAAAAAATCTTAATATAAGAATAGACATTGTTCAAAACATTTTAGAGCAAACATTTCTTGATTTAGGTGAAAAATTACCCACTTTTCGATGTATTTGCTTAATAAGAACAAATAGTAATATTTACTTAAAGTAAGTGCAATAATATTTCATAATAATCTTAGCTGTATTTCTATTTAACACTCAAAACATGATGAGGAAAATTATTTGACTAGATTTAAGAAAAATAATCTTATTAAGCCGTTAGACATTTGCAGCAATGTGGGCAATATTATCGGAAAATTGCGTGTCACAATACGTAAATCACAACAAAAACATTTGTTTTCCAATATATTGCAAAATATCTTTTTGAGAGATACATAACTATCCATTTATTGTCTTTGTCAGTTTTTCTCACAATCTTACCAGGTGGCATCGCAGGTCTCGTTTGAAGCAAACTGCAACCATAGAGGATGGATATGAGATACCTCAGTTGAATTGGGCGTGCCAGACATAACTACTTTCGTCATAATTGCACAACTTCTTCAAAAGTGAATTAATTACATATGCTATAAATGTCAAATATGTAAGCCTAGCTATATGTGGCTATAGCAACTAGCTTGTTAGCTATAATTCCTCAAAATTGTTTGCAGTAGCATGTAATAAACAAAACTTGTTAAACATTGCTTGCTGGTTTTTATTCATCTGTAGAAATGCCCCCCCCCCCCCCCCCGCCCCCCCAAAAAATAAATAAATAAATAAAAAAGATTGGCAGGCATTACCCAATATTTGCATATTGCAATGTGTACTGGAATATGCCTTTGCAGTATTGGATCATATTGCAATATGCTTCAAGCCGCAACACCCAGTCCTACTCTGTACCAATCAAGTTTAGTAACAATATTTGACCCGTCTTGACAATTAAATGATTAGTTATTGAAGAATTTAAGTAAATGAATAAATACAGTGGGGCAAGTTAGTATTTAATCAACAACCAATTGTGCAAGTTCTCCTACTTGAAAAGATTAGAGAGGCCTGTAATTGTCAACATGGGTAAACCTCAACCATGAGAGGCAGAATGTGGAAAAAAAACAGAAAATCACAGTTTGATTTTTAAAGAATTTAGTTCCAAATTAGAGTGGAAAATAAGTATTTGGTCACCTATAAACAAGCAAGATTTCTGGCTGTCAAAGAGGTCTAACTTCTTCTAACGAGGTCTAACAAGGCTCCACTCGTTACCTGTATTAATGGCACCTGTTTTAACTCATTATCGGTGTAAAAGACACCTGTCCACAATCTCAGTCTGTCACACGCCAAACTCCACATTGGCCAAGACCAAAGAACTGTCGAAGGACACCAGAAACAAAATTGTAGACCTTCACCAGCGTGAAGACTGAATCTGCAATAGGTAAAACGCTTGGTGTAAAGAAATCAACTGTGGGAGCAATTATTAGAAAATGGAGGACATACAAGACCACTGATAATCAGGGACTCAAATCCTGCACTGCCAGACGTGTCCCTGCTAAAGAAAGGACACGTCCAGGCCCGTCTGCGGTTCGCTAGAGAGCATTTGGATGATCCAGAAGAGGGCTGGGAGAATGTGTTATGTTCAGATGAAACCAAAATAGAATTTTTTGATAGAAACACAGGTTCTCGTGTTTGGAGGAGAAAGAATACTGAATTGCATCCGAAGAACACCATACCCACTATGAAGCATGGGGGTGGAAACATCATGCTTTGGGGCTGTTTTTCTGCAAAGGGACCAGGACGACTGATCAGTGTATAGGAAAGAATGAATGGGGCCATGTATCGAGAGATTTTGAGTGAAAATCTCCTTCCACTAGCAAGGGCATTGAAGATGAGACGTGGCTGGGTCTTTCAGCATGACAATGATCTCAAACACACAGCCAGGGCAACAAAGGAGTGGCTTCGTAAGAAGCATTTCAAGGTCCTGGAGTGGCCTAGCCAGTCTACAGATCTCAACCCCATAGACAATCTGTGGAGGGAGTTGAAAGTCAGTGTTGACCAACGACAGCCCCGAAACATCACTGCTCTAGAGGAGATCTGCATGGAGGAATGGGCCAAAATACCAGCAAAAGTGTGTGAAAAGCTTGTGAAGAGTTACAGAAAACGTTTGGCCTCCGTTATTGCCAACAAAGGGTACATAACAAAGTATTGAGATCAAATTCTGGTATTGACCAAATACTTATTTTCAACCATGATTTGCAAATACATTCTTTAAAAATCAAACAATGTGATTTTCTGTTTTTTTGTCCCACATTCTGTCTCTCATGGTTGAGGTTTACCCATGTTGACAATTAACGGGCCTCTCTAATATTTTCAAGTGGAAGAACTTGCACAATTAGTGGTTGACTAAATACTTATTTGCCCCACGGTATATACGTATAAATACAAATTAAAAAAGAAAAAAAATTATATGCTGTCATTTTTAAACCCTATAGTAGGAATCCTGAAGTGTGTTAAAGAATTTGATGTTTAGAATTGAAACAAAGAACCAGTCATGAGATATGATAATGGCGTTAGCCTGAAAGACCAAGAAATCTGGGAAAGGTTTGGCACCACCAACAGAAGATGCTGTATTTACACAATCATCCATTCTCTGCATTCTTTCCTGAAAGGGAGACAGTGAGTAAATTTCCTCTTAAAACAAAGTATTAAAATACGTACACTTCAAATGCAGTGTCAAGAAGTGGCTTGTGCGTCAGTCATATATCAAAACCTACGTCAGACGCTTGTTTGCCTTTACTCTGCATGTGTAGTGTGATATGAGGATTTGATGTTGATACAAAGTGTGTACTGAGGTCATATATCAGGGCTTTGGGCGTCTCTTGGTACTGTGGTGGTGAATTTAGAGCCTGCCTACGAGGGTCAAAGGTAAGAGGGGGCAAAGCGAGAAGCAGCAAGGAGCAGCAAGCATTACAGTTGTGCTTGCCCTTAACATGTATGAAGAGTCCTTGAAACTGAAAATGAACATACTATAACAAATGAAAGTGCATAATAGAGTTAAATTACTTTAATCCATTTTCTGGGCCGCTTATCCTCACAAGGGTCATGGGGGTGCGTCAGCCTATTCCAGATAATCAGTAATAAAACTTTACAGGGAACTAATCCCTTCTTTTTAGGAAAGTCCCTGACATCATATGTTCCACTTAAAAATACGTGCACCATTACGGCTTTTGTGATGCAAGCCTCTTAGAATATTATTTTCAAACAACAGCCAAGTAACATATTTCAGTGTATCTGAGATAACTGTAAATATGTCTCTTAATAGCATTCTCTAATGCAGTGCTAAAATCGGAACAATAGCTAATGCTTTGTTTGTATGAAAACCCATGAATATTTATGACAGTCATAGCTCCGTAGCATCATATTCCAAGGACCACTTGTGAGGTTGTTTTTTTTTTTTTACTGTCATTGACAGCAAAGTATGCCAACCCTTTCAGTTAAAATTGAATTAACATCGATAGCTGCCAACAGTTAAGACTTTGAAAGAAGCATTACAGGTGATATTGACTCATATTATGAACAAATGGGCACGGTCCACATTCACCTTGAATTGGGTCAAGTTTGCGTGTACATATGAAATTTGAATGTATCGGCTTGCAACTGTGATGAATAACCTTTACTCGGCATTTAGACAGTTGATCCGTTATGTGGAGGATACACTCAGACACACAGTTTGTTCCTACTGGCCATGTCAGCCATCACAAGCACAATTAGTTGGAGTTGTAGTTATTACTTTTGCTGTTTCTTTTTTCTTCATTAAAACATGACCGTAGAGACTTTCTGTACGGAATGTAGTGTTTGAAAGATCGATGGGTGTGCGCACCCTAGAGGGTGTGTGGTCTGCCCACAGAAATAAGAATGTTGAAGTTGACTGTCACACTCTAACACCTTCATGACATCTTTACGCCCACAACCGAGAACAGGACATCTTTCTTTTGCAAGTCTATAGGAATCACACCCTTGCACCAAATTATATCCTGGTAGAGCAATGTCAACAACTAGCATACCCATATGAGCAAATGAGAAAAAATCTAAAATTCAAAGCATTCTTCACCTTGATGATGTAAAAAACCAACGTCATGGATGTAACAATCTGCAAATATTTGACACACAGTACTGTACACATTAATCACTTCAGAAAATTGCAATGACTTTGAAATCTGTAAAACAGTAAACCCCATCGAAGTATGATTATCTATTTTCACTTACACTTTGTTCAAGAAATTATAAATCAAAAATATGTTTTTGTCTATAAGCCAGTGAGGTATAATCACTATTCACTGGGAGGACAATTAAATATACTTAAAGTATATTTGTGCCATAATCTTGGTATCCAACAAGTGTCTCAGGTGTGTTTAATTTAACAGTTATGCTTTTCCAACTTTTCACATTTTACTACTTTTTTTTTTTTTTTTTTTTTTAATCTGTGGCTTAATTTGGCCGAAATAATCATTACTTCAGAAGTGGTCAAGCTATAGATTTTTTTGGGGTGCTGTTCTTTGATAATTTTTTTTTCAATGTAAAATGATTGCTAACAAACTTTTTTTTTTTGGGGGGGGGGGGGGGGGGGGGGGTCTTGATATTTTTCCAATGTAAAATGATTGTTAACAAACTTTGAGGGGGGAAACTCCATATACTAGTATATGCACAGTACAGCACTTCCCTTACCTGAGTGTCAATGTTAAAACTCTGGAAACAGACAATTTCTCAAGAAAGTTGAACATGCAGAGAAGCTGAAGCATACACACTTTTCTACATTTATTTGCTGAACCTAATATACTAGTATTTCTTGCACTAAATCAAAACAAAACAAAAAACAAAAAAAAGTAACACTACTTTGACACGAGTAGGGAAAACACTTCCTTTCCTACCTGCGGCCCACATTGATTGCCCCTCTGCCACACTTCCTTAGTGAGTTAAATATCCTGCACCGGAGAGTCACGCTGAGAAGCACCAAACTCCTCTGTGGAACTCTTTCTCACATGAGACCAGTCAGCACATGCACCTCAAAGATCTTGTTATCATTCTTTCAGAAATATTTTAAGGCTGTCACAAGGGGAGTATAACCGTACACCTATGACAGCAATGTAAAGGACATGGTAGGGAGGGCAGAAACCACAAACATACTCCCACGATCACTGCCCCTTCATTGCACTCCTTGTTTTTTCACTCTTCTATGTGAAAAAAAATCTAAAGCAAGCTAGTGTGAGTGCAAAATGATGAAAAAGAAGGGAGCAGGGTGAGACTACGGAAGCGTATTGCATTCACATAAAAAATTAAAAAATGGGGGCTGTTTTTTGAAACAATTTTTTTTCTACACTCCGTTTTTTGAGTAATTTATTTTTGGGGCTGTTTTTGAATTAATTGTTTTTTTTTTCAACGCTCCGTTTTTCTGAGTAATTTATTTTGGAGGTCTTTTTTTGAATTATTTTTTTTCCCAACTTTGTTTTTCTGAGTAATTTATTTTTGGGTTTGTTTTTTTTAATTAATTTTTTCCCAACTTCGTTTGTCAAAATAATTTTTGAACTGTTATTAACTCATTTGCTCCCAAAAACATATAAATATGTTCTATTTTTAATTGTTTCAGTGTCCCAAAGACGTATTTATACGTCTTTTATGTTTTGTTTTTTTTCATAAGAGACATCTATGGGTTCTGATTCAACTGAGCTCCAAAGCACAAAGCTGAAAATCCATTTTAAAGCAGTAAAACTGTCCACTGGAGGGCAGTAGCGTATTTGATAAGACCCGCAACCCGATTCAACGGCAACGAACGGCCGGGCAGCACGGCCGGGGCACCAGCGAAGGATGCCAGGTGGCGGGCCACTGAGAAGAACAACTGAGAGGACGCTCGGGATGCCAGGCGCTGGACGACCGAGCAGAACGACCGGGACCACCAGTGCAGCGGACGATGTCGTTGAGTCCGTGCTGCTCGCTGAGCAGACCCCGCAGAGACTCAAAAAAATCCATCTTTATGAGACAGGCGGCGATGACGGAAAGGTTTACGTGGCTGTCCAGGCAACAACAGCGTCATCTCTCAGTCAGTTATGTGTATATAAATTGTTACTTTGCTATCAAAAGCTCTATTTGTCTTGTTGTTTATGTTATTTTGTAAAAAGAAAACATTATTCAGATGTGTGGGATGTCACAAAAGCAAAAAAATAGCTGTGTTAAAGTCAAAGTTATGTTTGAAATGTATGCTTTTACAAAAACCTCAATTTCTCTGTTTTTTTTTTTATCAGAAATTGGAAAATTGCTCAAACTAAGCTATTTTCTAATGCTGATTCCTAAAAAAATGGAAAAAGATATTAACTAACTTTTTTTTCCTGCTGAAAGAAGAGAGTCTAATCTTTCTTTCGGTGGGTTCCATGTTTATATAGCAATGGAACAGAATTTTCTGTGGGCCTTGCAAAATCAGTCAAAATCCAGTAAAACGGCCGGAAGCGAAGGGCCTTGGTCTGGTGAAAATGGCTGGGAGTGAATGAGTTAACCCCCATCTGTTATTCAAAATTTTGGAGGTGGTTGTTTTTTTTGTACCCGAATATAAAAGAACAGCAGACACAACTTGTTTATTCATTTGAGAGCTTGAATGCCATAATGAGCAGTCTTCCGTACAGTTTATTTAGCGCAATCAAGTTTTATTTTGATATGGGCCTAAGACACTGGGAGATTGTCCAGTGTTTAAATCACATGGATGGAATTGTAATGAATTTGTCAACCTATACGCAGTAGAGCTGGGCGGTATACCGAAAATTTACCGTTACCGAAAGTCTTCACGATGACCGACGTAATTTTGACCATGTCGGTAAATTCGGTAATTTAATAAAACAAGAATATATAGTCTTTTCATCACTTTGAATCTGTGTTGTTCGGCTATGTTCATTCCCCTTTAAGAAAGCAGTCAGTGTGCTTACGTATGAAGTCACATTGTTATCAGGAAATGTTGTTTGATTTCCTGACAGAAGCCCAGTAAGCTAACACCATGGAATCAGGCTTAAGGGAGCTTCGCCAAACTTTCACCCGATATTAAGTAAACTCTTGGTGGCTTCCAGACGGGCTTTCACCCGCTGTCCCTCCCTGGTTCTCATGATTTCAGGAAAGGGTGCTTTCAGTGCTTTCTAATGGTAGCTATGCCACAGGCTAATGCTAGCGGCTAACGCTACAAATGAATGTAATGGAGTCTGATAGCAGCTCTAACCTTGTCGAAACGGCTGAACTTAATGAGTGGATTGGGCACGGTTTGCATCTAACAATCAGTATGTCATGTTATTTTGTATCTCTGTGTGTGTGTGTGTGTGATTTCTCTGATAGCTTTTATGATGGTAAAGCATTCAGCATAAAGTTTAATCCAACAGTGAAGCCTATAATATGACCGTTTACTAGAACAGCTATTTTTCTGTATGTGCTTGCTTTATTCTGTGTCATAATGTCATCATAAAATCTTAAATGTTTATTTGGCCTAAGAGCAATATAGCTTTAATGTGGTTGTGTCTGTATGGGAGGTGCTTATGCGCGTGCATGTATAAAAAAATCCCCTGGGGAAAAAAAAAAAAAACTGAAACCTTGAAGTAAACACAGTGGGTCAAATAAGTATTTAGTCAACCACCAATTGTGCAAGTTCTCCGACTTGAAAAGATTAGAGAGGCCTGTAATTGTCAACATGTGTAAACCTCAACCATGTGAGTGGAAAATAAGTATTTGGTCACCTACAAACAAGCAAGATTTCTGGCTGTCTAAGAGGTCTAACTTCTTCTAACGAGGTCTAACGAGGCTCCCCTCGTTACCTGTTTACCTGGCACCTGTTTTAACTCGTTATCGATATAAAAGACTCGTGTCCACAAAATCAGTCACACTCCAAACTCCACTATGGCCAAAACCAAAGAGTTGTCGAAGGACACCAGAGACAAAATTGTAGACCTGCACCAGGCTGGGAAGACTGAATCTGCAATAGGTAAAACGCTTGGTGTAAAGAAATCAACTGTGGGAGCAAGTATTAGAAAATGGAAGACATACAAGACCACTGATAATCTCCCTCGATCTGGGGCTCCATGCAAGATCTCACCCCGTGGCGTCAAAATGATAACAAGAACGGTGAGCAAAAATCCCAGAACCACACGGGGGGACCTAGCGAATGACCTACAGGGAGCTGGGACCACAGTAACAAAGGCAACTATCAGTAACACAATGCCCCACCAGGGACTCAAATCCTGCACTGCCAGACGTGTCCCCTGCTGAAGCCAGTACACGTCCAGGCCCGTCTGCGGTTCGCTAGAGAGTATTTGGATGATCCAGAAGACGATGGGGAGAATGTGTTATGGTCAGAAGAAACCAAAATAGAACTTTTTGGTAGAAACACAGGTTATCGTGTTTGGAGGAGAAAGAATACTGTATTGCATCCGAAGAACACCATACCCACTGTGAAGCATGGGGGTGAAAACATCATGCTTTGGGGCTGTTTTTCTGCAAAGGGACCAGGACGACTGATCTGTGTAAAGGAAAGAATGAATGGGGCCATGTATCGAGAGGTTTTGAGTGAAAATCTCCTTCCATTAGCAAGGGCATTGAGGATGAGACGTGGCTGTATTACTTAAAGCAGTAATAATGTAATAACATTTCAATATTATTGGGGGAAAAAAATCTCACGTTAAGTGGGCAATATTTAGAGCAGGGGTGTCCAAACTTTTTGCAAAGGCGGCCAGATTTGGTGTGGTAAAAATGTGGTGGGCCGATCTTGGCTGACGTCCTTTATGTAGAACAAATTATTGAAGCAAATTTTAGCAAGCCATTTTTACTTTTTTTTTTTTTTTTTTAAAATTAATAATTTCAACAATCTCGCAACTAGTTTTTGTAGCGTTCTCTTTCGGCTCTCGGGCTCTTGTGAAATACTGCAGCTGTAAAATTAAACTAGCTTTAAGTTGCTTGAATTTCTCGCTGCGTATCTTCTCTGTAATCTTGTCATACATGTCAGCGTGTCTTGTTTGGTAATATCCACTCACGTTGAACTCTTTAAAAACAGCGACTGTCTCTTTGCAAATGAGGCAGACACAGTTGTTGCGTATTTTAGTGAAGAAATATTCCAATTTCCATCTATCCTTGAAGCGTCGGCTGTTGCAGTCAACTTTTTTGTTGTTGTCGATTGTCGCCATTTTAGAAAATTGGGAGTAAAGGGTCACATGGGGTAATGTTGCTCAGAGTGCTGCTGCCTTTTAGTGGGTAAATGAGGAGCAGCATTTAGTGTGTAAGCTACTTCATATGCTGGTAACAGTACTGCTGCCCAATTTATTGTCTGCATGCGGGCCAGACGTTATTGATTTTATGACAGAGACTGGGGGCCGGATGAAATTTGACCAAGGGCCGCATTTGGCCCCTGGGCCGGACTTTGGACATGTCTGATTTAGAGTAATTCTAGTAATAACCCTGCTAAGAAATCCATTATGCATTGGTTTCAAAAGTCTACTAGCAAAACCAACACCAATGGTGTTACTGGTTTTACAGGTGCAGAAACCAGCATATACAGGATTTCTTAGCAGTGCTTACAAAATATTTTATTTTGAAATGATGAAATAACAATTTTTAATGCATTTTAAATGCATGAAGCAGATAAGGCTTACATTGCACGTTGTGGCTCAGATTTATTGAGTGCCTTTTCTCACATTGTGTTTATTTTTAGAGAGAACTGCAGGAAGTTCTTCAACTCTGGAACAATCATCCAATCCGACCAAGCAGGAATGCTGCGTCTCCAACTGGGCGTCCAGTAATGTTGTACACGTTACCTCATCTTTTTGGTGGCAGAGAGTACCTAAAAGAAGTACCTCAAATGAAGATAGAAGCCTGCAAAGAATAATATCTCCAGAGAGGTGTTAGGATGTGCGTGAGCAGGAAGGGATCCCAATGCAGACAACTTCTGGCGAGCAGTGTTTTATTAGCGATCGCGAGAAGAGCGTGGCGGGTGGAAGTTTGCTTGGCTTGGGGTAGTTGAGCTGACGAGGAAGCTCGGAAGGGAGGCAGGCGTGGAATCCGACGAGGGGCGCGCAGAAAACAGGACCTTGGACGAAAGCAAGGTAGTCGTGAGCCAGTGAGCAAAGATACTCACTCTAACCCTGACCCGCCGTCAATCTGTACGTTTTTGCCGTACAAAGTACGGTTTTTGTGCAATTTAAGATGTGTACGGCGTACAAGAAAATCTGTACGGAAAATCGCCAATTTGTCAATTATGGGTACCAGTCGGTACGCATCGGATATCACGTAACGGTAAATCAAAAGAGTTCGCTGCGGTAGTTTCCATTCCGTATTATTTTTTCGGCGCAAACGAAGCGAGTGGTTTCATGCTACTGTGCGCATGCGTTTGCCGCCTTGGTTTTTCCCATAGCATCATTCCGATTACATGTGAACAAAACGAAAGCACAAGTGCAACGTAGTTTTAAACCATTTTTTGGATACAATTATCAAGTCGCAATGTCTGAACCTGAATCAAAACCCCGTAAGGTAAATGGAAGAGGTAAACATCAAAAAGAATGGGAGCAAATGTCAGGACGATACGAGGGATTAATACAAGCTTCGAAGAAAGGTGTGGAATATTCTTATTGTGTCGCTTGCAAAAAAGACCTTAAAGTGGCTGCCTCCGGTTTCTATGATTTAAAGACTCATTTTGATACTAAGAAGCACGCTGAAAAAGTAGCCGTCTCGAAAACCTACAGATCAACGGATGTTCATTTTGCTCCTAAAAAAGAACCAGAAGATTCCTCAACAGCTGCAGAAGTGATGTTTTGCCATTTCATCGCAGAGCACAACGTACCTCCAACAGTTGCCGACCACTTCACATTGCTTGTGAAAAACATGTTTCCAAATTACAAGGCTGCAAAGGTTTGTAGGCTTTTCTGTCCCTTTTATGAAAATTAAATTTCAAGCATATTTGCAAGTGAAGAAGAACTATGATGGCAAATGTTGTGACTTTGTCTCATCAAAAGATATGCTAGTTTCAGCAAAGAAGGCAACAGTAGCATACAACAAAGAGCACAGTGGTAGTTAAAGCAACACTGGTTTACGTAATTTTTTAAGCAAGTAATTTGTGTGTATAGAAGATTATAATGACATTAGTGTGAAATAGAAAAATGTTAATCTGGTTATAATTAATAATGTCCAACTATGTACATAAATAAACGCCTTTGAAAAAAAAAATGGTGTAAGGTTTTTTTGTGTTTTGTAAGGAAAAATACGGCGGTTTGTAAGGCCATGGAGCCTTGGAGGTTGACAGGTATGATTGTGACAATTGACCTGTAATCAAGCAAACTCCCCTCACCTGAGGCAGGGCTCAGGAAGGAGGGGCAGAGGCCCTAACAAGAGGACCCTATCCCTGTGTCGAAACAGTTTTTGAGATCTGTTGCCTTGCAATGGCAGTCTTCATCCACCCACTTCTCCAGAGGAAGCCATTCAGCTTTTCATGTTTTTACGTTCCTACATACAAGCTCAGAGTAGTATAATAAATTCAATGAGCTAAAACTACTGCCATAACGGACATCTAAATGTGTGCTGACAATGCAATAACTATGTAAAAAAAATAGGCGTTTGACTATAAATAAAAATTAAAGTAGAGTCCGGAGTGGTATGTTATTGATTAATTGATTGAATAATTTTATTTCAAGCAATAATAACAAAAACAGCAAGAATAGGGCAAAACAAATTACACTAGTACCAGTAATGTTGATTATAACAAAAATTAAATACATACATACGTAGCTCGAAAAGGAGTGGGAAGTCACTTCCCAACATCGTCATCATCATTGCACTATCACAACCACCATCACTACCACCGCCATCATCGTCGTCATCACCGCCATCCCCATATATTGGTTGTACATTCAAAGTCATAATTTATGTAATAACAGCTTTACTGGTGCCAATGGTGAGAATTGTTAAAATGGGATGTGTTAAAATGTGTATCATTCTGTTAGAGCCCCACAGCAGGCCTGTATACCTTTTTCCTTTTTTTCCCCCCTCAGTCATCAGCACTCATTCCACACACCTGTTCTGCACACCTGGTCATTACCACAGCCTCCCTACATAAGCACACACAGCCCTCTGCTCCATTGCGAGTTTGTTAGCCTTCACTGCAACTTACGAGCGTTCCTAGATACCTTGCCTTGCCGGATTTTTGATACACCTTTTGACCTCTTGGATTTTTGCCTCTAGCCTGCTCCTCGTCTGTGCCTCTGTCTCTGCCTATTTTCTGTGACCTGAACCCTGCTACAGGACCGGAGATAGCCGCATCCTGCCTGGGGCCTTCGCCTTGCTCGTCCCCCCCCTGCTCGAACAGCCTTCCGTGCCGCTCCAAGAGCCAAGACCTCTTCCTCTCAAAACCATTGTTAATAAATCTGCTCTGAGCACTGCATTATTGGGTCCGTTTGTTCTCTGAGCCTTGTCACATTCATAATCCAATTATTTGTGGACCTGCTGCCATAGGGAAACAACCCCCATGCAATAGGACCACTCATTCCTACGTGTCCTAGCTGTGCATTAAAAGACAAGATTTGGGAACCTGAGCCAAAGGGTTAGCCTCTAGCGTCAGAGCTCCCACTTGCCAGCCCTATACTTCAAGTTATATTGAATGTGTAGACATATAAACATGTTTGCGTACTAGTTCATCTATATAGATATGTATAACCATTTAACTATCGCCATCAGCACCGGCATTCTATTTTACTCAAAGACTTGTTCATAACAATAAAATCTAGACTCAGTTTGATTAGCGCAATAGTGACAACACCAACGATGAAAATGACAGTTATGGCCACAACAATAATGACAACAATGCAACAACAGCCATGATAACAGTGATGACATCAATGAAGACAACAAAACACTTATACGACACCTCTACTAATCATAATGATTACACAGATAATAACAATAATAGTCGCAGTGATAACACCAATATATCAGTAATAATATGTATAAGTAACTATAACACATGTAATAATTATATATATACTCCCACAAACATTTAGAGACCATCCACGACATTTAGAGACGACTTTCTGTGCACTGTGACCATACCAGATGTTTATAAAACAATTTCAATCTCCGAATACTTTGGCACTGCTTACATTTTAAATCCAGACTGTTCTAGAGTTTTACCTCACATACAGACACACAGAATCCTTTACGAGTACTGCAAAATTTTGGCATTGAAAAGTCCTCTCAAATGATAAGATTGCTCGCGCACTGTAAAAATGCATTGTGAGTTTAAGGGTAATAATCTATGAAATGCTTTAAATAATATATATATATATATATATATATATGTACTGTATATACAGGAGGTCACAGGAGCACTGTGGCCTGTTACCCCCACACTGGAGAAGTGGCTCCAGCAGATACCTGGAGAACCATCAGACATTTCTGCAGATATACTACGCAGGACCTTCAAGCTGCCATGCCTCTGGTAGAGGACCCGAGCGTGAGATGAACAGCCACCCACACTAAAAGGGGGGGATGGGGGGTTATTTTGCAGTATTTGCTTTGAGGATGTTGACAGAGAAGTACAGAGAAGGTCAAACGGGGCTTCATTGTGTCTTTGTAGATCTGGAGAAGGCTTATGACAAGGTGCCCCGAGAGGAACAGTGGTTTTGTATGAGGAAGTCTGGAGTGGCAGAGAAGTATGTTCAAGTGCTTCAGAACATGTATGAGGACTGTAAGACTGTGATGAAGTGTGTGTTTCTTGTTCACTATGGTAATGGACAGGATGACAGACGAGGTTAGACAGGAATCTCCATGGACTATGATGTTTGCAGATGACATTGTGATCTGTAGTAAGAACAGTAAAGAGAGGGAGGAGAAACTAGAGGTGTGGAGATCTACCTTGGCAAGGAGGGGAATGAAGGTTAG
Organism: Corythoichthys intestinalis; assembly: GCF_030265065.1. Classification (NCBI taxonomy): domain Eukaryota; kingdom Metazoa; phylum Chordata; class Actinopteri; order Syngnathiformes; family Syngnathidae; genus Corythoichthys; species Corythoichthys intestinalis. The sequence goes on along the minus strand of NC_080396.1, from coordinate 30,449,974 downwards.
CCGTAGCAAGACGGAGTATCTGTGTTTAAATGAGAGGGACCCAAGCGGAAGACTGAGGTTACAGGGAGAAGTGTTACAAGCCGCCGTCAGCGGTACTGATTTAGTCATTTCATATCCTGTTTTATTTTGGTAGGGTACTCTCTGTTCACTTCAGTCAGCTTTGTCATCCTCCCCTAATCACCTGAGTGCCTGCACCTGGTTCCTATTAGAAGCACTCCTTAAAAACCCTTCTTGTCTGTTGTCATTTGCCAGTGCGTTTTCAGTGTTTTGAGATCATTTGGAATCTACGCCACAGCCAACCTTGAAGTTAAGTTTTTTGCCTTGCTATGTTTTTGCCTTTGACTGTTTGTGTTGGAACTTTGAATTTTGTCATCACGTCCCTTTTCCTGAATTAAATGTTTATTGGACAGTGTTAATCTCTTGTCTCGTGCATTTGAGTCCAGCTGTGTGTGCCCCAACCCGTGACAGAACGCACTGGTCAACATGGACTCAGCCGAGACAGAAAGACTAAGGGCCGCTCTGGGCGCCCAAGGAACCAGATTGAAGAAGCAGGAAGAACAGCTCCATGCACTCAGTCAGGCAGTGGAGCAGCTTTCAAAAGAACAGCGCGGAGGGCAAGAGGGTGTGGCTCTTCAGATCCAGCAGCTGGCTCAGACCCTGCAGCTGACATTGAGTCACCTGGAATCACCACCAGTCACCACCGCACCTGTCGCTGCTTCAGCGCAAGCCCCTCCTTCGCTGACTCCTGGGAACGGGCGGGCTTCGCTCCCCCACCTAGCGCCTCCTGACAAATTCTCGGGGGAAACTGGTGACTGTCGCACTTTCCTTTTTCAGTGCAACCTCCACTTCAAGCTCATGCCTCAGGTTTATGGAACTGATGCTGCCAAGTTGGCATTTATGGTCTCTCATCTCTCAGGCCGAGCAGCCGAATGGGCGACCACCGAGTGGGACAGACATTCCCCAGCATGCCGCTCGACAGAGGATTTCACCTTGGCCCTCCGAAGAGTGTTTGATCGGGCAGCCCCAACAAGGGAGGCAGTGTGGGCTCTGGAGAACCTGCGGCAGAGTCGGCTCAGCGTGGCAGACTACGCCATCAAGTTTCGGGCTGCTGCAGCAGGAAGTGACTGGAACGACGCAGCGCTGCGTGACTCATTCCGTCGAGGCCTTTCTGACACTATTAAGGACCATCTGGCACCGTATGAGAACCCAGCAGACCTAGATTCATTGGTGGATTTGGCGTCAAGAATCGACTTTCGTCTTCGGGAGCGAGAGAAGGAGAGGCGCCACACCACCCTGATACGCCAGGACCCTCGCCCCCAACCGCTCGAGGCAAATCCACCCTCCACTGCAGCTGAGGAGCCCATGCAGATTGGCCGCGCCCGACTCACCCAGGAGGAGAGACAGCGGCGTCTGCGAGCGAGGCTTTGCTTCTATTGCGGAAAGGAGGGACATCAGCGTGCGTCATGCCCGGTAATAATGTCACGTTTGACTAGGTCTCCTCCTATCAAAGTCCTAACCCACAACACAACTAACTATCCGCGGCGAACACCCACAGTAATCATGTTAAAGTTGCGAGCGCACCAGCACAAATTCAATGCACTCATAGATTCGGGAGCAGATGAGAACTTGATAGACCGTTCACTTGTCAAAACCTTACACCTGACTACTGTTCCACTTGCCACCCGTCATGACGCGCGCCTTGACAGGGAGGGACCTGGTACGAATCACCCATAGAACAGAGACCATGACCATGATCATAGGCAACCATGTAGAGAGACTGGCGTTTCATATAATTGGTTCACCAATGCACCCATTAGTTCTCGGTTTCCCATGGCTAAGGAAACACAGCCCAACTGTGAACTGGTCCACAGGGGTGATTACTGCATGGGGAAAAGAGTGTGATAAGGGGTGCCTGGTAGATGCGGTTGGTCTTGAATCCAGTTCCGGGGCACTGGACGGGCCAGGTGTGAGTGAGACCCTGCCAAATGTGCCTTCGTGCTATCATCACCTGCGTGAAGTGTTTAGTAAGACCAAAGCTATGTCGCTGCCACCTCACCGTGAATTCGACTGCCCTATTGACCTTGTTCCTTGGTCACCCATACCAAGGGGGCGTATGTATTCACTTTCCCACAAAGAAACAACAGACATGGACACTTACATTAAAGACTCACTAAAATCCGGGATAATTAGGCCGTCATCTTCGCCAGCAGGCGCGGGGTTTTTCTTTGTTGACAAGAAAGATGGTTCTTTGCGTCCATGTATCGACTACAGTCCACTGAATGCTATAACAATTAAGAACCGCTACCCTCTCCCTTTAATGTCAACTGCGTTCGAACACCTCCAGGGGGCGCGAATTTTCACAAAGCTCGACCTGCGAAACGCATACCATCTGGTCAGAATCCGAGAGGGTGACGAGTGGAAGACGGGGTTCAACACACCATCTGGTCATTTCGAATACCTTGTAATGCCATTCGGGCTTGCTAATGCTCCAGCGGTTTTTCAGAACATGATAAACACTGTATTAAGAGATTACCCAAACCGCTTTGTTTTTGTATATTTGAATGACATCTTGATATATTCTCAGTCTCTCGACGAACACATTCACCATGTCACGCAAGTTCTCCGAACCCTGTTAGAAAACAAGCTGTATGTAAAGGCTGAAAAGAGCGAGTTCCATGTGCACACCGTCAGCTTTCTTGGTCACATAATTTCACCTGGCAAAATGGAAATGGACCCCTCTAAAGTGAGCGCAGTTCGGGATTGGCCCGTGCCCACCAATAGGAGGAAGCTGCAGCAATTCTTGGGTTTTGCTAATTTTTATAGAAAGTTTATCCGGAATTTCAGCACCGTAGCAGCCCCACTGCATGCTCTAACGTCGCTAACTACGCCATTCAGATGGACGCCCCCGGCCGCCGAGGCCTTCCGCCGTCTGAAAGAGGCATTCGTCTCGGCGCCAGTGCTCACCATACCAGAACCGCAGCGACAATTCGTGGTGGAGGTTGATGCCTCAAACGTGGGTCTTGGTGCAATCCTCTCGCAGCGGTCCGGGAAGGACAACCGCCTCCACCCGTGTGCCTTCCTATCTCGGAAAATGACACCAGCTGAGCAAAACTACAATGTCGGTGACAAGGAGTTGCTTGCGGTCAAAGTGGCACTCGAGGAATGGAGGCACTGGTTGGAGGGGGCTCCTCTTCCCCTCATCGTGTGGACTGACCACAAGAACCTGGAGTACATTCGTAAAGCTAAAAGACTCAATCCCAGGCAGGCCAGGTGGTCATTGTTTTTTAGTCGTTTCAACTTTGCTCTGTCTTACAGACCCGGCTCTAAGAATGGGAAGCCGGATGCCCTCTCACGCCTCCATGACCCGACACCTATGGCCAAAGACCCCGAACCCATCCTTCCACCTTCCCGTGTGGTTGGAGCGGTGTCTTGGCCTATAGAAGACCAGGTAAAACGCGAACTCGGTGCGAGCCCGGTACCCAGGGGTTGCCCCCCTGGACGACTGTATGTACCCAATGGTATGAGGTCGCAGGTCATTCATTGGGCTCACACCTCGCGGCTTACTTGTTATCCTGGTTCCCAAAGAACTGCTTATGTTCTAGAGCAGCGTTTTTGGTGGCCTGGCCTGCGGCGTGACGTCAAGGAGTATGTGGCAGCCTGCACAGTGTGTGCTTGCAACAAGACGTCGACAAAGCGCCCCTACGGACTACTCCAACCGCTCCCAGTGCCTAGCAGGCCATGGTCACATATTTCCGTTGACTTTGTCACAGGTTTGCCACCCTCTAAGGGGAATACAGCAATCATGACTATCGTAGACCGGTTTTCAAAAATGGTCCATTTTGTGCCCTTATCAAAGTTACCTTCGGCCAAGGAGACTGCTCAGGTGATACTCAGTCAAGTGGTGCGGCTCCATGGAATCCCAACAGACATCGTATCGGACAGAGGCCCCCAGTTTACATCAAGGTTCTGGAAGGAGTTCTGTTCCCATCAAGGTTTCTGGAAGGAGTTCTGTTCCCTCCTGGGGGCCTCGGTCAGCCTAACATCTGGCTACCACCCGGAGTCGAACGGTCAAACGGAACGAATCAACCAGGACCTGGAAACCGGCCTCCGCTGCCTGGTGTCACAGAACCCCACCACCTGGAGTGAACACTTGTTGTGGGTGGAGTACGCCCACAATTCTCTGCCTACTGCTGCCACTGGTCTTTCCCCTTTCCACTGCGCCCTAGGCTTCCAGCCTCCCACATTCCCCAGCTGCGAGGGGGAGGTGCGGGTGCCATCGGCACATGCTATGGTTAAGAGATGCCGGCGGGTGTGGGCAGCTGCGTCCAAAATCTTGATGCGGGGGGTCACCCGCATGAAGGCTGCAGCCGATCGCCGGCGGCGTCTGGCACCGGGATACAAACCTGGGCAGCGCGTATGGCTCTCCACCAAGGATCTACCATTGAGAGTAGATTCGAAAAAGCTTGCGCCGAGGTTTGTGGGACCTTTTCCCATTTCGAAGGTCATTAACCCTGTCTCTGTCCGCCTCCGCCTGCCCAGGTCTCTCCGTGTTCACCCGACCTTCCACGTTAGCCGACTCAAGCCCGTGTCTGAGAGCCCCTTGGTGCCGCCTGTCGCCCTTCCTCCACCGCCAAGGATGGTGGATGGCGGTCCGGTCTACACCGTCAGAAAGCTCTTGGCTGCCCGGAACCGCGGCAGGGGTCGCCAGTTCTTGGTGGACTGGGAGGGATATGGGCCTGAGGAGAGATCGTGGGTGCCGGCCAGCAACATCGTCGACAAGACCCTCATTGAAGATTTTGACCGTGCTGCCTCTTCTCGGCGTGGTCCGTCGGGAGCCGGACCTAGAGGGGGGGGTACTGTTACAAGCCGCCGTCAGCGGTACTGATTTAGTCATTTCATATCCTGTTTTATTTTGGTAGGGTACTCTCTGTTCACTTCAGTAAGCTTTGTCATCCTCCCCTAATCACCTGAGTGCCTGCACCTGGTTCCTATTAGAAGCACTCCTTAAAAACCCTTCTTGTCTGTTGTCATTTGCCAGTGCGTTTTCAGTGTTTTGAGATCATTTGGAATCTACGCCACAGCCAACCTTGAAGTTAAGTTTTTTGCCTTGCTATGTTTTTGCCTTTGACTGTTTGTGTTGGAACTTTGAATTTTGTCATCACGTCCCTTTTCCTGAATTAAATGTTTATTGGACAGTGTTAATCTCTTGTCTCGTGCATTTGAGTCCAGCCGTGTGTGCCCCAACCCGTGACAAGAAGAGACCAAGAAGGTGGAAGAGTTTAAGTATTTAGGCTCAACAGAGCTCCAGAGCAATGGAGAGAGTGGAAAAGAACTGAAAAAGGGTGGGCAGGCAGGCTGGAACGAGTGGAGAAAAGTGTCAGGTGTGATGTGTGATAGAAGGGTTTCAGCTAAATTGAAAGGATAGGTTTATAAAACTGTGGTGAGACCAGCGATGTTGTTTGGTCTGGAGACAGCGCCACAGAGGAAAGACATGGAGGCAGAGCTGGAGGTGGCAGAGATGAAGATGCTAAGGTTCTCTTTGGGAGTGACGAGAATGGATAGGATCAGGAATGAGCATATCAGAGGGACAGTGCATGTTAGAGGATTTAGCGATAAAGTCAGAGAGGCCAGACTGAGGTGGTTTGGGCAAGTCCAGAGGAGAGATAGTGAGTATATTAGCAAAAGGATACTGAATGTCCATATGCCAGGCAGGAGGTCTAGAGGAAGACCAAAGAGGATGTTTATGGCTGTAGTTAAAGAGGACATGAAGGTAGTTAGTGTGAGAGCAGACGATGCAGAGGACAGGGTAAGATGGAGACAAATGATTCGCTGTAGCGACCCCTGAAGGGAAAAGTCGAAAGGAAAAGAAGAATAAGATACTTTAGAACTGGTGTCACATGACCACATACAGTACATGGACATCATATTTTGGATATTGTTCCTGTATGTTGTTGTTAGGCAGTGTTGTTAATCTTACTGAAAAAAAGTAATTAATTATAGTTACAAATTACTTCTCCCAAAAACTAATTGCGTTAGTAACTCAATTACCTGAATGTAAGAGTAATTAGTTACTTGGCAAAGTAATTGGTGATAATTACTTCTTTTTTTTTCCCTCAAAAAAAAAACAAAAAACAAAAAAACATTGGCCACACTATGTGAAGTTTTTTTGTGGAGGTTTTTGGTACAATTGGCCCGAGCCCAATTCTTTACCCTAATTTACCCTTTACCCTGAATCAACTGTTAAAAGTTGTTAAAATTGCTCCCATTATTGCATTAGTTCCCTTCTCTCTACTTTCGACATATGAAAGTTTTAAAACTGTTTCATCATTTAAAGAAAGATTCAAGTCAAGATTTTGCCGATTTAGAAGTATTTTAGATAAAAAGTTCGCTAGGAAGGTTCTCTACAACAGAGCCGTCCTAAAAAGCCTACTGCTTTAAGATGGCGGCTGTCTACTAACGCATTTAGTGCCATATCTGTCATTTTGCATCTAGTTATATCTATATACAGTACATGTGATATCTACCATGTCTACCATATCTACCATAACATGCGGACATAGTTTGTCGGCTATCGGCTACAACATGTATTATTGGAGCTACCTAGCATCGCGTTTGCTCGGCGTCACAACTTTCTTGCCTCCTCCCCGCTCCTGCTCTGCTCTGTCGTCTCGGTGAGTCCGTCTCCCTCAGACTTTTCGACCAATATAGTAACGCATGCCTTTCCGTCCTCAGTAACGGTAACGGCGTTGCCAAGATGAGAAAAGTAATTATTTAGATTACCCACTACTGAAAAAAATAACGCCGTTAGTAACGCCGTTATATTGTAACGCCGTTATTAACAACACTGTTGTTAGGTAATAATAAGGGTTTATTTTTCATTGTATTTATTTTAGTTATTTATTTATTTATTTATTGTGTGTTAACAATAGTAATTTACCCTAAAACCTTACTATTCACTAATTTACTATGCAATATCAATTTAACAATTACTATTCCATTCCTTTAATTACCAGTAGAGGGGGTTGTAGGGCTTTACGTTGCTTACCTACATGACTTAATTCAATGTTTGCAAATGTTCATCCTTTTACAGTTTTGATCATTTGAATCTTGAATTAACAAGACTCTATTGAATTTAGTATGCAAATAACCTGGTGGTAATTTTGTGTGTTCAAAATTGTGACTGACGAGCATGCAGTTTTCACAGACAAAATGCATGCAATACACCTCTTTTGATATAAATAAAAACCAAAAAGTCCAATAAATTAAATGCTTGACCGAACTTCATCATAACCACGCCTACTCAATCACTGTTGGTTGAAAGCACCTGTTAAGGTTCGATAAGTCATCAAAGGAGCTCACCTCTACGTTTCTGTAGTCCATCTGCACTGACTCGGGGATCAGCGCGACCAAATTTGTGAAGAAATGGCCAACATAGAAGAGATGATGGGAAGGTTTTTTTTATTTGGCAAGATGTACAGTGTTGAGTTACGAGAGAAAAGCTTTGATAACTGGCCTTTTCGAGAAGACTGCAACTGTACACCTGAAATGGTAAGGCGGCTGCTCTCTAATTTATCAATTGAAGTCCGTTTGTACTAGGACTCGGTCGTAAAATGAATCAAATTTAATCAATGCTGACATCTAGCGGTATGTGTTGTACATTACATGGATAAAATTAGGTTCGCATGGGCCCAGTTGGTTTATGTCTTAATTTTACGACATTTCTGTATACTGAAACGTAATTGAAGCTGTTTAATGTGCGCAGATGGCCAAGGCTGGCTTTGTGCACTGCCCCAGTGAGAATGAACCTGATGTCGTCAGCTGTTTCTTCTGCCTTATTGAGTTGGAGGGCTGGGAACCGGCTGACGACCCCTGGTGTGTGTAACTTCCCAATTTCCTTTTTTATTTTATAATATTGTTTTGTATACCCCTTAAGCCGTTACAGGGCAAATACATATATTTTATTTCTGAATAAATGAAATGTGAATAAAATTAAAACAGAAATACTATCTGGTTATGAGCCCCAGCAAAACATGTTTAAACCCTGGTATTTATCTAATTGTCTGACAGTGACAGACGTCCAATTCATTTAAACTAGGAGGACTGGCTGCTATATATGCTAATCTAGCCGTGCTGCCAGCCTCTTCCAGTCAAAATGGATTGGACGTCTAGTGCCGTCAATGGCAACCAATGAGGTAAATGACTGCTCTAAGGTTAATTACAAGTTCTAAAAGGTTTTCACTGGCGCACAGTTGTGCAAGCACGCTTTGTTTTGTGTTTAATCTGTCAGTTTTAATTTTGGTGCATTTGAATAACAGCTGGGTTTTCATTTTGCTTCTAGAAACCCTTAAATTTGATATGACATTACATTTTTGACACAGGTTTGAACACACAAAACGCTCGCCTTCTTGTGAATTCCTTCTCATGGGGAAAGATTTCAGCGATCTGACAGTGGCTGAGTTCTATCGCTTGGAATTGGCGAGGGTGAAGATCTACGTTGTGAGTGACTGGGGAGCATTGTCGTGTCCTTCTGAGTGGAGTTTAATAGCCTTTTCTTTTGTGTAGAGAAAACTGATTCATAGGAAGATGGAATGTCTACGGGATGCAATAGATGTGACCCTGAAAGACATTAATTCTCAACAGAATTCTATATGAGACATTCAAATTGTGAGGATTTTTATGATTGCAAGTCATGAATTGTTTGTTTAGAAAGTAAATAAAAATGTTTCATTGTTGCGACATTGCTTTTGAAGCAATTATTGCTTTTTTTTGGTGTGTGTGTGCGCTTAATGTCGACATAAATCAAATGAGCTCCTAACTAAACAAAAACTCCACCAAAGCAATCTTAAATGAAAGCCCACATTGAGCTAGATTACAATGTAGTCTATATTCCCTCCTTTCAACCACATACTTACCATATCCGTGAACGTGTAGCCATCTCCAGCATCTCTTTTCAAACCTTGACCCTGGACAGATGGCCTAAAGCCCCTCCCTCTCAATACCAACTGTTGCCTCAGTAACATCTGTTACATATAGTGAGAGACCATCACAACATTCTCCTTACCCTATTGGAGCGGTGATATTTATTAGAAGAAATAGATATGTTGATATGAGCACCTTTTTATAACTCAAGAGGGCCGGTTAGACGTTTTAATGATTTTAAATGCATGTTCTAATGGAGTCAGTGGGACTCATTTTGTGGAGAGCTCACCATAGGCGGGTTAGTGAGATGGGATTAAAGAGATGCTGTATGTCTATTCTGACCTTCACTCCTCTAGATTAATGTCTAATGTAACACTCTGGCCACTCAGCCTAGATCAGCTGCTTAAGTCTCCTTCAGGGGGAAACTTTTTTTTTTTTTTTTTTTTTTTTTTTTTTTTTTTTTTTAAATCAAAGAAGCCAAAGTGACTCGTCGCAATATGTTGCATTACCATTGTTTCAAGCTCGCTACTGGGGGGGATTCTCCCTCTTGTCAATAAAAAGCATAAAAAATAATGGGACTACTGACAATCCAAAAATAAGGGAATGTTTGTGGAATTCACATACATTGACCATGAAGTGCATGTTTACAATTTTTATGATAGTGACACTAATCTTCCTGTGACAATCCATTTATTCATGTGAATGTGCATGACCATGACATGAGTTCTGAGCAGCAACAGATGTTGAGTGACAGGCTTATCTGGGCATGGGAATGGTGTTAATTTGTTTTGGATAATCACCGATCCTGAGAGAATATATTGTATTGCCGTCCGAAACCCCGTTTTGTGAAAAAGAGACAGTCCTATGTTCTCAGCATTGAAATATGGCAGGTCGCGCATATCTACTTTGGCTCATTAGTTTTTCAAGACTTACTGTTACACGTAACTGCTAAGCTCAACGTTGCCAAACAAAACTAAAATTTCATTGACGCTTTTCAAGTCCGTAAACATTAAGCCACGTCTTTGCTACCTTGGCCTGTGCAGTAGTAGGGATGGGAATTGATAAGATTTTTACGATTCCGATTCCATTATCGATATTGCTCAACGATTCGATTCTTTATCGATTCTAATTTGGACTAATAGACTGTATGACGTTCTGGGTTCAATTTTTTTGGGGGGGGGTTTCATTGCCTCGGGGTGTCGGAACACAAGGAGTGGAGAGTGGAGTTTTGGTCTTTGGCACTTTTAATCCAACTTGGCAACAGGCACAACAACATACAGGCAATGGCACATGATATGAGAATCAATGAGCAGATGAGGGCATGCGTGGAAAGATATTGATGTATTTGTATGTGTGTGTGGAAGAAGACTGGAATGTGTGGGTATATGTGTGGTTCTGAAAGGAAAGAAAATTACATCATATTAGTCCTGATGCAATAAACAATGCAAATTGACTGTAAAGCAGTCACTTGCCACGTTTACATGGAGCCAAATATTCCAATTACAATCGGAATATTTGTTCAAACCGAATAAATGTGTTCCATATAAACACCTCATTCGGAATGAACAGGCCCAAACCGAATGGAATTTCATTCCGATTCACAGGGGTGGAATATTCCTTTTCCCAAACCGATTAGAAGTAAAATTACAGGTTACACGAAGCCGGAATAGACCGGAGCGTTGACCAGATTAGAAACCGGTGGAAAACCGGCTACTACAAGGCAAAAGAGCAAAACAGCAGAAGCGGATACGACCCCACAAACACAACAAGTGGGTTAAAGTTAAAACGGCAGCACTCCGACGATCGATCTCCATGTTTTGCAACGTGACGCTTTGTTTTGATTAATCTGCGCATGTCAGACAGCAGTTGTCAAACGTCCTTTCGGAATAAAGGCAGTCACATGTAAACGCTGGATCGGAATAGATGAAGTGACATGTAAACAGCTGATCTGAAATTTCCATTCGGAATGATTTGAATCGGTATGAATAAAAGTCAGCATGTTAACGTGGCTACTAACACACATACATGACTCGCACAGTATAATGAACACAAAGGTGGGGGGGGGGGGTGCGAGAGCGCGCGCGCACAACCCGGAAGCACGCTGCGTGCACATGCGAGCATCTTGGCCATAAAAGTGGCGAAAACTAAGCACTTTACACTCATATGGATGTACAACATCATCTTAAGATGCTAAACTAACACATTCCCTCTTAACACAAATATGCAACAGGAATATAATGTAAACAATGCTCTCCTCGATGCAACGAGGATGAGCTGGAGCAACCAGCCGACGTTGCAATAAACACACAAAACGGTCACGCTGATAACGGCTCTAATTTATCATAAGATAAAAGAAAGTTCAAAAGAAAACATGGAACCGATATGTGCATATTTGCGTTGAAGGAATTATTACTGAAGTATCAAAGCCTGAACTCAACAATGTTTTTATCCTTGATTCATCGAAAGCTTTTGATCGGATCAATCATAGGAAAGTTTTTCTTATTCTGACACAAAGGAGGATGCCCAAATATATCATCCGTATTCTAGCCTTTTGGTATGCAAATCAACTTGATCACATTAAATGGGGTAGCACGGTTTCTTCTTGCTTTAAAGTAATGGTGTGAGACAAGGAGGAATACTCTAACCATATCTCTTCAATCTTTACATGGATGAATTGTTCAGCCGTCTCAATAGATGTAATACTGGCTGTGTTGTAGGAAGCACTCTCATTAACCATCTGATGTACACGGATGATGTGGTGGTGCTCTCTCCATGCAGTGCTGGCTTACAGGAGTTACTCTCATCATGTTCTCAGTGTGGTGACGAATTTGACATCAAATACAATGCAGAAAATAGGAACATTATGATTATACGATCTCAAGAAGATAGGGGGCTGTATTCCCTCGCTTCTTTCTGGGCAAAAAAGCGCTGAATGTCTGCAATGAGGCTAAATATCTCGGCCACTTTTTAACTGCTGATTTGTCAGATGACAAGGACATTTACCATCAATGCAGTAAACTTTATGCACAAGCAAACATGCTAAAGAGAAATTTTTTTTAGGTGTTCCTTCCATGTGAAAACATTGTTCAGGGCATATTGCACACCCTTCTACACCGCTCACCTGTGAATCAGTTACTTAGCTAAGTCCATACAGAGGCTAAATGTAGACTATAATGATGCCTTGAGGCTGTTACTGCGGGTGCAGAGATGCATAGGCGGATCAACTATTCAGGCGAAGTAGACGATCGCCTTAGGCGCCCAACCAGTAGGGGGCCCCCAACCAGCTGCCCTTGCACCAACGAGCAGCGGCTTGGGCCACCGGAGCCAGCAGCACCCCCAACTATTCGTCATGTATAATTATGTCAGCATATCAAACAAACAAATAACAAAACAAAAAAGAAAGCCATTTGAATGCTGCATTTATATTATCTCCCCCCCCACACACACACACACTACAATAGACTATTCCACGACGACGACGGACAGAGTATCAGTCGCTTAGCTTCATTTAGCGCCGTTCAGCATCGCTTAGCTCCGCTTAGCTGTTCGTTAGCTTCACTCAGCTCTCCCGCGGTTTTCACACTACTAAGCTCGCTATTTTTACAGCTCTCTTGCTACTTTGCACGCCGGCTATCGTTTATTTCGAACACATGAGCGAACGTGCTCTCCTTGAGAGCCAAAGTGCAGTGAGGGAGAAGTTGAGAACAGGCCTCTAATGCCTCTTTTAACTTTCTTCTTCTTCACACCGAACATAAAATACACGACAGCACACCCTGTGGTGAAACAATGTTTCAGTTCAGTTCCAATCAGTCATACAATAACACTCAACAGCTGGTTAACAGCAAAAGCATGTCATGTTCGTCATATAAATAATGATTTCTGGAGTTAATCCCACATACTTCAGAATTAATATAATATGTGGAGTAAATACCACATAATACATATTCTACACTAAGAATAGCTTTCAAATGACACTTCATGACAAATATGATTGGCAATGAATAATATAATTATTATACTATTATATAGGGGTGTAACGGTACACAAAAATGTCGGTTCGGTACGAACCTCGGTTTTGAGGTCACAGTTCGGTTCATTTTCGGTACAGTAAAAAAACAAAATGCAAAATATAAATGTGCTAGTTCTTTATTACACACTTTTGTGCTTTCAACAATAGAAACAGTAGCCTATACAAAGCTAAAATTCTGCTCAAAAAGTAGTGGGTATTTACTGTAAAGATAATAATCCAACAACAATTTGCCTTTCGGACCCCGCGTATTGGTCAGCTTTTTTTTCAGAAAGAAAAGTCCTGTGCTAAAGAGAAAAGCAATCCCAATGACAAAGATTTTAACATGTATTTTACAAATGAAATGCCTTAATGAATCTTTTTTTTCTTCTTATGAACGGTTTTCAAAAGCTTTATTGGTGGATTTTCTCAAGTTAAAGCGCCACACAGAAATTAATTGTGTAAATTAAATTGTGTAAGCAGGATCTGTCTATTATTCTTATTTAATTACAGGTGTTTTAGCTCATTTCAATTTATTTTATTTAAATGGGCTATTATTTACTTTATTATGTGTTTGTATTTTACAAATGTGATGTAGTATTCATTTATATTGTATATTTTATGTTGTATAACTTTAGTTCCTATGTGAATATTAGTTCCTACTTGTTTTGTTGTGGTAGGAGGGCTTTGTATTGAACACGGGGCCGTGTTGGTTATTATTATAGCAGAGAAGACAACTTTAAATCAACAAAGACAAGTCAACTGTGCCCCGATCGACCACTCAAGAGACCTGATGGACCCAAAAAGTAAGTTACATTGCATATTAGTTTGAAAATCGACCGGATCCACTGTATTTATACACGAGTGACTTCCGGTCTGCTAGCTAGTAGTATTGACGCAGGAGGGCCGCGTCTCGCGTCAAATAATCAACTCTGCCGTTCTCATGTGTCGTGTTGAGCCGCTTCTGGGACGCGTCTAACATGCGGCCGCACTGCGACTGGTGTGCATTGGCTGATTGACTTTAATGCCCGCGTTTCACTGCATTCTCGCGGCGGCCACATTGTCGCGCCATTGACGATTCTTACTGTCCTACCGTGTTGGTCCTCATTATAGTAGAGAATACTGAGTAAATATAATCTGCACAAACTGTAACCCGATCGACCCGCAGCCTCGAAAAGTAAGGGTTACAGAATCTCGTTCGGTACGCCTCCGTTCCGAACCGACCACCAAGTACCGAAACGGTTCAATACGAATACATGTACCGTTACACCCTTTCTATTATATATAGTAGTACACTATAATAATATTGCTACATTTTTTTTTTTTTTTTAAGAATTGTTTTGAATAAGGGCAGAAAGGCAAAGTCGGTGTTCTGAATCTGTTTACTTTCCATTCTTTTGCACTAGTAAATGCTATCAGCATTGTTTATTTGTGATTAATTATTGTTATTTACATGATTATTTGTACTTTTATAAAGAATTTAAGTGTTCCAAAATAGTTTTATGAATTAATAAGTGTCAACAAAAATTTCATTGCTAAATTAGTAAAAAAAAAAAAAAAAAGAAAATTATTAGATTAGTCGATTAATCGTAAAACTAGTAAGCTGACTAATAAGGAGAAAATTTGTCGTTTAGGACAGCCCTAGTGTACCAGAACATATTTCTTCCACACCCTTCTCACCTTTTTAACCCCTGACACATGAAAAGGGCCCCTGGATATGTCCGCCTTAGGCCCCAAAATTGCCAAGTCCGCCACTGCCTAGATGGTACAGCGCCAGCCAATTATTTGTCAGTTCTGGGTTACCCACCTTTTAAAGCGTTAAGAAATCTTATGTATAAGTTCATGTGTCGATTAAATGAGTCTGAAAATAGTATTTTAATGAAAATAGCGGACCCTAAAAATAGTTATAGATGTAGGTCAAGCATGTAGCGCCATTGACGAAAAAGCCTGTTTGTTGTGCACAGATAGTTTGTGCCTTTTTCATGTTCTTTCTTTTGTAGTTTCTCTTCCTGTGTTTTCTTATGTCATTTTTCTGTTGGTTTGTGTGCTATGGACACCCTGTGTGACTCCGGAATAAAGATCATGTATAAGAACTTTATGACATGAAGAGGAAATACTTACATTCGTTCATGGACGCACGCAGATTAAAAGGGTGGCCACACTTTGCTCGAAATGCGCACCTTACGCCTATTCTCGGTCCCAGAATACGCAGCGCTTGTGACGTAGGACAATAACAGGAAGTAACTGACTGGTTGCTATGGGAAGGAATGCATACCCAAGGAACTTTTCTAACTGGAGTATTAAGAGTGCTAGTAAAATCGTTCAGAATTATTTTAGATGCATATATGTTATTTTATTTTTTTCATAGAGTATTCGACGAGAAATATGATAGACCCATCAATAGACTTTTGGGGAAAAATCACAATTTCTTTAAGTAGTCTCAGGAATAATGACTTGGCCTGTGAAAAATAAGTTCATGATCACTCGGCGATGACTGCTCAGATTATACTTGGTGGGTTGTCCCACTTTGAGTAACATGTAGTGTTTCTTGTTGAATTGAATGAGTGTAACATGCGTAAATAACGTGACATAAATTGTTCTGTTTGGAATCGATAAGAAAATCTTTAGATAAACTGTCAAACGATTCCATGGAAATGAAACACACGGAGCTGGTTCTCTATAGGAACCGGTTCTCGATTCCCATTCCTAAGCATTAGTGACATTTCCTTAAAGCGAACTGCCGTAGGAAGTGTTAAATTGCTCTTAAAGTGTTTTGGAATCAGTTTGTGGTCTATAAACTGTTAACATAGGCAAATTACAATCACTTTTAAGGGAGCATCAATTAGTCACAGATATTCAAACCCTCTCTCAAGTTGAGTGAGTTATGTTGTAGCGAACACTGCAATTTAAATACGTGGCGCCTGTCAGACAGCCAAATAGTTTACTTTCTGTAGTCTTTTCAGCAAAACGCCCCCCCCCCCACCCATTTCTCCCCCGTCTTTGTATGCAACAGCACATTGCACCACAGTGAACTGACTTTTTGTGTGTCCTCCGCAATTCATTACGAGCCATAAATGTGATTTAATAATTCTCACTGCCCACAATGAGCAAGCAGAGCTTTTTAGTTCTTCCTATTATAATTGGTACACGGAGACAAAGGGGACCATATAAATGGCTTTCAATGCAGTTTTTCAAATTAATCAGCGTTTGCTAAACAAACTGTAAACGGTAATAAGTGTGGCAGATGGACAAACGGACAGATGTTGCAAGCCGAAAGTTTACAACCTGAGCCTTCCATTAGGCCCATCTGTTGCTGCTGAACCTGGTACCGCCCTCTTCCCTCCTCCACCGGCCTGGGTCTTCCTATTCTCTCTGCTTCTCTCATCAGCATCCATCACTGCACTCTTCTTCTGTTAAGCGGCCCCATTTAACCTCCTGCCTGACCTGCTCTAACCTTTGGCAGACAATTAGCCGCTTATTATCACATGTAAGCACAAGCTTATTTTACCTTACAATTTAGGCATTCCCTGCACTCTCTATTTTGACTTTTTTTTCCTATGTATTATGTCCTGATATTTAGGCGTAATTTTTTTTTGTTTGTTTTTTGGGGGGCGTTTTCAAAGAGGTTAAGTAATCAAAACCAGTGAATGTTAAATTGTGAAATGAGTACATCTAGTGGTGTGCATACTGTCTCTATAGTAGACACATGTATAACTGATAATAACGATTACAAATTTGTGCCTTGCACTCAATCAGATGCAGTTTGTAGCTATGCATTCAGCTGGTACATTTTACTTTTGGATAATGGTATGTATTGATAACACTTGTTGATTTCAGAATTGAATTGTTTTTATGTTTGTAAAAAAAAAAAAGTACAGATTTAACTTTTTGTACAATGTTTTAATGGAATCATTTGAGTACAGTTTTTTTTATGTGGTACTTGGAGAGTAAGCCTTATCTGAAGCAGTGTAAAAAGTTTTAAAAAACCACTATCCTATACTATGAGTAGTAAAGTCTTGACCCTAATTTAACAATTTGCTTCTGTACATTTTTGTACTTCTGATCCTGCTATAACCATCTGCTTTTAATTAAATATCTGTGAATTTAAGTATAGAGAAATTAATGTGTTTATCATTCAGTGGCAACAAGTAAAGCACAGTCCCTTACTGTTTTAACAGTGAAACACTTACTACATTTTGAAGTTCTGCTTTGTGAGAAGGCAATTTATTGTTACCTTTCCTACTTCCACCATAGCATTCATCAGATTATACAGAGACTCTACGATTGCCTTCCTTTTGGGTTCTCCTCCCCCCTTCTTTTTAAACTTATCCCACATCCCCTGCAGTTGCTCAGCCTCAGACACACTGGCCCTCCTACCTTGGCTGTTTTTGTGCCCTCTTCCAAAAGGGACCTCCATCTGTCCCCACACTCGGCCTATTGTGGAGTGCCAAAGCCCGGCAACTTCCACAATGCAGTGGGCGGGCAAAGGGGGGCCAGGGTAAACACGACAGCATCCAGATCCCATTAGAAGCTCTTTAACTTCCACACGCTAATACTGTGAGAGAACCCTGGGTGGAGAAGGCCCACCCCGTCTCCTCTTGCACACAATGTCACCTCTTGCATCCAGCCATACGTAGGTAATGAGTCAATGTTGGTCAATGTTTTTCTAGTGAATATTTAATATGTACGATGAATTGTCATGGAAGCGGCTGTAAAAGTATGCAATATGTTTCTGTTCATAATTCGCACATCATCATATCTGCTGTCCATCCTTCACCAGCTGTTCCTAAGGCTTCTCCATTTCAGGGTTCACCTCTAAACCTGTGAGTGCGTGCGTGCATGCGCCCCAAGAGGAGGGAGGGGATCACTGTGTTGGGCCCAGCTTAAAGGCTGAGGGATTACTGGCACACAGACACTGATTAAAGCCTTCCAACCTCCTATGGCCCCATTAATACAATCTTAATCACAATGCTTTATCCCTCAATCTAGCTCCTATGGATCAAGGCCTTTTCATTTTAGTGACGGGCCACTGTTGTTTGGCTTGTGGATTAAGCATGCGCGCCACTCACAAACTCTAATATAAAATAAGAAGATGGACATCAGAATTCAGGAATAGTATACAATTATGAATCTCAACGAAGTACTAATGTGACTGTGTTCTGTGAGCACATGGCATGACCCTCCCTTCATGGAAATCTTGTTTTCCCCTTCTCATTAGAACTCTGTTTAGATTTAGATTTGCCTGATGAATAGGACCTGGAGTGCTACCTGTACAGCTGGGGTCCCCAAACTATGCGGCCCGCCTCCACATTTGGTCCGGCCCCCTGAACAATACCAGAGAGCATTTTGATCTGTGAAAAACCCAGAGAGGGTTATTTGGTTATTATCTATTTAATTAATAGTGTTATTATTGGAAAGCCCCATTGCATGTTTGTGCTTTAGTTTAATTGTTACTACGCTGGCCCTTCAAGAAAAGCGACGCGCTCCCATCATTGGCGCGCACGAGTTAGTCTCTCCTCCGAGGCGTAGCAAGGGTCCCCGGGGGCCCCAAGCATCAAGCAACATGGGGCCCTTCGAGCGTGTGCCAGTAAGGGGGACTGTTGGACTTGGAGCAATAGCATATTTAATAAAAGTATAATAACACCTCGGTCTCATAGGGCGCTTTTTAGGACACTCAAAGTGGCCGGCTTCTACTACATTAGGACATAAAACTACAGTAACATAGAACACTCACCGCTGTCTTACTTTTCTCCTCTTCTGCTTTTTTTTTCTTTCTTTTGTCGCTTCCAGAAGGACAACTTCATTTTGGATATACGCCAATTAAAAAAAATCAAATCGTCGCTCGCTCTGAATCACATGGGGGGGGGGTGTAGAGCGAGTGAAGGGCCCCTTAGACAAGTTAGACAAGGCTTTCACTGGCACTGTCGAACTTGTCGCTGGGACAGTGCAGTAAAGCTGCGTGTGCTAAATCTGTTGACCCTCTGGGGCCCCTGCTTGCTGGGGGCCCTATGCAATTGCCTGGTTTGCCTAATGGGACGCAACGCCTCTGTCTCTCCTACCTTCACTGCCGGTGTACAGGAGTCACTTTTTCCTCCTTTCACTGCCTGCGGTTCGTTCCTCAAGCTGCCGTCCTGTTTAGTGGCAATCCAAGTGTTGTGTGTGAATGAGAGAGGTGGGTATATTGCAGAGGTATGCCTTGGCAGTGCATAAACACGTTTGGCAGATGAGTTACCTGCTTAGGGTCCCTTGTATTCGTTAGCCCCACGAGCTAACCGCTAGCCGTCGTGTGCTAACCGTTATCCGCTAGCGCTAATCGCTAATGCTAATCGTTGGCCCCTTTGGCTACATGGTGGAGGCTGAATTTTGTTTGTTGTTCACTCATCTAAATTGTTATTTTCCTGCTTAATGTGTATGCTCATTATTGTGAATGATTAGCATTGTATGCATTATGTAAGCAGTGTATTTCATTTATATTTAATGTTGTTCCCGTTAATTTAGATATGTTTATAATACAGTATATGTTTATAGGTTATAGACCCTACTCACCTACGTCACAAAATGGGCGTGTCGCTGTTTCCGGCCGCCATATTGTACCTATTTTTTAGACCTATTCTCATTGTTTTCAATTAATCGAGCAAGTTATAGAGCAATTCATGGAAGCCCCGGTGTTATCTGACGCTGTAAACTCATTGGATGCGTTGCATAAAAGGCGTTACGTGGAAAAGCTTCAGTTTATCCATTCGCCAGATCCGTATTTGATGCCTAAATCGATGTTTTTTGACCCGCTCCTGACATTTACAACTATCTTGTCCACACAAAATCAGCCTATTCTCACGAAAGTTCGAAAAACTTTAAGAGCTTGGAGGCTTATAAATGCTACGTTGCAGGTTGGGTCAAACAGGTCCTCGTACACGAAAATTCGGCAGGAATCTTGTGCTCGGAAGGTGAGTTACGAAATTTTCAATTCAAAATCTTTTGTTCTTGCTAACATCCACTGTCAAGTCTAATGTATTTCATGTCATTTGTCAATGGAGCTAGGACTTTTAATGTTTATATGGTTTAGCGATAGCACTCTCACTACATACATATATAATATGTAATAAATATGAAGTGCGATAGCACTACTCCAGATTGTCCCTAGTTGAATTTATTTTTTGGCTTTTGACCTCAATAGTGAAATTGTAAATTAATTGTATGACAACTGTCTGATTATCCCCTTATAATTATATATTTTCAGGTAGTTCATTCACAACGTCTGAGTGTATGTTGTCGGCGATTAGTCTAGCAATGATCTTAATTGAGGTTGTCAGCCCAAAACCCTCTAAATATATATTAAATGCATCTTACCAGATATAAAATGACTACTACATCATCTGTGGTAGTCGTTTGGAGCCCAGTTTTCTCGTCGAATTGCAGCAGTCAATCTCGGCCTCCTCTTCGGGTCTCTCGGAAAACGGTAAAACTTCAAGTCTCTCCGTCTATCTTCTCTGTTTTTGCAACCGACCGCCACACACGACTGCACCATTTTGATTATTAATGTTAACGAGCAGAAAAACACGCCATAATAGGAAGAATTTACGAAGCGCTAATGCATTAATATGACGAGTATACGGACAACATGGCGCGGGGGCGTGGCTGTGACGTCACGTGAGTAGGGTCTATATATATTACTGACATGTTATATGGTTATCTTGTATTCACAGAAACCACAATACAACAAAATAAATCTCATACTCCTTTCATCATGATTAAAGGAAACAAATAAATCCTGAACGTCCCCTGTTGATTCTCTGATCGGAGTCAGTCACAACTCCATAGCGTCGCCAGCTTTATACCACACACCCACTGAGGGATCCCCAGTCAAATTAACCCTCTTTTTCAGTTATTATTATGTATTATTATTATATAATGTATTTATTATTTTATTCACTTTTTGTTCCGTGAAGAATCCAAACAGGGTTATTTGATTGTGGCTTTCTGAAAAACAATACAATTTTACGTTTAGGCACTCCTGCAATCGTCACACTTTTTCTGTTCCAAACTGACCCCGGCCCCTCATCAGAGAAGGGAAAAGTTATGTGGCCCCCACAGGAAAAAGTTTGGGGACCCCTGCTGTACATTCATTCATTCATTCATTCATTTTCCATGCCGCTTTTCCTCACGAGGGTCGTGGAGTTGCTGGAGCCTATCCCAGCTAACTACGGGCAGTAGGCAGGGGACACCCTGAACTGGTTGCCACCCAATCGCAGGGCACATGGAGACATACAACCACGCACACACTCATTCCTACGGGCAATTTAGAGTGTTCAATCAGCCTACCATGCATGTTTTTGGGATGTGGGCGGAAACCGGAGTTCCCGGAGGAAACCCACGCAGGCACGGGGAAAACATGCAAACTCCACACAGGAAGGCCGAAGCCCAGGATTGAACCCTTGATCTCAGAACTGTGAGCCCGACGTGCTAACCACTCAGCCCCCTGCTGTACAGTAAAGTGAAAATACATTGTGTCAATGGTCTTTCGTGCTCTGTATGAAGTCTTATTAAGTCTGGACTATTTCTATTCAAGCCATATTTGAAATGGACATATCAAGGAAAATGGACTTTAGAACTGCTTGTTCACATGTACTGTAGTTGGGTAAAAAACAAAAATGCACAAATGTGAATATTGTAATCTCATAAATTATTTCATACAGTCGCAAAGTATTAAAAGTACTCGGGGTTTCACATATGCTTTTATTTTTTTTAGTATTCTATTTATATTTTGTGTTATTCTACTGTCAAATACTGCATTTGTCTAAAGAAGGGAGTCCCCAAACTTTTTCCTGTGAGGGCCACATAACTTTTTCCTTCTCTGATGAGGGGCCGGGGTCAGTTTGTAACAGAAAAAGTGTGACGATTGCAGGAGTGCCTAAACGTAAAATTGTATTGTTTTTCAGAAAGCCACAATCAAATAACCCTTTCTGGATTCTTCACGGAACAAAAGTAGATAAAATAAAAATAATTATGATATAATATAATGTAATGTATTATAATAATAACACTATTAATTAAATAGATAATAACCAAATAACCCTGTCTGGGTTCTTCACAGAAAAAGCCAGGAAATAAATAACACAAGTAGAAAAAAAAAAATGTTCAGGGGGCCGGACCAAATGTGGAGGCGGGCCGTAGTTTGGGGACCCCTGGTCTAAAGTGTGAAAACAAAATACCCTACTTTTTGCTGAATGTTATTGAAAATTGCAATCTTTGAAGAAAGTCATATTTGTCAGTTTCAGAAAGCTTTAATTACAGTCATTACACATGGAAGTTTTCCTTAAGTATAATTAGTATTTAAAGGTTCAATATTATGGAAAACACTTTTTCTTTTCCTCTTTGATTTCTGAATGAAATGCAAATTGTACTTCCATTAGAAAATAAGACATTAAGCAACAGTTCTTTACTCCTTTGCCAAGGAAAGACACCTTGGACTCAAGCTCTTATTCAGGATTTGCTTTTCACAAGCAATGCGAGCTTTGTAGCCAATGTCGAGAATCTATCTGTGTGCGGTGGCTCTCGATGCACTCCATGAGAAGCTCACCCAAGTTCTTGAACAGGTTTCACATGACAATCCTCTCAAGGATGTGGCTATTCTTGTTGCTGGTACACCTTTTCCTTCCACACATTCTGTGAATTCATCACTCTTTGAACAATAATCTCTTACCCTTCTTGTAAAGCGTGTTAATTACTCTTTTGACATCTGTTAAATTGGCATCTCCATGATTGTGTAATCTGCTCATCCAGTCAGTCTAAGCACGGGTGTCAAACATGTGGCCCAAGGGCCAAAAGCGACCTGCCAGGGCTTTCAATCTGGCATGCAGGGTAGTTTTTTTTTTTTTTTTGACAGACACGTTTTAGTTCATTCGTAAATAACGTGCAGAATTGAATGCTCTCTTTTTTTCTTTTTTTTTTTTTTTTTTGACACGAGCGCCATAAAACTAGAAACTCTTTTATGTCTGCAGTTGGCTACGAACCTGATAGTCATAGTGCGTCCATCATGTTTCTCTATGCAGAAGCGTCTGCGTGATATCAAAATGTCAGTCGCTGCGCCATGCGAATTTCAGCCCATGCAGACATCGTGTGGAGAGGCGTGATGAACACATGGAACAGTGCTGAACTTGCTAATGTGTTGAGTATAGCCTAGGTTAGTGTGCGCTCCTGCAGAAGCCACGCCTGTGATTACATAATTTTTATTTGTATTTTATTTGTTAGGCAATTTCAGTATTATTGATAGTCACTGCAATCCACTGTCTACTAACGTATTTTGATGCAAACATTTACAAGGCAGGGGGACAAGTGCACTTTCATTTGGAAATGTTCTCAATTTAGTTTGCAGGGTGTGATGATGTCCTGTGGAAGTTATCTCAAGATGGACATGGAAATGTACTTGTTTCAATTTATATCTACGTCATAGTTTGTTTTGTGATGAGCCAATGAACTGATAATGTATAGTAAATAGAGCAAAATGTTTTTGAGATTTGCACATAGGAAAACACTGACTCATGGTATTGCTAAAATTGCTCTTATTTTTTATTAAGACTTTGTTAATTTAAAAAACGATTTGCAACAAGGTAACATACATAAATGTGAATATATTTGTGAATATTGTATTTATTCGGAAAAATTTGTTTGGAAAAAAGGAATTATTATGTATAACTTATTAGGCCAAACATATACTGGCTCAGCCCTCTTGAGATCTAACTGCCATGAATGTGGCCCCTAAACCAAAATGACTTTAACACCCCTGCTCTAAAGTCTCTGGAAACCTTTTGTAGTTGTTTTTTTTTTTTTTTTTTAACTGATTAGGGTGTGACACGAGTTTCCAATATGAAACCTTTTCACAATTGTCTAATGTTTATTGTCACTGAACTTTGGGTTTAATCATATGTATTGCAAAAAAATTGATGCTTCTAAGCAGACCTGTAATGCCAACCAAGAATTGAAAGTCATTGGTTGGCTCACAAATCTGCTACAAATTTGCCAAAAGTAAATTGCCACTCTGATA
Organism: Corythoichthys intestinalis; assembly: GCF_030265065.1. Classification (NCBI taxonomy): domain Eukaryota; kingdom Metazoa; phylum Chordata; class Actinopteri; order Syngnathiformes; family Syngnathidae; genus Corythoichthys; species Corythoichthys intestinalis. Next base: position 30,426,008 of record NC_080396.1, on the reverse strand, counting down.
GGCTGCTGATTCCATAAGTGAAAATACAAACTTGTCTTTATAAAGGGTTTGCTTTTCTCCTCAGACTCTTCAGAGCTTCTTGAAAACAAAAAGCTGCTTACCTAGCTTCAACTCGGTTGCCATGGTGACAAAACGCTACTGCAGCGGCTTTGGAGTTCAGCGGGCAGTGTGAGCATTGTCACATTTGCATGAAATAGAACCAGCTCCTCAAAAGCAAGTAATTTCAAATGTGTTGGAATGTTATGTATTTTGACCATAGATGGTCAGCAACCTTTTATTAACTTATTGTCTCCCATTGATGGAACTAGACGTCCAATCAATTCTGACTGGGGAGGATTGGCAGTTATCGATCACTGCTTAAAACTTCATTGAAAAAGGTGTTCAATATAATATGTTTCAACAATGAGAATCAGACAAAACATTAGATCCAATTATTTTTTGTTTTGTTTTTTTTTAATACAATTTACAGCGTTACATGTATACATTGATGTCACTTACTGCTATTCTTTTTTTTTTTCTTTTGCATTCATTAATCGCCCATAATAACGAGGAAAGGGTGATGATGAAAATCCTATTTCTTAAGGACAAAGTATTCACATCCCGGTAGATGAAAGCGTTCGCATCCGTCTTGTGATCTCACTGCAAAGTTCATTGACGTGGATTATTCCCAGCGACCTGCGTGTCCTGTATGTTAAAATTTAGGGGAATAATACATGCTCCCTGCCCCCACCACAGTCAAAACGGCACAAAGAGGGTGTGCGCAGGCTAACTCTGCCAGTACTTTCTCACAGGCCAAATGTCTGCCTGTATGCAAAGCTATGTGTCATTCGTATATGCCACTGCTGACACACAGGAGCAGAGAGGATGAACTTGTGAATGAATAGCAAGGACCCCAGTCACCTTTTCTGCCCTCAGCCACCCTTTGCACTTCTACTTTTTTCCTTCAGCACACTGATCCCCTTTTCTCTCTCCCAACCCGCATGCTCTCACTCTCCTCTTTTTCCCTTCCCAAATTGGCCCAGCTGTCCATCAGCCCCCCCGCAGTTCCCCCAGCTGTCTGCCCTCCCCAAACGGGAGAACCCCACAACAATACGGGTCACAGGTCAAGAGAAAGAACAGGCTGCGCTCACAATAGACTAGTGGCGCCCTGTAAAACAATCATTCCCTTTTTCTCCTCCAGCCTTTCACCACTGTTGCCTGAACTGGAAAAGACAAACCTTTAGAGAGGTATCTGAAGAGGGGGAACATTCTTTTGGACAACAGCCACCAAGGCACCTTCCTCTTCAACAATTGCCTGAAGGACCACGATGATAAACACTGTCGTACACACCGAGCTGCGTGGTTGCACTCCGCCACCCTGTGCTTTGTTCATCTCAAGGGCCATCAAGTCCCTCAACGTGCTCATTAAAGTCAAAACTCAATCTTTTGACACTAGAGGAGTGATACAAATGTGCTAGGAACCTAGCCAGATTACATCCGCCCAATCTGATAAAACGGATCGGGGATGCATTTTAAAGCTCCCTATTTGGTCTGTTCGGGTCGCATTTGAAAATGTTTTCAATTATTTTAGCATAATCCCCCCCCCCCCTTTTTTTTTTTTTTTTTTGGACAGTGAATGACAAATGACTTTTTGCCCAACAGTGTTTTGGCATGGGTTGGATGAGAAAGTGGGACATGTGGGAGAAACAGAGAAAAGCCAGTGACACGTTCACCTGTTCACCCAGTGCTGTTTCCCATGGCCACAACAGGGTCCCACATGACCTACTATAGACCCAAAAAGAATGTAACACATCATGCACTCGCACATCCTGCAACAGATTTCCCGTTGGGGATTCAACTTGCTAAAAAATATACAATATATAAACGTGGGATGAGAACCAACTTTCTGTGATACGTGTAAGGCAAGTGTTTTTTTTTTTTTTTTGTTAAAAACTAAAAACCCTTTATTTTTGTAACTACAATTTTAAAGTGATCAATCAATTGATTTGTATTGTGATTTTCATGAATAATATGCAAATCCAGGTGATTTATATTAATTCAAATCTGACCATTTGTGCATACACACATTATTAGTACATACTGTAGATATTGAAATTAATGTCGTACTGTAGATATTTATTTTATAGCAAAATGATAGAACACTACGTTAAATTATATTGTGCCAAATAAGCCTTGTAGAAATAAGGATTTTTATAAACAATGTAATATATTGTATGTTGGGATCAATGAAGTATTTGTCATTTTTTAAAATCCTTTTTATATACTTATTTATATAAAGGAAAATTACAGAATGCCAAACAAAATAACTAAATAGCATATAATATAAGAATATTTATTCAATTAAGTGCGAAACAGCAACATATTTACAATGACACCAAAAAAATAGTGGCATCCAATGAACAATTACCTGAAAGACGTCAAATAAATAACTTAAATACAGATAAGCTGCCAGTGACTGACTGATGACAAACCAAAGAAGACAGAGAAGAAAAAAACAGTGCTGAGAGAATACAGTATTTTCTAAACGAGACAGGATCCAAATAAATATTAAATACGCTTATAAATAAAATGTTTTGCTTTTCCTATGCTGAGAAGATCAGTGCAGGCTACAAATACAATTCAGGATGGATGGAAAGATTTAATTTTGTTACAAATCGCACTTGTGAGACTCTTGACTGTTGTCTCCATAAATCAACAGCAAAGCATGACAAAACTAAATAAATAAAACATCAAACATGACAGGTATCAGGCAGAGGAATGTAACGTAACGAGTCTTTCTTTCTCTATTTGAGGGGTCACTGCTCTCTCAGATAAGCAATATCCCAAAATGCAAACCAGTGCAGTCTCTATACAGTCAGTGAATGTGTCGTTTTCACATGGAGCCCATCTGAGAGGCCAGCAGATGAGATGACGTGAAGGAGTCAAAGGCCACATCCAGGGGAAGCTCATAGCGGGATCCCTGAAAAAGCGGGTGGCCCTGGTGCCCCCCAGGTAGGCCGGCAGTTGCCGAAGCAGTGTAATGGTGGGACGAGAGGTAGTGGGCGTGGTGGGTGGCGTGGCTGGTGTAGTTCCTCTCGGATTCTTGTGACGAAGGCTCCTGCTTTAGCGCAAAGTTTCCACTGATGCTGAGGGGGGGCGTGAGGGCTCCGTCGTACGGCGGGGTGCCACCGCTGCACTCGTTAGGGGAGGGGTTGTCGAACCCCTGCCCCTTGAATCCCTTCATGTGGAGGAGATGGGATGCCTCCAGGGAGCCGTAAGGCGGGCTAGGGAGCCCTGGGGATGGGTAGCTGAGGGCATGACTAGCCTGACCGCCCACCCCGCTCAACCCCGGGGGTCCGCACTTGTCCTCGAGCTTGTTGATGTGCAACGGCGTGGGACCAAGTTGCAGGCAGCCGGCAACAAGGTTGCTGGTGGGCTGGGAGAGACCTTTGCACAACATTTCCATGAAGCCGTGGCTCTCCGGCGACTGACCGTTCTCTAAGACCTCCGACAGCGCCCAGATGTAGTTGCGGGCCAGCCGTAACGTTTCTATCTTTGACAGCTTCTGTGTTTTGGAGTAGCAGGGCATCACTCTGCGCAAATTGTCCAACGCGTCGTTCAAGCCATGCATGCGTGAGCGTTCTCTGGCGTTGGCCTTCATTCGGCGAGCACGGAAGCGCTCCTGACGGGCTTTGGTCATCTTCTTCTTCTTTGGACCCCTTCTTTTCGGAACAATTTCTCCATTTGGTCCAGTCATCTCTTCATCCTCTTCCTCCTCCTCTTCCATGTCCTCACTACCCATCTCGGAACATGAGTGTCTGCTTCCTTCAATCAGGACTCGATGCCCCCTCATGTCGGGGCTTTCCTCCCCATCCTGAGAGCTGCCATCTTCGTCCAGCCAGGCGAGGGAGCCTACCAGCTCATTCATGTCGCCACTCTTTCCAAATGGCTTGGTCATCATTTTGATCTGGCAAAAAAAAAAAGGACAATGCGCAGAGTCAATTAAAGAATCCTTTGCGACTTCAAATCACATTTTGAATAAGCATTTTATGTCCCATTTCAGCATTAAACAGCGGATTCTTCAGAACTGAGATGAACATAATACGCTGTAAAATAATGAGTGCATGATTGCCCCCCTTTTTGTTGCGCTGTAGTCAGCGCCGGGACGCTGTCAATCTGGGACATGACAGGATTTAGCCGGCAAATAAAATCCAAAGATTAAACCGGCAAGATGTAGAGCAACAAACATGTAGGCAACTCATGCTCTGCATATAAGTCGCATGAAACTGATTTTTTTTTTTTTTTTAAAGGAATGTGTGTATTCGAGCTATATAGTTTTTGTAATCATAATCAAATCTTGAAGAAAAATAAATTCTATGGTATAGGGGCAAAATGTTCCCAATAATAATAGTGCACCAATGTTAAAATGTGGAATGAATTACAGTACTGCATGAATTGAATACAAACCATAGTCTATAAAAGGTCACTAAACACTTCAATAATGCACTTTTTTCTATTTTCTGTTTAGCCTTGGTGTGGTTGATATCAACTGTATCTAATTTGGACGTAAAATGGAGCTTACCTTTTTTGGATTGTTCAGAAAATTGGGGGGAAAATGTTGAAAAACGAAGTCCAAAGTCTGTGCGTTTATCTCGTCCGTCCACAAGTCCCAAACTCAGATGGCCGTCATGGAGGCGCGTGGATACTTCATCCCAAAGTGACTAAAGCGGGCTGAGATTTTTTGCCTTAAGCCCCGTAAGCCCCTCCCTCCCACGCCACACCCTCAACCCATTGAAACACGCGTGGCAGTCTCGTGGCCAGAAGTTTTACAACATTTGTCAGAGGAAGAGAGAGAGCACGCCCCGGTGCATGCGTAATCACAGTTTTATTTGGGGGCTTCACAAAGAGAGAATGGTGCTTTGGGAGAGAGAATTACGCACGGAAGCCTCCCATTAGAAAAATCGAATTTGAGCATTAGAAAAATAGAACTTGTGTTGTGGTCATCAGGTAATTTAGGAGGGTCGGGTTTTTTTGTTGTTTTTTTTGTTTTTTGTTGTTGTTTTTTTTTTTCAAAGTACATATTAAAACAGTTATAATTGTTACGTTAAGGGAGCATGAAACCATTTGTGTAATATCGAAATTTCCCCTTTCATCTGTTTTTGGCAATACATTTCAAATACTGCACAGATTACTTTTTCAATCTTTAAATAAAACTCTTTTCAAAACAATTTTTTTGCAGCATTTATTTTAGTCATGTGCAATACATTGTTATTATTTAACTTTTCTTCTGAGCTGCGGTGATAGCGTTCGAACTAATAAAACCTATAGGTAACTACGCCAATATTGTACATAATGGAGCTATGTAGTATCTAGGTAGTGTTTGGTGTAGGTACAATCTTGGGGGGGGGGGGGGGGGGCAATTGCGATGCATATGTAACGAATAATTAGAAAACGTAACAAATGCATCAGCAAGTTGTTTTCACGAAAACATATATTCTAATATCCATTCAACGCGTGCTCGCTCACAACGTGTTTAAAAAGAATTATCAAATAAAACATGTTGGCCATGAGTTAATCTAACAAGATGTGATATACAGTACAGTAGCATTTGAGACAAACCGTTTTAAAGCATCGTTACTCGCGTGAACCATTTTAATCGATTGTCTATCTCATCATTAGTCGGTTGGATTAGGAATTTTCCACTTCATTAGTCAGCCAGTGTACGTCTGCTTGTGGCCAAGCGAGGAGACGCTCCTCCATGCGCGCGTATTTAAGTGCTTGTGACAGCTTGGTGCGCCGGGAGCAGGTGTGTGCGTAATGTGCGCCGTCGTTTGATTGTTTGGAGTGCGCGTTATATTCCGTTTAAACCGAAAAAAAGTGAATGAGAGAGGAGATTGGATTTTTCCCCCTGAATATTTTAATATACTTGAAATTTGCGCTGAGGTTTTTTTTTTTTTTTCCAGTAACACCGATGGAAGGCTATGACATGACAGTAAAGCTCATGTTGTTTTTACACGCTCCATATTGAAGAGTTTTCACAGTTTGTAGGGCCATAATGAAGGCCTGGCGCCCCCGTGCGTGGCGAGGCACGGCCCGGTGGGGGTTCACATTGTCCTCTCGGAGGTCTCGCGCCACGCACGTGCCCCCACATTGATCCCTTTGTGCACCAGACGAGGGGGAGGTGATGGGGCTCCCAACTTTGCCAAGACCCAGAAGTTTGCATGCAGCCTCTTGTTGCGCGCGGGGCGACTTAAAGAGGATCACGTGACTCGTCCGCAACTTGGTGCTGGAGCGGCGCTCGCCCAACGATTTATTGAACAGACCTGACAGATGGCTGCGTTTTTAGAGGCGTCGGGGGTTTGTTGAGCTGGGGCTGAGGCTGGGGCTGGGTATGGGAGAGAAGGGGGGCATCTGTTGCTTGGATGCTCACGCGTCACTCGCTTGTCCGTGGATCATGTCTCGTGCTGAAACAGCATTTGGACATCCAGTAACGACACTAATCACTTCGGCCAGCGTGCAGGCCATTAAGGCATGCGGACAAAGAGGACGCTTGCGTGTGTGCGCGTGTCGGTGTATGCGTGTGCATGGTCGTGTTGGGGCAGTAAATTGAAAAAAAAGGAATCAGTGACCAGTTAAAGGTTAATTCTGAAAAATTATAATCAGATTAATTAACTATTTACTGTATTCTAAAAGTAATTTAAGTAAAATAATCAAGTTCAGTACCACTGCGGTACTATCATCAGGTGACCTTAAACACAGAGAGACTGAGCAAAAAGTGTGTTATTTATTCATATCAAATAGTTTTCTTCATTTGTCTGAAAGAACCTTTATTTTTTAAAACCAGGTGCATCTACATTTCCCTCAGTGCACCATTCACAAACTGTTTGATAAGACCACATTTTATGTACTCGCAGAGAAATTGAAGAACTTCTAAACTCTAAAGGGTCCACATACATTCTCCTGCAATTATAGGAACAAAAACAAATGGCGGCTTTAGTAACAAAATATAGAGCGATTGCATGTGTACAGACGAGGTGTACTGAATGCAATGTGTCCAGGCACTCCCCAGGTACTGTACATGCACCCCTTTCCCCTTACATACAGTACCCTCCCATATGTCCCATGAGTGAGCGTGGCCTCCATCACACCTGCAGCCTACACTGGGAATTGGATCCTCGTCTTCTCCCACAATCCCCACTGCTCACTCAAATGAATGGCAGTCGAATGGAAAGGGAATTGCATCCTGCTCCCATTTGCAGTAACACAGAAAGCCAACCTTCTGGAAGAGGTCATATTGGGTGCATACATCTCATCTGATTTTTTAAAATGATTATTTAATCATGAGTTACTGCTACTACATGGCGCTTGTATCTCAAATTTGTGCTCGGAAGTCAGGGGGAAAAAATCATCTGAATCACAGCTCGTATCTTAAAAAAAGTCAGGACACTCAAATCTTAAGGCAGGTTTTTAAGTTCAATACAAATCACAAAGAGTAACCTTTTAACTATTGCCTTTTTGTTGTTTTTTAAAGATGTTCATAACAGGGGGAGTCTTGTCCTGGCTCTTTAAGTTCTGTTGTTGCTATTAATGAGGAGAACCCCCTTCCTGACAAAAAAAAAAAAAAATCACTGCCACAAGTGAGTTGTCTCTCACTCCTGTCCCCAGGGGCTCAGAGTGAAATGGGAGGGATCCTTGCTCTGTGCTGACAGATGGGTCCTTGTTCCTGTCTTTTTCTTCATCTCCTTCTTTTGCGAAAACACAGTCACACTCACACACACCAAGACTGCACGAATACAATGGGAATTAAAGCTCTCCACACACATTCACCCTTGCACCGCTGCTGAAAGCTGAACCCCTTGTAGACATCATAAAAGATGGAGGGAGCAGGGTGGGTCTTACTAAAGGGTGGGCTGCATGGCACAGAGCAATGCAAATGCATTATTATGCAATGAGAAAAAACATTTTTGCACTAAATTTGTAGAATATGTTGAATAAAATTGCATATATTGACTTTAGTTTGTGTGCATACAGTAAATTTGCGTGTGTGTGTTAATAATTTCCTAAGCTGTTTTCTGGTTTTGATTTTAGCTCAGGCCGAAACATTACACCAAATAAGGTAGAACCAAATATGTAGCTGTTTTATTAAATTGCAAGTAGGCCAGTACGGCATAAGAAGATGTCACTTGTATATAAAACATATCGTTTGCAACTCTAGCGCTTGACTAAGATTCTTCAAAGTGTGTTTTGGTAAGATTCTGCACAATTCACGGCAATATAAGCAGATTGTTTGCAAGCTAATTCCGCCTTCCTTTGGGCTAATGGATTTGGAGAACATTCCGGTCGCACAGATAGCAACAGAATGGGAATCTGGCTTGAGGGCAATTCTCACTAAGTGGGGAGAGAGCCATTAAACAAAGGTGCCTGTGGTTTCATATTCAGGATACTTTACAACCTTCGTCCCAGGACATCAACAGTGTTTTTGGGTGTGCTGTGGGAGGGGGCAGAAGAGGGGGAGGAGGATCCATCTGCCACGCTACCGGTCCTGGGGGAGACGGGCATATCCCAGGGGTGTTTTGGAGAGAGGGGCTGAAAGGATTACACCCAACCACTAATCAACGGCGGTAATCTGCGGGCCCCCATACAAAATCCCATCCAAACAACAATTTGGGACAAAACATAATAGCTGCCTGCATTTGTGTTGTTTAATCATACAAATGTAAGGTATAGATTCTGTATATACAGGTGATTTTTAATGGGACACTCACTCCACTATGGAGGTGTGATTGGCAAAGAGCCATAGTGTATCTGTGATCAGGTGCGAATATCCCACAAGTGGCCTTGTTTGATTCCCAGTGTGACCATTATGCAAATACACCAACGCGGCAAGCCCATGACATAAATTAGACTAACCGTTAAACGCACTTTACTAATACATTCACATTCTCTTGTAGTTTCTCTTAATATTTTTACACCATTACCTTCTGACACAGTGAAAATAGTCCTCGATTTGATTTCGCACAACTGGCAAAACTCTTTGTCGCTGACTTTTTTTCAAAGCAGGAGGGTACTAAGGTGCATATGCTTGGCTTTTGTCCTGGCACAAAGCAGGATATCATTTTGCAACTTGTTTCACGCTCTCTTAGCAACACAGTTTTGATGTCTGGGGATCATGGACAGGGTCCTAGAGATTGTTTGAGGTGGCTTTAATGCTCCACCGGCCTATCCAAGAGGCTGCTTAATAATGATGCCAGTCCTCCGGGGCACAGGGAACTGGAGCACCCTGGCCTGCAACTATACTATACCTCCTGCGTATGCCCATTGGCTAGGCTGCCGCTAAGCTCCCGATCCCATTGCTTCATTGTTTAGCGGCCTCGCTCTGCCAATATTAAGCCCGGCTAATGTGATCTAGAGGCAGCTGGAGCAGCCCTGATTATTACCATGACACAGCCAACTGAGGGGTGTAATATCATTAAAAATAAATCAGGTGGTTTGGAGATTTGCTCAGGCAAGGGGGGTGAGCATTGGTAAGAGGGGCTTTGAATGGCATTAGGGGGAAGAGCTGCCATAATTTCATTAGCCAGTGGGAATATCTCAGAGGATCTGTTGAAACATTTCCTTCAAGTTACAGTAATTTAATTTCCCTTTCACACTCAACAAAGAATGAATAAAAAGGAATTTGTATGTTACCATTCCAAATAAACTGATACATAATTGCAAAAGAATATGACCAAGTATGCTTCGAAAATGACAACCGGATTAAAAGTCATTTTGTTAATTAAAACAGTAGCAATCTATTTGAAAGCGGGCGTACTCTATAGCATTATTGATGTTGTGTTGGATTATTGTTGGAGATGATAGAGGGAAAAATATAAGGGTGCTCTGTTAATCTTCTTAAAGTGTTTGACACTGATGCTGTCTGCTCGGCAGACCCGTCACAATCAGATGGCCAATGAATAGGCATCAATACAATACCAAGCTAATCTAGACCCTTGGTCAAGTTTTGAGACTTTCTCATTCGATTAAATGTTGAAAAGTCTCAAAACCCATATGTCCGCAGGCGTACATCCCAACAAACAAGTATGTAGTGTTTCATAACATTCGCTGAAGTTGAGGGGAGACATAGGGTTTGCTTTTTGCAATTTTATTCCGTGTTTGTTACTTTTGCTGTTTGAAACTTTTTTATATCAGATCTGTGATTGAGACTTGACAAACAAGTGCCGTTAGTCTCGCAGCTTGACTCTGATGTCGCCTTTTGTTTAGGGTTCAGCACACATAAATAAGGTCATTTCAGGGCCCGTTGAGTGTGCGATGGATTGTGCCCCCAAGTGACACTTGCATTAATTAGATACAGTAGATAGGTGGATGGGCAGATGAATGGATGTGATGCGATGAGATACTTCATGCAAGATAATAGTGACCTCTTGTGGTGAAACATGTAGCTACAAAGTTTTTCGCTCAATAACGATAATGTACAAAGTATACAGTACAAACATTAGGAGCAAGGGTAGAATAGGGTAGGATTTTTTTTTTAGATTAATATATACTAGAGATATTTAAAATAAATAAATAAATACAATACTCACATAGCTAAGCTTCTAATTGTAAACCTTCTCCTTATTGTAAACCAGTGGTGTCAAACTCGTTTTGGTTCGCAGGCCATTCAGGGCAATTAGATCTCAAGTGGGCCGAACCAATATATTTTTTGCCTGGTATGTTATAAATAACACTTAATTTTTCCCATCAATGATCGACATTCCCTTTTGCAGAAAAAAATCATTAAACATGTGACTTCACATGAAATTGTCTTACAAACAATATTATGATGTGATATATCCTAGCGTTGACCTGCAAAACACACTCATTTATCTTTGACTTGTCCGCGGTTTCAGTATTGTTCCGCACATCCACCGTGTCTCACCATGAGATTTCCACAAGAGCTGAACTTTCCGCACAGCGTACTCACTGAAATTTTTTCATCCATGCAGACATTTCCGCACAGAGAAACATCGCAGACAACAACTGGCGGGGGTTTGTAACAGACTGCAGCCACAAAAGACAGCAAAGTATTGCACTCGCTCACCAAAGTCCAAACATGTCTGGTTTTATGGCACTTGTGACAAAATAAAGCAATGTGATGCTGTATGTACTATAAGAATGAATTAAAATGTGCCTGTAAGACAGTTCAACTCTGCCAGCCAGATTAGACCCCATGGGGGGCCGGAACCAGTCCACGGACCATTCGTTTGACTCCTCTGTTCTAAACCCTTCATCTAAACTCTTCCTCCACTTCCTGAAGCGCTCTCTCTCTTTTTCACATGTTCCACGTATTCACCCCTGCAGTCCCTCAGCATCATATGTATCATCATCTAAGTTTTTTTTTTTCCCTCAACCCATTTCTTTATCGCAGTGACACACTTAGTAAGTGGTTCTCATCAGTAGCCACTTCTTAAATTGTGGCAGTCCAGGGGAGGTTGAGAATGGCTCCTAAAAGAGAACACTCCATCAAAAACTCAAACGCACCTGAGGCCCAACCCAGACTTGGTCCTCCTTTTCCTTGCCTGCCTGCAGCACCAAAGGCAGCCCCGGAGCAGAAACCTAAGATGCTACGAATATCAGATTCACCGTTTGACCCTGCTACTTTGGAGGTAAGTGACCTCAATCATCTGCCTATTGTATCAGATTAAACAGAATTTTGTTGTCAGATGACATAGAAACCACAAAAGGGGATAATTATAAATGTATAACATGGTGCATAGTGATGGCAGCAACGATCTGTGGTGATATAAAAGCTAAAATAAGAACTAGGGCACCAAGAATGATGCCATCAGTGTCGATTGAGGCTGACTCTGTCATGCCAAGCATA